>NW_012149174.1:3325594-3340639 GCF_000956105.1 Propithecus coquereli
GGCAACACAGTGAGACTCTCTCTCAAAAAAAAAAAAAAAAAAAAGATATCTAGGGTCCTATCATAATCTTTGTGGTCACACATATAGTCCTTTCAAAAGCCCACATTATACACATTGGTAGAGGATGACATTAGTATTATTCCTTTTGAAATGGCACAAAATACCTTAAATAACTGTAAGATTATCACATGTGGTATTAATGAGAACTCTCTGTGCATTTCCTCTTTTGTTTAAGAATATGCATGTTATCTTCATGTACACTAGCCTTGCCTAGCAGTCTTTGTTTTACTCTTTGAATAAGGAATAGCAGGATATCTAGGGACAAGTGAGTTATAGCTTAGCAATTGTAATTTGTAGGACACTTAAGGTATTTTATGGCTGGTTATGACAGTGTCAGAATGTCACAAGCCTAAGTGACATTTCAGTACTTTCAGGAATAGCCAAGAAAATATAATCATAATTCTTATTTCTTCAGGTGACTTATAATACCAGCAGAAAACTAGAAGGATCATTAAAAATAAAGCTTGCTGACCTGCAATAGCCCCTGGACTCCCTGAGAGAGTCAGAGCTCTGTGATTCTCTGAAGGATTCTATTTTCTTTTATTAGGAATCAAAATGATAACTGAGTAATGACTTCACCTCCCCAGGGTGAATCGCCCATTCACTAACAGTATTTCTTCCTGATCATTATTTTTCAGCAGCTACAAATTTAAATTTAAAATTAAGGTAGGGAAGGATCTGTAGAATTTAGTATGGAGACAATGCTCAACAAATATTTTTCAGCCGTTTCCAGTCTGGCCTGGTGCTCTTAACTGCCTCTTGTGCATGTACCCAGGAGCCCATGATTGTGATGGAAGAGGATTATCTAATCTCAAGATTTTTTTGGTGGGAAGGGGGAGCTGGAGAAGAGGTAGCAGAGCCTAATATGAAAAGTCGCAGAGGTGTTCTTCCTTCTAGCTTCACAATGATGTTGAACAGGCACTAAGACTATGTGATCTCCTTGCTTCCTTGCCTAGTGAATAATTCTCACTGTCTCCAAGCAGGAAATCAAATGGGTAGACTGGACACAAACCTGTCTGGGCAGAGCAGGAAAGTAATTTTAAATGTGGAAGTAAGAAATCATAGGTGACTTCCATCATAAGAAGCAAGATTTTTCTATTTCTCAGTGTCAAAACTTGTATAAGTTTCTAATTAGATATATTTTTCTTACAATGCATCTCTTACCTAAGAGACCTATTTCTTGTATTTATTTGAGAGCTGAAAGGGACCTCAGAAATGATCCAGTTCAATGCCATCATTTTACAGAAAATAATAATAATGATATGAGAGGATGTGATTAAGGGTACACAGATGTTGGCAGAGCCCAAACTAGAACCTAGGCCTTCTAAATCCTGGTCCTCCATGGGCCATTTCCGCTGTACCAACTTAACTCTTCCTATTAACATTTAACAAAACAGGACTGCCACCAAATAGCCTCACCCTGTGAAGAATACACCACACACGTTTTTTGACAAATATTAATTGGATAACTACTCCAAGTAAGCCCCTGTGCCAGGTACTATGGGTAATTTAAAGGAGAATTTGCCATTTATCCTTAAGGATCTTGCAATCAAATTCAAAACTGGGGGTGGAGTGGAGAGTGGAAGAAAAGTATCCAGGAGGGTAGATAACATGAAAAAATTAGAAAGAGAACTAGAAATAATTTCAGGATTAACAAGCAACCCCCATGAGATTTAGGGAGGAATGTCCCTCTCAGGTGTTATGCAAATTGTGTTCCCTATCTCTGAGTAGGAGGCATTCCCAGAACAAGATCATTATCTTATAGAGCTTTATATAAATATGTACATTACCATTTAAAAGATTAAAATAAACTCTAGTAAACAGTCTTTAATCTAAAGAATGCTGTCCCCTGCCTATCAAGAAACTAACTTATTTATTTGCTTTAGCAGTAATTCCCTTTCTGACTCAGTTATGCAGATGTGAGAAGGGCCCAGTCAGTGAAGCCAGCCAAAGTGGCTCAGGTGGGAGGGTGGGACATCATCTGCTCAAGGACATCATCTCAGGGTTTGCTGACCTTCAGACAAGGTCTATTTGATTTACTTGTTAATGTCGAAGGCAAAGGAAAGGATATCCTTGTGAATCTAAAATCAAGGTGGGGATAACAATTTGGGACATTTCACCAGCTGTTTAGGAAATCCTGGACTGCTCATTTACAACTCTTCCCTTGTCTACATTTATAACTTTGTATGTTTGCAAAGATGCATAAGAGTTAAATTTGTCCCTTTTCTGCGAAGCTTCTGCAAAATTCATATCTATGCTACTCCTGTGTATACCTATATATCTGAATATCCAAGGGAGAGTTGGTAGCTTCCATCTAACACATTCAGCTGGATCTTTTCAACCAAAATGTAAATCCGCAATGTATTCTAATGTAACCCAATTAGAGCTACTAACACCATCTGTATATATATTTTCAGTGCAGCTGTCAAAAAACACACACTTACACCCCAGTGATATAATATTTGATAGTTGTGTGATATTTCATTGTACCATATTTCATTTAACCTTTTTCTTATTTTTAAATGGGCCAATTTTCACTTTCGTCCTTTTATAACTGATATTTTTAGTACACATTTTAATATGTAAGTCTTTGCCCGTATCTCTGATATTTTTCTTAGGATAAAATCTTAGATGTGGAATTCTTACAGAAAAGTATATCAATTTTTAAGCTAAAAGTTTTGAAATAAAAGCAAATAAGATAGTATTTAAAAATTCAAACAGTACTAGACAAAATAACTTCACACTCTCCAGGCCCCGTGTGTCCCAGTCCCTCTCTTTAGCTGTTTCTTCTGCTATTTACCTTAACCTGTTACTCTTTCTCGATTTTTAAATTTTACTCATTTTCTATTGAGCCTACATAAAAAGAAAATTTATATCTTTTATATGACCAAACACGTTCCTTTTCTCTACCCTCTTCGCATTCAATTACACTTTTTGATTAAATCAATATTCAGTATTTATATTTTTATGCTATATTAATATTATTCTCTAAGCCATGTGGAGTATTATGATTACATTTCCTTTCTTACACATCTTTAATTTTTTCATTACAGCTAATAACTGCCTCATTTTATTCCACACGTTTAGTGTGGCTGTTTTAAAACATGGCCCCCAAATTCTTTCGATACTCTCATCATGCAGAGGTAAGGTCTATGACCCCTCCCCTTGATTCTGGACGGGCCTGTGTTTTGATAGGAGACTATGGAAAGGACACTGTGACATCTGAGGAAAGATGCAGCCTGTCTTGCTTGGCACACACTTGTGTTTAGAGTTCTGAGAAGTCCGACTGTTCTGAGGCTGCCATGCTGTGAGGAAGCCAAGCTAAATGGGGTGGTTATGCATAAACACTCTGGTTGGTCGGCAGCCTGGTCTTCTAGACACCTCGGCCTGGGTGCCAAGTGTGTGTGAAGATGCCTCCAGATGATTCCAGTCCCCAGAATCACTGAATCACCTCGAGCATATGGGTTTTTCCAGCTGAGGCCCCAGACATCATGGAGCAGAGAAAGACAAGTCATCCCCACTATGCCCTGTATAAATTTCTGACCCACAGAATCCATGAATGTAATAAAATGGTTATTTTAAGCAGCTACGTTTTAGGGTAATTTGTTATGCGGCAGTAATAACTGGAATATTTAGTTTATGTACCTATAATTAATTTGTCCCTAAATTTTCAATACGGTCAAGTATATCAGGTGATTTATTAGTTCCATTTTTTCCCTTGGAAATATTTCTCCTAGCGATCTCTGTCCTCTTGTCCCAGTGCTGCCTGGATGCATAGCCATCAGCCTAAAATTTGCTAGGATGACAGTGTAGCATGCTACTTGAGGATGTGGGTCCTGAAGCCGGCTGTCTGGGTTTGAATCCTGGCTTCACCACTTGCCAGGTTTGAATCCTGGCTTCACCACTTGCCAGCTGTGTGACTGTGATCAAGCTAGTTAATTCCTCAGTGGCTCAGATTTCTCATTAGAATAGTGCTTGGCACATATTAAGTGCTATTATTGTTGGCATTATTGTTATTGTTTCTTATTCTTTTCTTCACATTGCCCTTGGAATTCTCATCACCTCGTGCCTAAGTCTGATCCCCTAGCTCCTGGATCCCATGAGAAAGCTCTTCTCCAGTTATCATCATGCCTTGATGGATTCATCACCTGCTTCCCAGAAGAAGGTGCTTGGAACATAAGTTTTATGAGACCTTGTATATCTGTTTGAAATTGTCTCTATTTAATATCATACTTGGTAATGATACAGCTGGGATATAATTCTAAGTTAGAAATAATTTTCTCTTTGAATTTTCAAGGAATTATTCCATTGTCTCAAAGATTTTAGTGTCACTACTGAGAAGCCATGCTGATTCTTGATCTTCAGTATGAAGGTTTTCTTTTTTCTTCCTGGAAGTATTAGGATCTCTTCTTTATCCCCACTGTTTTAAAATTTGATAATGATGTGACTTGGTGTGGGTTTTTTAAAATTCATTATTTAGGGCACCATTTCAATTTGGAAACTCAGGTCCTTCAGTTCTCAGAATTTTTTTTTTCCTTTCTAAAAACATCTTTGTTAATTTTCTTACCTCTGTTTTCAGTTTTCTATTTCTGGGACTCTTTTTTTTTTTTTGAGACAGGGTCTTGCTCTATTATGGGGCTAGAGAGAAGTGGCATCATCATAGCTCTCTGTAACCTCAAACTCCTGGGCTCAAGGGATCCTCCTGCTTCAACCTCTGGAGTAGCCTATAGGCGCATGCCACCATGCCTGGCTAATTTTTCCATTTTTAGTAGAGACGGGGTCTCACTCTTGCTTAGGCTGGTCCTGAACTACTGACCTCAAGCAATCCTCCCACCTCAGCCTCCCAGAGTACTAGGATTATAGGGATTAGCCACTGCATCTTGCCTTTTCCTGGGACTCTTAATAGATGTAAGATTTCCTGAAAGAATCCTCTAATTTTCTTATTTTTTTCTTTTCTATTTTCTATTGTCTTTTTGTTTAATTTTCTAGGAGATTTTTTTCATTTGTATCATCCATTCTTCCGATTTAAAAGAAAATTCTGTGATATTTTTATAATTCTTATTTTTTATTCTTATTCTTTCTTATTTTTTTTATTAATAATGTATCACCTTTCTTGTATTATGGACTTAATATCTTATCCTGCTAAGTATCAATTCTTTTTTTTTTTTTCCGGAGACAGGGTCTTGCTCTGTTGCCAGGGCTAGAGTACATGGCATGGCGTCATCATAGCTCACTGCAACCTCAGACTGCTGGGTTCAAGCAATCCTTCTGCCTCAGCCTCCCAAGTAGCTGGGACTACAGGCCCATGCCATCACACTCGGCTAATTTTTCTATTTTTTGTAAAGACGGTGTCTCGCTCTTGCTCAGACTGGTCTCAAACTCCTGGCTTTAAGCAATCCTCCTGCCTTGGCCTCTCGGAGTGCTAGGATTACAGGCGTGAGCCACTGCACCCGGCCTGAGTATATTAATTATAGTGCTTCTGAACATGTCTTTTTTTCCTTGCATTATCTCTGTTTCCTCTAGGTTCCCTTTTCATCAGTTTGTTTTTGACTTGTTCTTTCATGGTAGAGGCTTTTCTCAAATACCCAGTGGTCCTCTTGACCTATTCTGCCTCCAAGCGAGGCAGTTGGATATCCTGTGCACTTGGATCCTCTGAGGCTTGTCAACTGGTGGGTCTCACTGTAGAACTGCTCAAGGATATAGTATGTTTACTTAGGGCGCCCCAAACACTCACATCGGCATATCTTTTCTCCTGGGTTTGACATTTTCTTAGAAAGGAATTTCTCCAGTTTTCTAACTGGTGAATATGAGCGACTTTAAGCTGCTGCCAGCATTTTGAGAATCGGTAAGGCGAGAGGGTTGGGACAGGGGAAGTGGTCCCGTGGCTCCCTGCAGCCTTGAACTCCTAAACCCAGCCTCCAGAGTAGCTGGGACTACAAGTGTGAGCCACAGCATCCGCTGGGTAATGGTTTCTGGATGCAGATATGCACTCAGGTTCTCTGCTTTAAGTACAGCGGCTGCCCCTGCCCTTAGCTGTGCCTGATTTCCCTTGTTCAGAGCCTCAGATTAACCCAAGCAATTACAACCACAAAGTTAAATTCCCTGAGGTTTTGGATTAAAAAGGCAAGAACTTTTTCTTTTAATTCAGAGTTTTCTCTGAATTAAAAGAAAACCAAAAAAGTTCCTTCTCATCTGCCACCCCCAATGAAATGGGAAATTTACCCAATTCAAGCCCCTTTACCCCTCCCACTTCACCATGTTTTTTTCCTTTGATAATGCCTCAGAGCAAGTATTCAGGGTCCAAGTTTGTTTTAAAATAACCCTATGAGCTGACAGACGGAGCTCCTGGAATTCTGCAGCTTGTGCTAGAGTCCACAGATGGGAAATTGCAGGCAGTTACAGGGTGGTGCTATTACCATAGCCCAATTTTTGAAAGCCTTTAGAAAAAAAAATCATCTGAGTTAATTAGCATTCACCACAGGCAGTAGTTTTGTGTTGCAGTGTTCTAAGAACTCAAATAATAAGAAAACACAGTACTGCAGTCTCTAACTTTTAACTAATATTTCACCTCTTAAAAATGAGGATTATAAAGAAAGAATTTTACCTGTTACATGAATATGCTCATATATGGCTGATCTATAGCATGAAATCATCATGAAATATGAATTATGTTCTAAAAATCAGGGGGGCGGGGCGAAAAAATCAACAAAATACTAACGGTACCTAAAATAGGGATCATTTCATTTTACCTCTCTGATCTGCTTAATCCACAAATCTCTTCCAAGAAACTCCTGATGTAAGACTACTGGAGCTGAGTTTAGATTAAAAGTCATGGAGTCACTGGTCTTTTCTTTAATAAAAGGCTGGAGGTCAGAATTTATCTGGAAGGAGCAGTTAAAAGAGTTAAATTAGTGAAATATATATTAGTACAGTATAGCCATAATCAGAAAGCATCAGTTAATGCAGTGAAAAATGAAGCTTAAGGAATGTAGTTTTTAGATGTACTTTAATAAAAGAACATTTTGGATAATTAACCACCTTTAAAATTCTTTAGAATTATTTTTCCCTAATATGTTCTTGTTTTCATTTGGCAGCAGCCTTTATTTTACTTTTTAAGTTAAAGGTGAGGATTTAGGTAAAGATTTAATAAATTTAATTGCTTAATAAACTAAGATAAAATAAAACATGCAAAAAACTCATCTGGAGATATTTTATATATATGTGTGTATATATATATTTTCCCCCTCTTATGAGCTATTTAAGTAACATTTAAAATATATATTAAATTCCATTTTTAAATTACATATATGTAGAAGCAATATGACAACTAATTTTTGGACATTTTATACTTCATTCATAGTAATAATTTGTATGTCCATTCGAAAGAATTGGTTATTAGAATTACGGCTGTCAATTTTGCTCAATGTATTTCTAAATTTCATTAACTTTCCATAATTTGTCTAACATAAAGATCTATAAGGGAACTGTAACAAAAATAACAAATATCCTTCCATTCTGTTTATGGTAATATTATATATTATTCAATAATTCTCAAGAGTTTTCTCAAGAACCCTTTCAGGTGGTAAGAAAAGACAAACACCACAAATACGGTGTAAGCAAGCTATAGGTTTCTGTCAGAATTACTCCATGGTACTACCAATCATACTGTTCACATTATATAACAATCACCATCTATTACTGATAGATTTTAAGCACACAATAAACATTTATTAAGATATAAAAGCAGTTTATTAAATGGCAAAAGTTTTCTCATGTATCATTTTAGCTATTTAAAAAGCTGGAAAAAGATAAAGGGTGTGCAAATACCTTATGACTCATGGCCATGTGCTTCCCATACTGAAATGCCATATCCTGAACCTCAGCATCATGCTTTGCTAATTCCATTGCAGCTTGGCAGCTCTTTGCTAGTAAGGCACCATGGGAGAGAAAAGTCTGCTCCTTCCAAGTCGATATTCCAATATCATCTGTGATATAATTTTCCTAAAAATGTAACAAAAGCCAAAATAAAAAAGGCTTTAGGGGTAATTGTTTTTTTTTTTTTTAAGAATAAAAGAGTAAGAAATGAATTATTCAAAAAATACACAGGCTGCTGCAACATGATAGGACTAAAAGATGCTGAACCTCAGTTCTACCTAAGAAGAATGGGGGCGGCGGAGACTGCTTTTTTAGGATAACGGGGAGAAACTGAAAGAAATTATTTTTTTCTGACTATAAGACCCCGAAGAGATTAAAGAAAGGTTAAAGCAAATTTTATTCTAAGCCAGGGAACTTCTGTTAAAATATATTCTATAGGAGAAGGCAAAAAGTAGAAACTTAGACCTCTTAACTAACTCCCTTCTTTATTCACATCAGTTCTTGAGTACTGGTATTTCAAAACACAAGAAGCCTGTTGCGTTTAACTTATGTGAAAATGTCAAGGGCATAATGACATGTTCTTATAAATAGTTAAAAAGAAAAACAAGAGGAGGTAACCCATTACACTGGAGAATGATTATTACAGTCTTCACCAAAGTTTATTCTCATAAGAAACAAGGTCATAAGAGAGGATATAACTGTAGCTTATTTAATTTCATCTTTTTAAATTATGAAAATCATTGTAGTATCTATAAGAATATACATAACTACTATCTCTAGGCCAGAGCTGTCCAGTAGAAATATAACATAAGCCATATTTACAATGTAAAATTTTCTAGTAGTCACATCAAAAAAGTGAAAACAGGTTAAATTAATCTTAATGACATTTTATCTATCCCAGTATATCAAAATATTATCATTTCAACATATAATCAATATAAAAATTATTAATGAGATATTTAAAATTCTTTTTTATGAGATCAGTCTGTATTTTACACTTATAACACATCATGAGCCATAGTTCAAGTGCTCAACCTTGAACAGCTGGGTGCCAGACTGTGGACTCTCTAAGGACAGGAATAAGGAAACAAACACAAAGCAATGTCCATTTTATGGTGTTTCTTTGAAATGTCAAACTAACTAGAACCCATCCAGAAGGATTAATTAACCCAAACACTTTTCTTCTTGCCCCTCATCCCATAATCCTTCTCTTGTCACCGTTAACTTGAGGACAAAATAAAAAATATTAAGAAAACTTAAATAGGGACCATTAAAAGGTCAGCTCAGATTTAGCCCCACCTCTTTCACCATGTTCAGGGGAATCTTCAGCCCAGTGATCAAATCAAATTATCATCTTAATTTCATTAAGCCTTTGAACATAAGTTCCACTTATGGCAATAGCTGCAAATATGCAATGATGCAAAAGCCACACAGGAGAGAAACAGGGCATAAGACCTACTTGACAAAACATCAGGGTATAAATTATAACATTTAATTTCAGAAAACTGAGAATGTATTTTAAATATTCCATATTAATAAACCTAAGAAAAACTATATGTATCTCTCCATATATACTGAAGAGGCATTTGACAACTCCTATTCTTTTTTCTTACACTGCCCACCCCCCTGCCTCAACTCTTACTCTTGATGAGAAAAAAAAACCCTGAATAAAACAGGAGCTGATGTATATTTCTTTAATATGATAGGGGTGTATGTGTGTGTGTGTGTGTGTGTGTGTGTGTGTATGTGTATGTATCAGCCCAAAAGTCAGCAATGCTTTATCAGAAAACATCAGCTTTTCTCACTAATGTCAGCAGTACTACAAACAAGAAGATAATTCAGTAAGGTAGCAGTATCCACAATTAATAATTTATAATTAAGATAATAAATGTACTAACTATAGGTTTCATACATAAAAACTAATCAGAAAGTGTTATAAATAGGGTATTTTTTTCTATTGTGTATACAAAAAATAAAAATTAAAAATCTAGGAATAAACTTAGAAATGTATAAAATTGATATGAAAATGATAAACATACTACTGAAAGAACAAAAGTAACTTAAATGAATATAAAGACCTATCATATTAAAGATAGTAAGATCTAACCTCATAAAGTTACACCAATAAAACTAATACCACCTTTTTTCCCCTGAAATCAGGCAAACTAAAGTTTACGTGGAAAAAATCAACAAACAAGAACAGCCAGCAAAATCTTGAAAAAGAAGAGCAATATATATTTGTGTGCTGGGGAAGGGGTGCATACTGAGAACAAATTTTGTGTAGCCCTACCAGATAGGATAACATACTATAAAGCCTCAATAATTTAAAAAATACGTACTTTTAATGCAGACAGACTATGGAACAAAATAGAAAGTCCAGAAAGCAACCAAACTATATATAGGAGTTTACTACATTTTAGGAAAAAGTTAAGACTTTTCAGTAAATGGTGCTACTATAACTAAATAACTATCTGGAAAAAATAAAGTCTGATCTGCATTTCACATCATGTACCAGGATAAACTCCAAATGGCAAAAAAAAAAAAAAAAAAAAAAACCCCTGCAAAACAACCAACCAAAAAACCTTCTAACCAGTGTTAGAAGACAAAGGACAGTGAGGAAAAGAATTTGCATTTTCTATCATAGACAAATGGCAAATCTCCCTGTGGTAGGCTAATAATGCCCAACCTCCCTGCAAGATGTCCACAACCTAATCCCTGGAACCCATGAATGTTACCTTATGTGGCAACGGGAACTTTGCAGATGTTTTTAAATTCAGGATCTTGAAATCCCCAGGGGGATTATCCTGGATTAACTGGGTGGGCCCAATGTAATCACAAGGGTCCTCATGAGAGGGAGGCAGGGTCAGAGTCATAAAAGGGAACACAATGACAGAAGGAGAGAGAGACTGAAAGATGCTATGCTGCTGGATTTGAAGATGGAGGACGGGGCCACGAGCCAAGGAAGGAAGGTGGAACCTAGAAAAGGCAAGAAAATGAATTTTCCCCTAGAACCTCCAGAAGGAACGCAGCCCTGCCAACATCTTGATTTAGTGGCTTCTGATCAATAAAAAGAATTCCCACCTCCCCAAAACGTCCCTCTTGGTGTTGGTAAGGCTGAGAAGAAATAGGCCTCTCAAATATGGCTGCTGGAAGTGGAAACTGGTTGTAATTTCACATCTATTGAAATTACAAATGTACTTGCCCTGTGACCCAACAATCCCACATCCAGGAATTAATCCTACTGATAAACCTACACACACCTGAAATATGTACAAGGTGTGAAAGCTGCTCATACGAATTAGATCATTCTTGTCATACCCAACTAAAACAGACTCAAGAAGCCAGGGGGGAAAAGCACTCAGGACACATAAAATTGCTCCAAAAGCACAATTCCCCGCAAGTCTGGCTGCTGAAACTGCCTGCTTGCAACTAATTTTACCATCACTCACCAATCAAAACTTGCCAGCTTCCCAGAACCTTACTAGAGCCAATGAACTTTCTCAAAGAGTAACATGTAACACTTCTCTTTTTCGTAAAATTTACAACCTTTTGTTTGTTCTTCAAATATCCCAAAAGTCACCTGGTCTGCTTGTATACCCCAAATTACAATTCTTTCTTCCCAAATAAAATATGAAATTTAGAGATTAGTCTCCATATATTTCATTTGACTTTGACAAAGGTTACAGTCTATCGTTGACCCAGCCGCCAGGGTGATCCTTTAAAAACATAAGCCAGAACCACAGTGGCCTCTGGCTGTTTTTCAGACATCCCAGGCATCTCCTCCTTAAGGCTTCTGTACTTGCTATTCTGTAACGCACTCTCCCTGGGATGTTTGCACAGTTAGATTCTTCATTGCTTTCGGTTCTCTGCTCAAAATTCAACTCATCTTTTAATAGTCCACCTCTACCCCCATCATTTCCTGTCTCTTTACCCTGCTTTGAACTTTTTTTTCCTTGATATTATAGGACTCCTCATATTTATTTGTTTATTGTTTATTTGGCTTATTGTTTGTATCCTTCACTAGAATATAAGCTCCATGAAAACAAAGACTTTGTTTTGTCCTTTGCTGCAGAATCAGCACCTAATGCAGTGTGTTAGGTGTGCAATAAATATTTGTTGAATCCTTTATTTTTCTTTTGGTATCTCTCTACCTCTTTTCCATTTTCCTTTATCCTTCCTAACTGGTCATAATAAAGAATTGAAATAATTCTCCTTTAATGCCTCTCTACTGCCCAGAGAATCAAGATAAACTCTATAGCATAGCATTTGAGGCCTTCTCTTTTTTGGAAGCAAGCAATACTTCTAGCCCTGTCTCCTACACAGAATATCCCCGTTGAGGCCCTCATTTCAGCTACACAGGAAAATTTGGTGCTTCTTGAATAAAATATGTACTTTCACACTCGTGTGAATTTTAAAATACTATTCTCTTCAAAGGGAACATCGTTTCCTCCCATTCCCTGTTGAGTAAATTGAACATATCCAGTCCAAATATCATTTCCTTGAAAATACTCCCACAGATATTTTTCTCTTTAGACTAACGCTCCCTTATTTATATTACAATATAGCACTTAATTTTCTATGAATTGTATGATTGTTATATATGTTTCACTGACCTAGTCTTAGTTTCCCTCATATTTTTTAATCACTTAGGCCATATTTAAGTTTCAACAAATGTTTGCTAAACAAATAGAATTGTGGTTATGTATTGTATTGTATTGTATTTATTTATTTATTTATTTTTTTTGAGACAGAGTCTCGCTTTTGTTGCCTGGGCTAGAGTGAGTGTCGTGGCATCAGCCTAGCTCACAGCAACCTCACACTCCTGGGCTCAAGCAATCCTTCTGCCTCAGCCTCCCGAGTAGCTGGGACTACAGGCATGCGCCACCATGCCTGGCTAATTTTTTCTATATATTTTTAGTTGTCCGATTAATTTCTTTCTATTTTTAGTAGAGACGGGGGTCTCGCTCTTGCTCAGGCTGGTCTTGAACTCCTGACCTTGAGTGATCCACCCGCCTCGGCCTCCCAGAGTGCTAGGATTACAGGTGTGAGCCACCGCGCCCGGCCTGTATTGTATTTATTAAGTAGTTGGGTGTGTTTTTTCTTTGATTTTAAAAGCTATTGGTAGATATATCCATACAATGCTATGCTATTCAGCAACAGAAAGAAAGAACTACTGACACATGCTATGCCATGGATGAACCTTGAAAACTTTACGCTAAGTGAAAGAAGCCAGACACAAGAGACCACACATTTTGTATGATTCCATTTATATGAAATGTAGATTAGTGATTGCCTGGGGCTGGGTGTGGGAACTGTAAATGGGTATGAGGGACCTTAGCAGGAGTTTGGCTGAAAATGTCCTAAAACTGATTTATGGTGATGGTTGCATCACTTGATAAAGTTACCAAAAATCATTGTATTATAGGCTTAAAATGGGTGAATTTTATGATATGTTAAGAAAAGAAAAAAGCTAATGAGTATGATATTTTAGATTTCTTGGTCTCAGATACTTAAATTAACATTTTAAAAAATTTATGACTCTCAACTTTTTGTATACCATCCTCATTCATCCATACAACAAGCATTTATTAAGGTTCTATTATGGGTCAGGTGCTCTGCAAAGCAATATATTAATAGATATGAAGATTAATAAATAGGCTGTCCTCAAGAAGTACATAGTCCAGGGACAAAATGTGTATAAATATATCAATATATAAATATATAAATATAGGTATCTAAATATAGAATAAATGTATAGATAGTTCTATTTCAGAATAATAATTGCAGGATCTCCAATTAACAAAGATTCAGTTTTGTTCATTATATATTTCTTATTGTGATTAAGACCTTTTATTATTCATCATTTCTACATTTTAAATTACGCAAGTAATACACGATTACTGGAAAAAAATTAGAAGATTCAGATAACCAAGAAACAATTAATTTATAGTCCCCTGAAATCTACTGCCATAAGTTAATTGGACCATAAGTTAATAATTCTGTTCCTAAGTTAATCAGAAATTTTATTCCCTGAACATTAAGTTATTACTTATTGTAAACTTGGTTACTAATGAAACAAAATCCCTCCATTCATTTCCATCAGCTTGCCATGTATGTATTAATACTAAGAGAGCATGCTCTATTACAAAGGAAAACGTAATGTAAATTGTAAAATACCAAGAAACTAGTATGATAACCACATCCAAACCAGTATCTTCACATATCAGATATATAGAATTGGTATGAAATGAATGAATGAATATAGTCAGAGTAAATGAGATTTAGATACAACTTACATATGTACAGTTTTTACGGATAATTTATTAAACATAAAAGGAGGATACATTCAGTGAACATTAACTTTTTTTTTTTTTAAAGACAGAGTCTCACTCTGTCACCCAGGCTGGGGGTACAGTGGTGTGCTCGTAGCTCACTGCAGCCTCCAACTCCTGGGCTCCGAAGTAATACTTTCGCCTTAGCCTCCTGAGTAGCTAGGTCTATAGGTGCTGGACACCACACCTGGCTACCATTTCCAGGGGGATTTCCTTTTTTTCAGAAAGGTAACATATGACAGTGTTTTATCAAATGACTGGCAGACAAAAGTACATTAATTTTAAAAAACATAGGTCTCATTGTCACACAACCTTTTTGCTAAAGTAAGCCTGTTCTCCCACCTTGGCCTGGCCTCAGCCTCCCAAAGTGCTAGGATTATAGGTGTGAGCCACTGCACAGGCCTACCTGTACTTTTTTTTAAAGCACTTTTTAAAATGTAAATGTTTCATGTTTTCACGCTTCCTACTTCAGATTCATGTTCTGGGCCACTGTCCTTATAAATGCAACCTAAATTTGTGTTGGATGATAGATCAGATTTCTCTAATGCCCCATTTCACCATTCTAAACGTTTGCTTTGAATTGCCCTTTTCTTTTTTTTTTTTTTTTTTTCGTTAAGTAAAATCAGTTTTATTAGTAAGGATCTTTCCATATGTCCGAAGCAAACAATTAATGAATTCCAAGGAAAAACCTACATATGATGAAATTAGAAGTATCCCAGGATGACAAAAAATATATATAAATATGTACACCCAGAATCACCGCCGCCTCCGAAAACCT
>NW_012149174.1:3341894-3342799 GCF_000956105.1 Propithecus coquereli
CCATCTTCGCAAGGCCCGCCCCTTCCAGGCTGAATTGCCCTTTTCAACTACTTTGAGAAGTCAAACAAAACAACCAAAACAGTTTACCAGCCTTATTTAAGGAAAAAAAAGTCAAGTATGGGAAATTTTCAGTAAATCTCTACATTTGAGAATCAGAAGGAAGCAAGGAGAAAAATCCAATCTAATATTTCCTGGTAGCTAAGTACATGATGAAACTTCCACATCCTTTACTATATCAGCCCTCGAAAATATTAAGTATCATTATTCCCATTTAATAGGTAAGGTTTCAGGAAAGTATTTTGACCAAGATCAGACACTAGTAAGTGGCACAGATGAGTCTCCGATGTACAGCACAGGATTCCATTTTGCTCAACACAAAATAGAAACACATGCAATACTTAATGTCTTTTATGGTTTATAAGTAGGTTGTGTTTAAGAGTGAATGACATATTTCATCTATGTACCAAAAAAGCATTTAAGCTTATAAATTAAGGCTTTTAATAATATCCATTGAAGAGACCTGAGAGTCTAGAGCATGTAAGTACCAAGAATAGAAATAGGACATATCATAAGTATTTTTTCAGGAATCCTGCAGCAGGGGAAAAAGTATAACATTTTAACAACATCTTCTAATAGGATGAAGTAATTTGCTTTGATTTATAATGCAGTCACATGGGAGATAGTAAAGTAGGTGTTGTATCTGGAAGCTTTATATCCTTGTAAAGCACAGAAGAGAAACTGATAAGATTTGATGAATGTATATTACTAAAGGCTGTTTTAAAAAATGCTTCTGTACAATACATAGAACTGTTAAAACTCTACTCACAAATTAGAGAGAGGGGTTGCCAAGGAATTTGAAAATCTAGAAATTTAGCCTGGGCAATACAGCGAGACTCCCATATCTA
>NW_012149174.1:3342849-3355388 GCF_000956105.1 Propithecus coquereli
ACTTGCAACAAAATATGCCTTTTTAGAAATAAGTTGAGAGTAAAGCCATTCAAATTCATGGTACTTTATTTGACACAAATGACATCATGTAAGTCTTCTGAATTTTACCTTTTATTTTACGTTTCAGTGTATTTATCACTGCATACCCGTTGGTTCTATTGTTACTTAATTGAGGAAGACTTTTAAACATGTGTTCCATCAAACCATGACAAGATTTCTTAGCATCAATGCCAATTTCCAAAGCTTTAATTGCCTGGATTTGGATAGAAATGCAAAATTTTAGTATCGGTACCATCATGATTATAATTACTGTATTTAAAAAGTTGAGGTACCAGGCTGGGCACAGTGGCTCATACCACTTTGGGAGGCTGAGGTGGGAGGATTGCTTGAGGCCAGGAGCTTAAGACCAGCCTGGGCAATAACGACACCCTATTTCTACAAAAAAAAAAAATAATAATAATAATTAGCCGGGTGTGGTGGCGTGTGCCTGTAGTCCCAGCTACTTGGGAGGCTGAAGTGGGAGGATCCCTTGAGCCTAGGAGTTCAAGGCGGCAGGGAGCTATGATTGCTCCACTGCACTCCAGCCTGTGTGATGGAGTGAGACCAGTCTCTAAAAAATAAAAATAAAAAATAAAAATCTAGGAATTCTTTGGGTTAGGGCTGGGCAGCCCCTTCCTGCCCACCCCATTAGTCAGTTCTTGCTAAGATGTATGAGAACAACCACGCTGAAAACGGGTCAGGATGGAGAAATAAAACAGCAGGAATCCTTCATACCACCACGGTGGTATGCCTGGGATGGGGGAAGCTTTGAACAGCTAGAGGGCAGCAGATAGTTTTAGGATGGATTGCATAGCAAGGGCAGAAGAAAATAACTAAATTCTTTGAGATGAACAAACTGGATAGCACCAAAGAAAAACTTGGCCTGCTTTAAAATGCACAGTAGCTGGTGCTTGGCATACTATAAATGTGCAGTTGATGTAGTTCAACTGATTTTTTTGTGTGCTTACTATATGTCAGGCACTGTGGGTGTTAGGCCTTACTCCTTGACCTTTAGGAGAAGTTCAGCAGGGGAGAAACAGTAAATAATTATAAAGCAGTTGAGTATGTGAAAAGAGAGCTATGCTTACAGAAGGCAGTGAAGAGTTCTATCAAGGCAGGCTCTGATTAATAAACTGGAACTAGCCCGGAGGAGAAGGTAGGGGATGACTTTGGGGTATCCATACAGGATACTATATATTCTATATTGTTTAAACATACAGTGGGAGAAGTAGGTGAAGAAAGACAAAATTAGCCAGGTGGGTAAGAGGCCCGGAGCTTTGCACTTTACCATTTAGGTGCTAGGAAACTGTCTTCAAGCAGGAAAGGACATGATTACATGTGCAATTTAGATGGGTTGAATGCCATATTCTACGTGACCAGGGATGAGGCAAAGTGGTAGCTAGTGGGGATTGAGAAGCAAGAACAATATAAGCTGCTCAAAAAGGGAAACAACTAAAACATAATTTTAAACAATTAGCCAGGCATAGTGGCTTATGCCTATAGTCCCGGCTACTCAGGAAGCCACGGTAGGAGAAATTGCTCGAGCCCAGCCTGGGCGATAAAGTGAGACCCCATCTCTTAAGGAAAAAAAAAAAGTGAAACAAGATAGCTCCTTATTGTGGACGGGACAGTTGCTCACCCAGGACCCGTTTCTCTGCCCTCCTGCCTTACTAACAAAACCCTAATTACGTTCAGGTATTTACTGCTCCTGCCAATGATGAATTTAGGAATGGGTGTATAGTCCAATTGTAGCCTATGAGATATAAGGAAATCTACCAGTGAGCTCCTAGGAAAGAGACTCAGGTAGAAGAGGGAGTTGTTTCCTCTCGATGTTGTTCTGTTTTGTTGAGATATACTGAGGGCTACTGTAGCCAAACTGCTACCAGCCTGATAATAAATACAACACTAAGGAGGCAGAGCAGAGAGACAGAAAGAACCTCAATATCATCCCATGATAACTATCCCTGATGCTTGCCTACCTCTGCATGTTCAGTCAGAGTAAAATGTATTTCCTTACCTTCATGTCTATTTAATTAGGTTTTCCATTTTTGGCCGCTGAAAGCATTTCAATGAATTCACTCCTTTAGATGAAAAATAGTTACACTATAGGAAGTCTAGATACGCCAACATGAGCAGTCTACTGCTGCAACACAAATTACCCCAAGACTTAGCATCTTAAAACAACAAACATCTATTATTTCACAGTTTCTGAGGATCAGGAATCCAGGAATGGCTCAGCTGGTTGGTTCTGGCCCAAGGTTATAGTCAAGCTGTGAGCCGGGGCTGTAGTCCTACAAATGGGCTGGGCTGGAGAATCTGCCCCCACGCTCACTCAGGAGGTTGTAGGCAGTAGGCTTTAGGTTCTTGCCACACCAGCCACTCCACAGGGCTGCTCACATGTCATAGCAGCTGGCTTCCTCCAGAGCAAGTGATCTAAAGGTAAGAACACATTCAAGAAGGAAGCTTCACAATCTTTTATAACCTAATCTTGGAAGTGACATGCCATCACTTCTGCTGTATACTATTGGCCAGACAGATCAACCCTAGTACAATGTAGGAAGGGATTACACAAGGAATACCAGGAGGTAGGGTTCCTTCGGGGTGATCTTGGAGGCTGGCTACCACAGATGAAGTCTATGATTGGAATTATTGGGTCCACAAATCTGAATATTTTAAAGTCTCTTAAAACATTCTGCCAAACTGTTTCCTAGAAAGGTCCTTCTGATGTGCACACTAACCAGCCTGGTTTGAGACTGTCTTGCCATTGAATAGAATTATTATTTTACTTGTGAGGTTAACAAGTAAAAAGTAACATTTCATTTAAACTTGGGATAACATTTCATTGATTAGTTATTTGTATTTCCTCCATGTGTTCGTTTGTTAAAGATTCACTGAGTATCTTGTACGTATAAGGCATTGTTCTAGGTGCTTGTGCCAATGACCAAAATCAGAATCCTTGCTCTCATAGTTCTTATAGTCTGGTGGGGAAGCCAAACAATCAGACAACCACACAAATAAATAATTACAAACTGAGATACTTCCAATGGGGAAAACAAACACACTTCTATGAAAACATGGAATAAAGAACCTGACTGAGACTGAGGTTTTGGGGGATGGCTTCCCTGAGGAAGTGACACTTGAGCGACATAGGAAGGATAAATAATGGGTAAGTAGTAAAAAAGATGAAGAAGTTGTTCCAGGCTGCAAGGATTGCATATGTGAAGGAGAATGGCACGTCCAAGGAAAGAGAGAAGGCTATATTGGGGCTGATACGCAGACAGTGAGGGTGAGAACTGTACACGGTGAGGTTGGAGGGAAAAATTGAGGTCAGACTATGTAGGGTCTTTTGGATCACTTTCAGAGTTTTGGCCTTTTTTCTAAGAGTAATGAGATGTCACCAGGCGTAGAAATGGGGACACAGCATCATCAGATTAGCATTTTGAGATTGCTGGCAGTGTGGCGAACAGGCTAGGGGACGGGAGGATTGTACGTAGGGAGGTGAAGGAGGAGGTTACTTGGAGTAGCTCAGGAAAGAGACGATGGTGTCTTGGACCATGTGAAAGGGCAGCCAGGTTCTACCTCCAGGGTAGCAGGCATGGGGTAAAGCCAGGCTGCAGCCTGTGCCATTGACGGGAGAGAAGAATGAGGGCATAAACAAGTATTGCTCTTGACTGCTGTCATGGATGACTGCGTATATCTTCCAAAATTCATAAGTTAAAGCCCTAATCCCCAGTGTGGCTGTATTTGGGGCAAGGAATTAATTAAGGTTAGACGAGATCATAAGGGTGGGGCCCTGATACAGTAGGAACAGTATGCTTATCTAGTGTCCTTAATTATTTTTAGGCAAAGAGCTCGCTCACAGTCTCTTTCTCTGGCATGTGAGGACACAGTGAGAGGCAGCTATCTGCAAGGCAGGAAGAGAGTCTATTGGTTGAGGTTCTCACAAGCTCACTAATGTTCACGGGAAAGAGACAAAGATCCCTCCCTCTGGATGGGAGGCTGCGGGCGGGGCTGTCAAAGAATTTCTGACCTTTTTGTTTTTTAACCACCACAGTCTACTTTTTACAGAGTGCTCAGGAGAGCAATTGCTTTCTCTGCTCCCTCCCAGTCATGCTTCGGGCTAAGGCAGTGATACAGGAGATGAAGGAAGGCAGCCACCAGGGTGACCCTGGTGAGGAGCAGAAGTATTAAGGATGACTCATAGTTTTTACTTGAAAATCTGCATGAATGGTGATGCTTTTTGTGAAGATAGAGAACAATGGGATGGTTTTGGAAGGAAAGATCATACATCTGGTCTCAGATGTCCCAAGTCTGAGATGGCTTGAGACCTCCAAGTGGAAATATTGAGTTAGCAGCTAAATAAGTACTTACCTCTAGAGCTCAGGAGTGAGCAGGGTGGAAATAAAAATTGGGATGCACTGGCATACAGACAGATGGTAATTGAAGGCTTGGGTTTCATTTTCTGAATGTTTTATTCTTGTCCTTTGGTCAGAATGGTATTTTATTAAACAATTTACATGTCTAATAATGTTGTTTCATCTCTCAGGCAAATAAACTGCCTTTTAAGATGTTTTGCTGTGATAGTTGTCAGTGAGTGACCTCCAAATGGTGTACAAATTCAATTTAAACATTTAATAAATAAAAACATTCACCAGTCAGACCCACTCTAAACTTGAGGGTCTACTTAATCAAAAGGGCCATTATACATACACTAAGCTCTCTCAGTCACCAATGGTTTTTCTGCCTTCTCAATATCTGTATCAACCTTCACTTCATCACATTTGCATATTTAATCTAATACTCCTATATTTGATTTGATTTCTAATATGTTTACTTCACAATACATTTGCTGTTTTTGAACCTCCTTTAAATAAAAACATTTTGTGGATTAAAAAAATACAGTATTTTTTTTTTTTTTTTTCTTAGAGACAGAGTCTCACTGTGTTGCTTGGGCTAGAGTGCTGTGGCGTCAGCCTAGCTCACAGCAACCTCAAAGTCCCAGGCTCAAGCAATCCTCCTGTTTTAGCCTCCCAAGTAGCTGGGACTACAGGTATGTGCCACCATGTCTGGTTAATTTTTTCTATTTTTAGTAGAGATGGAGTCTTGCTCTTTCTCAGGCTGGTCTCGAACTCCTGATCTCAAGCAATCCTACGTCGGCCTCCCAGAGTGCTAGGATTACAGGCGTGAGCCACCAGTTAGAGCCACCTGTGAGTACTGGTCAATACTATTTCTTAGATGTAGTTGTGGGTACCTAGGTGTTTTATTTTATTTTAATCCTTTACACTGTACATATCTACCATATACTTTTATATGCTTGATACATTTCATAATTAAAACAACCATTTTAAGCTACTCTCAATAGTCTTTAAATTGGAATAAATTCAACATTTTTATTTGCAACAAATGATTTATGACTGTGTCTACCTTATGAAAAAAGGATGCTAGTAAAATTATAGGTATTTATTATCACTACCACCAGCATCTTCAAAGTCTTGGGTTTGTGAATGATATGAGGTTGAACAGATGCCCAGCAAACAATAAAACATGACATGGCATGTTTTATTAGCTCATTAATACATACCTTGGATACAATGTGAGGGACAGGTTGTGAATAAATGGACCAATGAAATACACCCCAGAGTATCTTAATGCTTTTAAACAGCACTCATTGTTTCACTTTTAAAACTCTTAAAATACATGTTTTTTGTTTTTTTTTTTTTAAACCAGCTTTTACATGTATATATACTTGGGATATTTTTAACTTCAAGGAAAAAAAAAATAAATTTCACTTATTTCTCATCTACAAAATGAAACTTTCCATATGAACTCCCTTCCACTTTGGTAGGGTTAATTAGCTTCTTTGAACTCAAACTCCCTGATTCCCTCTCCCTAGTCAACCTCCTCTGCTCATCTTCATCCATTTTTATGAGAATAGCCTGCAAAGCCCTGGATATTCCATCACCGTAATTCTGTGCTTCTGTTTGCACACATTTACAATAATATCTACATATAAAACACTGTAGTCCTCTCCGGCTACTGGAGGATTGACTGCCATCATGAACGACATGGTAACTATCTAGACCAGGAAGTTCATGACCAACTGATCGCTTCAGTGGAAATAAACGGCCACTGATATCCTTCATCCTTGGACGGTGACAGTACGTAAGACAGAAATTTGGGAAAAACTCACCAAAATATGCAAAATCTCACTGGATATTATCTTTTTATTTGGATTTAACCCACATTGGTGGTGGCAAGATAACTGGCTTCAGCGTGATTTACGATTCCTTGGATTACTTAAAGAAAAGTGAATCCAAACACAGACTTGGAAGACATGGCCTGGATGAGAAGAAAAAGACCCCAAGAAAACAATGAAAGGAATGTTAAGAAGAGAATGAAGACAGGGGGACTGCAAAGGCCAATATTGTTGGCGCTGTCAAAAAGAAGGAGTAAAGATTTTGCAATGATTTCTTCTGTGGTAATCGTGTAGATTTTTCACAAGAGGATTAACAAATTACAAAACTTAAAAAAAAAAATACTGTAGATGCTTCATAAACAGCCCTGACATGGCTCCTGAAACTCCAAGTACCAAACCTATGCTCTTTCCAGCCTGGGGAGGGTTGGCATTCCATTTACTTCATAATTCCTAGTTCTGGAAGGTAGGGTTTGGGTCATCAGGCTAGAAGCCTCCAGTTAAACTCCTCAAATTAGCTCCCTAATATCAGGTGTGGCCTAGACCTAGGTCCCCACAGAGCTCTGATTCCTTTATTTGACTGCAGTCAAATAGAGCCAATAGAGCCTTACTGGCCAAAGCAAGTTGAATGGCTGAGCCCAGAGTTAAAGGACAGGTAAGCATACCCTGTCCATAGTGGAAGGGCATTACAGTTACATGGCAAAGCATATGGATGTGTACATTAGTTATCTATTGCTGCATAACAAATTATCCCACACTTAGTGGCTTAAAGCAACAATAAACATTTATTATCTCACACTTTCTGTGGGTCAGGAATTCACAGATGGCTCAGCTGGGTGGTTCTAGCTTGGGGACTCTCATGAAGGACTAGAAATACTATATTCTGCAAAGAGAATGAAATGAACCTGTACAAATACCCTATATTTCTAATTATTGTCTATTCCTTTTTTTAGCTGTATTTTTGTGCAATGCAATACGTTTTATGGGAAAATGCTATTTAGAGGGTACTTAGCACCAAAATAAGACTATGATATGTAAAGAATAGGTTAAAAGATGGTGAATGTTGACTTAATTCCACAACATACACAGTAAGAGAGTAATAAAACAGGAGACATAAATTGTAAATCACTTAAGTTGAGAAGTAGGATACCTGCTGAACTCCTGGGCCCTTGCCTTACACTTGTTTCCACTGCCAGCAATCTTGTCTGTTGCTTCACATCTGTTTTATTTTAATGCTCTTCCAGCTGGTCTCTCTGCTTCTTAATTTCTTTGGCTTCCAATTTATCCTACTCACAGCTTCTACAATAATCCTTATCAAAGATCTTCTCAATGTATAAGATACTATGGTGATTTCCTATTGCTTACTATTTTAAGTCCAAACTCCCCAATACAAATCTTCAAAATCTATCCACTGACTTATTTATCCCTTTAAAAATCATATTGCTTCCTTAGCAAAGCCCTAGCTCCAGCTCTGATTATGCCTTTGTCTCCATCTCAGCTCTCAATACACATGTGTCTGATTTGTCTAGCAAAGCTGCTAGCATTTAATCGGTACTCAATAGCATTTGCTGAATGAGCTGTCCTAGAGTAATAACTAGTGTTAAAAGAAAAAATTTAGACAAATTAAATTTAACAGAGTTTAATTGAGCAAAGAACAATTCACAAATTGGGCAGCTTCCCTTGCACAACCAAAGTAGGTTCAAAATAGAGTCACATGGTCAGAGAGGATTTATAGACAGAAAATGGAAGTGAGGTACAGAAAACAGAAGTGCGGTACAGAAACAGCTGGACTGGTTTATAGCACCATGTTTGCCTTATTTGAACACAGTTTGAACAGCTGCCATCTTTGGCCGAAAGTCAGTGACTGGTACAAGAATAGGCTACAGCCTGTTTACACATCCAGTGTAACGGAGAAACCTAAAGGTACGGAGAAACCTTTAGGCCGAACTTAATATACGTAAGGAGGCAACTTTAGGCTAAACTTAATCTAACCATGGGTAATGCTAAAACAAAATTATAGGTTTCCTTGTATACGTTTAGTTGAACCTGTGTCCAAAGCACCTTCATGTATGCATCCCATGTGTTTTTGTAACACTTGTCTGCCTCCAACCACTCTTCTGTTTATCTACCATGTTCCACCTGGGCAGGCCTTCACTCTATTCCTCAGAAACATTAAGGCAGTTCCTCCCTAAGGCCTTTGCCTGAGTTGCTTCCTCTTGCTGGAACACTCCCTCCCAGCCCCCCAACACAGTTGGCTGCTTTTTGTCATTCAGATCTCAGCTTAAGCATTATTTCCTTGGAGAGGCCTCCCATGAACATCCAATCTAAAATAACCTCTTCAATCCTTCACTATCATTTCTCCCTATTTAGTTTTTTGCTGTACCATTATCACTTTCAGTTATTTCTCTTGTTGTTTTATTTATGTGATTACTTATTTATAGGTGGCCTTGCCACAAAGATGTAAGCTCCACCAGGGCAAAGATGTCTTGTTTAATGCCTGCCACACGGCAGATGCTCAAAGACATGTTAAATGAATGAATGAACAAAATACTTCCCAGCCAATCCTCAATGCCAGTTTCCTGATCCCAAGAAACTGCAACAGTTTCTCTCGATTCATTTCTACTATACCTTCTTAAACTCACCTTAAAAGTTATCTCCTCCAAGAAGCTCCCTCTGAAACACTGTGAATTCTCTTTGTTTTTTTTTTGAGTGGAGTAGAATCATCCTAGCTCACTGCGACCTCAAACTCCTAGGCTCAAGCAGTCCTCCTCTGTCAGCATCCTGAGTAGCTGGACTACAGATACATACCACCACACTGGTTAATTTTAAAATTGTTTGTAGAGAGAGGGTCTTGCTATGTTCCCCAGGCTGGTCTCAAACTCCTGGTCTCAAGTGATCCTCCCACCTCAGCCTCCCAAAGCACTTGGATTAAAGGTGTGAACGACCATGCCCAGCCTGTGAATTCTTAACACTGCACTTTTTCCTACATATATAGCACCTACCATGTAATTTTACAGTGGTCTTATGCTTTCTAGTGGTTTCTTGTACATGTTTTTCCTCTGACCTGTACATATTATCAGATCCTTGAGGGCAGGTCTGTATTTTGTAATGTAGCTGAGTTTTGAATGCTCCAGGAGCAATCAGTATGCTGTTCTGCACATAGCAGAAATTCAAAACAAGTTTACTAATATATACTTTATCAAAAATTGCCTAATATAGCTCTATGGTTAATATAGGATTCAAGACAACAAACAATTCAAACAGAATCCAATGAGAAACACTTAATCTAGATTTTCCAAATCTAACGTCTTTATTACATTTAAAGTATCAGGAGACAGATCTTACTGTCTCAGCTTTCCATCAAAAGAAATAACTTCACTGAGATATGAATTATTATATATCCTCTGTTTCTTAGATGCTGAGAAAATTGGCTGTTTACAATTCTATTTTGAAGATACTATTTAGTATATTCACCAGTATCTCTTATGTAAGGGTCCATCATATCTACCCTATTCGTGTTTAATTTTAGGGAAAAGTTTCTATTCAAATATTATTTGTAACATTAGTAATCAAATAATGAAAAATTCAGAACACAACATATTTTTCTTTTGGTGTTAGTTGGGAAGAAACAGTGTCAAATTTGGAGTTTAATTACAGCAAAGCCTAGTGGTACTGATGACCATTTCAACTTCCTTTCCATATTCTTCATTCTATTTTTATCTTATAAAACTTTTTTCTTTCTTTGTCTACCAAAACTCATCTACCTATCAGTCTATAAAGATGAATTCCCATATTACTTCTCTGGAGCTTTTGTCTCTTTCATCTAGACAGTCTGCCAGTTATCTCAACATTAATCTGACCTCAGCTAAACTCATTCTCTCCTCTCTAAAACCAATCCTCTTTTATGACAACTTTATCATTTTTTCTGGTCAACCAGGTACAAAACACTGGTATCATTTTTGATTTCTTATTCTTTGATTTCTTATTCCCATGGCTGATTTCTTATTCTCAACAGACAAACTAAACAAGCACTTAGGGTAGCAGCAATGCACAGGTACCATAAAATTTATAGGAGGGAAATTTTAAATTTTTTACTTTTTAAAAAGTTGTTACAACATAATCAAAAAATGAAATCATGAGGACTAGCACTTCCAGCCAAGACGGAGCAAAAGGGATTAGATTTTCTCTCTCAACTGAAAGAACTAAAAAACTGAACAAAATCTATGAGACAAGAGTTATAAGACATTTGAAATCAGGCAACAAAAGACAGTGATCCCTGAGAAATGGGATATAAACGAGATGAGTTTCATAATTGTTCCAGTTACTGCCTGGAGAAGATGCCAGGTTGCAGAGGAGACTGACGGTATCCTTGAGTTGAGGAGATGGACCTAGGTGTCTAGAGAGGGCAAAGGGGTTAGAGTTAGGGGCTAGAGTTCATGGGGCAGAGTACACGAGAAGAGAAAGCTGCACCAGGAGCTTTGAAGATATACACAGGATCTCCTAAAAGTCTTCAGCTGAGTATTACCAATGCATAGGTGCAAAGAAACTACCAAAGTCTGGGGAAAGACTCACTCAGAAGGAGCAGAAGAAACAATCCCTAGAGCTCATACAGGGCTGGGAACAGCTCCTGTTCTACCAGTCAGAGTGGAAAAACTAAAAATTCACAGGGCATCAGTAGAGTATTCAGAAGGGTTTTGCTGTAATAGTGGAGAAAATTAGCCTTAGACTTAATGTTACTCTGGTCCTGCCTAACAAAACTTAAAAGTTAACACCTGAAAGCATTAAACTGTTTCTAATAACTACATTCAAGAAGAAGGCTCAAGAATATTTATAGAGATACAAAAATATCTAGCATCCAACAAAATAAATTTCACAATGTCTGGCACCCAAACAAAAATAACCATGCAAAAAAAGGCAAAAAAAGCAGGGAAGGCCGGGCGCAGTGGCTCACGCCTGTAATCCTAGCACTCTGGGAGGCCGAGGCGGGTGGATTGCTTGAGCCCAGGAGTTTGAGGTTGCTGTGAGCTAGGCTGATGCCACGGCACTCACTCTAGCCCGGGCAACAAAGGGAGACTCTGTCTCAAAAAAAAAAAAAAAAAAAGCAGGGAAATACAAAAAAAAAAAAATCAGTCAGCTGAATCCAACCCAGAACACAGACAATACAATAGAAAGGGATAGAAAAACAGTTTTCATAACTATATTCCATATGGTTAAGGAGCTAGAAGAAACATTTGAACATATTAGGTAGAAACATAGAAAACATAAACTTGAATGCATGCCAACTGAAATTATCCAAAATGAAATGCAAAGAGAAGCAAAAGCTGGGGGAAAAAAAAAGAACTGAGCATCAGTGAGCTCTGGGACAACTTAGAGCATCCTATTATGTAATTGGGGTCCCTATAGGAGAGGAGAAAAGGAAAGACAGCAAAAAAATTGAAGAAATAATGACCAAAATTGTTTCAAATTTTATGAAAGCAACAAACTCACAAATCCAAGAAGCTCAATGAACCCCAGGCAGAAGAAACACGAAAAAGGACATGAAAGTACATCATAATCTAATTATGACTTTAGGAACAAATATAAAGATGACAGCAGCTTTCTTTTTGGAAACAATGGAAGTAAGAAAACAATGAAGCAACATCCTTAAAGTACTGAAAGAAAACAAATTGTCAACCTAGAATTCTATATCCAGTGAACATATCTTGCAGACACACACAAGCTGAAAGAATTCATCACCAGTAGCAAGGTTAAAAGAAATCTTTTAGGAAGAAGGAAAATAATACCACATGAAAATTTGGATTGACACAAAGAAATGAAAAGCACTGAAGATGTTAACTACATGAGTAAATATAAGACTTTAAAAAATTTCAATCTCTTTAAAATATAATTGACTATTTAAAGCAAAAATGATAACAACATATTGTGGGATTTATAATATATATGGAAGTAAAATGTATGACAATGATAACACAACAGCTGGGAGGGGAGAAATAGAAACATACTTTTGTAAGGTTCTACCACCATAAGTAAAGAAATACTATCACTTGACAGTCAACTGTGATAAGTTAAAGATGTATATTATAAACTCAAGAGCAACCATTTAAAAACGTATCAATTAGTTATGGCTGATAAGTTAAAAAAAGGAGATAAAATGGCATTATGAAAAATCATCCACCTAGCACTCTGGGAGGCCGAGGCGGGAGGATCACTCAAGGTCAGGAGTTCGAGACCAGCCTGAGCAAGAGTGAGACCCTGTCTCTACTAAAAATAGAAAGAAATTATCTGGACAACTAAAAAATATAGATAG
>NW_012149174.1:3355774-3369444 GCF_000956105.1 Propithecus coquereli
CAACACCACCAAAAATCCCCAAACTAAAAACCTACAGCTAACATCATATTAATGGTGAAACAAAAGAAGGTAAAAAAGAAAAGAGAAGAAAGAACAAATAGGACAAGCAGAAAACAACAAGATGGTAGATTTACACCCAACCACATAGCTGGGTGTAGTGGCTCTGCACCTGTAATCCCAGTTACTTTGGAAGCTGAGGTGGGAGGATCACTTGAGCCCAGGAATTTGAGGCTGCAGTGAGCTATGATCATGTCAAGGCACTCCAGCCTGGGCAACAGGGTGAGACCATGTCTCAAAAAAACCCAAAAAACCCACAAAAACCCAATCATATGAATAAACACATAAAATGTAAATGATCTAAATATACAAATTAAAAAGCAGAAATTGTCAGATTCGATAAAAGAACAAGATCCAACTAAATGCCACATACAAGAAACCATTTTAAATATAAAGAAAGTAAAAGAATGAAAAAGAAATATCATGATCATTTTAATGAGAATAAAGTTGGAGTGGCTATATTAATATCAGATAAAGTAGATATCAGAGAAAAACTATAGAGAATATTGTCAGGGATAAAAAAAGTTCAGTTAATAATGATAAAGGGATCAAATCATCAAGATAATATAATGACCCTAAAGGTTAATGTGCCTAATAACAGAGCTTCAAAATACATGAAGGAAAAACTGATACAACTGTAAGGTGAAATAGAAAAACCACAATTACAGTCATAGACTTTAATACCCTTCTCTCAGTAACTGACAGAACAAGTAGAATGAAAATAATTATAAATATAGAAGGCTTTAATGACACTATCAACCAAAATGACTTAATATTTACAGAACACTCCATGAACAGCAGCAGAATACATATTCTTTTTTTTTAATATTTATATTTTATTTTTTATTTATTTATTTTTGAGACAGTCTCACTCTGTTGCCCTGGCTAGAGTGAGTGCTGCGCAGCAGAATATATATTCTTTTTAAGTGAACATGAAATATTTACTAAGATATATCATATTTGGGTCATAGAACAACCCTGGCTTAATAATAATACATTTAAAATAATTTAAACCATACAAAATTTGTTTTCTGACCACAATGATATCATAAATCAATAACAGAAAAAGAGCTGGAAATTCTCCTAAATAATTGAAAATGAAATAACAAACTTTTAAACCATGAATCAAAGAAAAAAAGTCAAAAGAAATATTATTAAGTAGCCTGAACTGAATGAAAATGAAAAAACAACATAATGAAAATTTGTGAGATGCCACTAAGCAGCACTTAGGAAGATGCATTGAACTAAATGCTGTATTAGAAAAGAAAAAAAATTTCAAATTAATTATCTCAGCTTAAAAAACTAGGCAAAAATTAAACTTCCAACTGAAGAAACTAGAAAAAAGAAGAGGGAATAAAATCGAAGTAATTAGAACAAAAGAGATAATAAAATTCAGAGTGGGCAGGGCACTGTGGCTGATGCCTATAATCCTAGCACTCTCGGAGGCCAAGGTGGGAGGATTGCTTGAGATCAGGAGTTCAAGACCAACCTGAGCAAGAGAGAACCCTGTCTCTACCAAAAACAGAAAAATTAGCTGGGTGTCCTGGCATGCTCCTGTGGTCCCAGCTACTCAGGAGGCTGAGGCAGGAGGATCACTTGAGCCCAGGAGTTTGAGGTTGCTGTGAGCTATGATGATGCCATGGTATTCTAGCCCGGGTGACAGAGTGAGACCCTGTCAATCAATCAATCAATCAATAAAGTTAAATTTTTAGGGAAAAAAGAGAGAAGACACAAATTAGCAACAGGCGACATCATTACAAATTCTAGGCGGGGCATGGTGGCTTACCCTTGTAATCTTAGCACTCTGGGAGGCCAAGGTGGGGAAGATCATTTGACATTAAGAGTTTGAATATGAGCAAGAGGGAGACCCTTGTTTCTACTAAAAACAAAAAAAATTAGCCAGGCATGGTAGTGCACACCTGCAGTCCCAATTACTTGGGAGGCTGAGGCAGGAGGATCACTTTAGCCCAGGAGTTTGAGGTTGCTGTGAGCTAGGCTGATGCCATGGCACTCTAGCATGGGCAACAGAGACTCTGTCTTTAAAAAAGAAACAAAAATAAAAAAATAAAAAAACAAATTCTACAGATATTAATTGATTAACAATGGAATATTATAAACTTTATGCCAATAAGTTTGACAATTTGGATGAAATAAATGCATTCTTGCAAAATATAAACTACCAAAGCTCATATAAGAAGATACACATAACCTAAACAGCTTGATAACTATTAGAGCAATTAAATTTGTAGTAAAACAAAACAAAACAAAACAAAAAAATCCAAAAAACCTTTCCCACAAAGAAAGGTCCAGATGGCTTCACTGGTGAATCTACTAAATGTCTAAAGAGGAAATAATACTGATTTTTTTCCCCTAGGATATAGATCCTGAAAATAATACTAATTTTATATAAACTCTTTATGTAAAATTGGAAAGGAAAAAATACTTCCCAATTCATTCTGAGGCCAGCATTACCTTGATACCCACCAAAGACATCATAATGAAAAAAAAATAACATCAATATCCTTCATTGAACAAAGATGAGGGATATTGTTTTGATACTGTCTTTGATATACTAAAAACAAAATTTTAGCATATCAAATCCAATAATATATAAAAAGCAGACTGCATTATGATATACTGAGATTTATTCCAGGAATGCAAGACTAGCTTAACATTTGAAAATCAATCAATTAATTCAACATAGTAATGGAATACAAAAGAAGAAACTAAAAGAGAAAAAAACTAAAAAGAAAAATATGATCATCTCAATAGCTGCAGGAAAAAACCTTTGAAAATCCAACATTAATTCCTGATAAAATCTCTTAGGAAATAAAGAATATAAAGGAATTTCTTTATGAATCAAGAGGCTCAACACCACCAAAAATCCCCAAACTAAAAACCTACAGCTAATATCATATTAATGGTGAAATACTGAGTATTTTCCTCCTAGCATCAGGAACAAGGCAAGGATGTCCATTCTTACCACTCCAACATTGTATTAAAGGGTGTAACTGTTGGGTTTGGGATTTGATTTTACCTTATATATTAATACAACCTAGTAAGTTAGTTGTTACTATTTTGTGGACGCTAGCATTTAAGACATGAGGCTCCTGGGTCAAAGACAAAGGACTTTATTATTCACGGCGCAGCAAGAAGTATGTGCATTGGCTCATGGTACTCAGGGAATAGTCAAACTCATAGCTACGACTTTTTCCTTTTTTAACAGTGAAAGGGTACAAACCAAAACCACCAAAGGGAAAAAGTCCCTTAGGATCAAGTCAGGAGAAAACCAGGTGCAAGTTTCCAAGAACTCTCTATAAGTAGTGTCACACAGGACATGTTTAAATCCTTTGATGAGTTGTGATAACATGTATGAAATGTTGTCTACCAGGGAAATTCACTGAAGACTTAGAGCTCTGCCTGGCACGTACCAAAATGCCAGACTCTCGGAAGGAAAGCAGGTGTTCCGTATAAACCATATTGTTTGCACGAACAGTTCAGGCACTGTGAGCTATTCTTATCTCTCGGAGAGTGGTGGGAACACTCCTAAAATCCAGCTTCCCAGGTGCCAGCTAAGGGTCAATCTTGTAAGTAGGCTTTACTAAGGATAGTCATCCTTTTCTGCACAGGGATATATTGAAAATATTCTTACTGTTTGATTAAAAAAACTCATTTTCAAGATATTTTTTGGCAAATAGTATGAAATGGAGGAAAGTTATAAACACTAAGAGGTTATCATAATATTGTTTAAATTAGTAAAAAATGGAAACAAAGTATCTAAAAATTGTGGAATGGTTCAGTAAATTAGAGGACAGTAGTGTGAAGAAATATAAAATAGTGATTAAAATTATACATTTGGAGACTTTAAATGACAAAAATGATTATGCTGGGAAGTAAATCAATACATAAAATGTTACATAAAATAATAACTCAAAACTGAGAGAAATATAGAATAAAATCTAAAAAAAATTCTAAAGTATAATCACGATTCATTTCTGGGGATGGGTATATAACATTTTTCTTTTCCTCTTGACCTTTTTCTGTCTTTTCGATTTTTATTTAATAAACATGTGTTTACTTTTCTAATAAGAAAATAAGTTATCATAATAATATAATTATGTTTGAAAGATCTTAGCTATATAGGTCTGTGGATCCAAAGTCAAAATTAGTGAGTACAGTGAGTAACATGAGTACAATGTATAAAACAGAGCTTAACTGAGGAACTCTTAGAATGGCAAATGACCATTAAAATGCAATTTTTTTCTAATTAACATTTCTCTTTCTTCAATTAGCTAACATTAAAAAAACAGAGGGAGGGGAAATATTTTCTTATAAACACTAAAGAAAACACAATGGCTAATTTTGACTATAAGGAAGAAATGGTTTACAAACTAGCAAATGCAAAAATAAAAATAGTTTTCAATGGATAGAACAAAGGATGAATTTCCTAAGTTACTTTGTATGTTTACATGATCACAATTTGCCTACAGTTCTTAAGTATTAGCATTAATAATATAAGTCATATAAATTTGCATAGCTTTAAGGAGAATTAGGTAATTAATCTATAAACTTCTTTCGGAGAAAGTGATTTCTACCGTATCCAGTTCCAATTCCCCTCCGTTTGCTTTAATACATCTGCTCTATCACATATATGCTACTTCACAGAAAGCTATTTTCCTACTACCCAGATTCTCTATCGCTGCATTAAGTCGCCATATATAAAGACTGCTATTGTATCCTCTTATCCCTAGAGAGATGAAATGGTTTGCAGCTTCTTTTAAATCACAAAGCAATTTTTTGTGTGTACTGAATTGGCCCAAGGCTACAGAGGTTGTGCAACAGATCCACAGAGGCAGCCTCCCTCCCCACATGACCTCCACTCGTGGCTGCTTCCCAGTCATGCCAGAACATGAAAACCTTGTGGGCACTCCACGTGGGGGCAGTTGCTCTCTGCATCTGATGTGATTCTTGAGCTAAGTTTGAAATGCTAAATTCTGAAAAGCCATTGCAATGGCAAAAACACTCAGGAAAAAAAAGAAGCCAAAATTTTTCTGGTTAGGAAGGGAAATGTGGTTAACCAAAATCGGACCTGGGCGCAAATGGAGACAAGAAGCACTCCCACTGTTGTGGCTCAACTATGCATTTTTATTTCCATTATTAAAAAAGAATAGCTCTTTAAATAGTCTGACTATCTTCAGAAATTTAGCTGCTTAAAAAACAGCTATGTTTGGGGAGGTAGTGAGGAAAGAGGACAGATGAACAAAGCATCGCCATAGATGCTCTTCATTAGAGTTTATTAGCTAATGAAAGTCAGCAATTGGTGCTTGCTAAGTACTATCAATTGTCCTTCAAAGACTTTGCTGCTTCCTTTTTTTATCTTTCCCAGGAAGAAACATTAAAAGTATTAGAAAAAGCATGGTATTCGGAGTCAAAAACAACCTAGGTTCAGATGACACTGTCGTTTGAAATGATTAAAAAATTAAAACATTAAAACATTAAAAAATGATTTTCAGACACTAGGCTTTCCTGCCATTTGTCATCTCTGAATTTCAAGCTTTTCCTTTATAAAATGGGAATACTAACAACTATCACCCTTTTCATAGGTGATTATGTACAAAGAAAATATAAGCAAACTGTAAAGTGTTATGTAAGCATTTATTATGGTTGTTGCTGTTAGGTCTGCCTGACATTGAGAAAGTCCTTAATAAATGTTCACAAAATTATTAATGAACTGATCTAATTATAGTGGACAAATGGTAAGAGTAGATAAATTAAGAACCTTGAAACCAACAATAACACTTTCACATAAAAATTAACAGATATTTAACTATAAAATATTAATATCCTATATGGAACTAAGTTGAACACCCTGGAAATATCCCAGAAGAAAACAATGCCTCCACTGCCAGAACAGGTCACTGCAATCATCATATGGTGGGATCTCAGGGATGGCACACGGATGCTACCAAATCAGCCTTCATTAAGGTACAGAGACAGTAGAATAGGGGTTAAGTGCCAGGGCTCTTGAGTTCAAATTCCAGGTAACAAGTTTTGTGACCTTGGGAAAATTACTTAATCTTTTCTAAAACTCAGTTTTCACATCTGTAAAATGGGGATAGCAGTAGTACCTATCTCTCAGGATTTCCGTGAAGATTAAATGAATACAGGCAAATCACTTACTCTAGTGTTATTTGCTTAGCTATCATCACCTTCATCAACAATATATACAAGGTGACTTTTTATGAGTGGACCTAGACCAGAAGTCACCCATTTCATAATCTGATATTAATTTTCAGCTATAGTAGTGAACCACATATTTGAAAAATCCCACAAAGAGTGTCCACTGTGGTCATATATCCTGTTAGGTCCCCACATACCCATATGCTGCTTAGGTGAGGTTAGACATGCCTCCTTGGAAATGTGGTTCCCTGAACCAAATGTTAGCAGATGTCCAAGGTATAATTCTTCATATTTTACTAACTGCTCTTTGAACCATCCTGAGTCCCTAGGTTATACTTTCAGGTTTTAAATTTCTTATCTAAGTTGCTCATGCCCTATGATTCACTTCTAGTAAAATTTGTCTTTCTTTTTTTCAAATGAAAATGTCAAAAAGCTTAAGGTGTGCACACATGCATACTTTTTCTAATCTGCGGTGAGTGAAATCTTGCTAAAGAAGTTAGAATAATGAAACACTAAGATAGGAGTCCCTCATAATAGTATCTACCATGTTAAATGATGGTGGTGGTCAATGAAGCAATTACTTCACATCTAATATCCTACTGAAATTAAATAACTGCATTTTAAGGAAATAAAACCTAACCTTTCTTGAGATGTCCTGCTAAATGAGTCAAAAAACCTTAATTCTAGACCTATAAAATTAATCAAAATAATCCAACTATGCAACCATCCTACTTCTTATCATAGAGAATCTAATAATGCAGTACATTCAGGCTCTTGGATATAAAATACTTTCCTCCCCTACCACCTCAACAGACATCCTCTTGGGATCATAGTCCACTCTTCCGGGACATGGAGAGCCCCTTCCTCTGGGGAAAGGGTGGGCCCAGCTGCCTCGGCAGGAGCTGCTCCTTCAGCCTGCCTTGCCTGCCTGTGACAGCGCTACTTGCTAGCCAGAAGCATCCGGTGTCTGCTGGGCTGCTGCAGATTGAACAGACTGTGAATCCAGCCAGAGGATAAGAGGTTGTTTTAATTGGCTAAATCTGCTATGTACTAAGCGTATGGCTATGAATTTGTAGCCAAAACACTACTCTAAAAAAAAAAAATGTCATGTACAATTTAAACACAAAACAAGAATGACATTTCCGTTCAATTCTAGTGTTGCTGCAAGGGTTTTTAACCTAACATTTTATAATGACTCTGAAATCCTTTACCTTTGCTGAAGTAGAATTTTCATGGTATACTCCTTGTACCAAGTCCATAAGAGCACTTGCTAGAAGTTCCACAACCTAAAAAAGCAAGAAGAAAAATTAAAAGAAAGAATTTGAAAATTTATCCCCATTTTTACCTCAGAATGCTTCAGAAGGCTTAGTAGCAAAGCAGGATTTGTGCTAGAAAAAACGGGGCTGTGTGCAAAGATCCTGGCAAATGGCACTGCCCACCTAGGTATTAAAGCTGTGATCCCATTTTTTTTAGTCACAATTCAAGCTGAAAAAAAATCTTATAAGCACAGCATTTAACTTTCATATATATGAAAATCCAGTATTAGCCATTTTGAACATAAGCTTAAATTTCAGATAACTAATGTAATCTTAATTCAATTTATTTTCTGCATGTTTATTTCTGTCAGGTGGATACTTTTTCAGTATCCCCATTCTGGGAGCCATTACAATGCTAATTTTCATACTTAATACAGAAAGAAAAGCAAAAGCAAGAGAATGGTTAACTTTTCAAATGTGCTCATTCTGTTGTACTTAAAATGCACTGTGGATATACTTGCTGTAGGGCCCCTGGGTCAAATATAGCATAAACATTGAAAATTTTTACTGAACTGCAATACTGAAAATCATATTCATAAAACATGTATTATTTTCAAGGCTCAGACTATTTTTTAAAAAAATCAAGCAAAATCAAAAGCTTTGAACTTGTTACAGAATATAAAACAAGCAGAAAACAGTAAATAGTCTCTTTGGAACTATTGTACAATTTAGAGTAGTTTGCATAAAGCATCTTAATTCAAGAAGATAAAATAGTGGTGTTTATGATAATGTTTAATGCAGCCATTTCAAATACGAATTCCTCAAGGCAACCCCATCTGCCTCTTACGAGTCTTAATATCTTGTATATTTAACTTCCTATGTTATGCAGTCCTGTATCAGATTTCCACTCTTTCCTTCCTAAAATTTAGCTGAGTTCTGATTGAATTAAAGGATTTTGTTTCAGCTTTTATCATTCTTGTAATTGAAGACATTATTAAGCCAAAGGATACAGACCCAAACAACAAGATACTTCAATCTCAGGTACCCTAGATTTAATAAACATTTTCTTAGAGGCAAATTACATTAATTTGTAGAAAGACTTGCTTTAAAATTTTAACACATGAGCATTTATCTCCACATTTATACTGCATAACACACACAGGGATGCTGATATGGAAATTTTGCTGATTAAAAGCATATTTTTTTCTAGCTCTGCAGATGGGTTAATTTGTAAGATCTATACAAAGTCTTTTTCTTTTTTTTAAATCACATTGTCCTTTAGGTAACCAAATACTTAAGAAATATTGTAGCAATATGAGCTGCAGAGGAACTGGAAGGACAATGATCCTACAGTGTTACCAGATGTGTTGAGTTATTTAAGTGGGGAAGAGAGAAAAATGAATGGATTTTTTTCCCCTGAAGGTATCAGATAAGCTCTATTCCCAAATCCAGAAGGATTGAGTATCACCAATAGGTCTATGAAAGACTGTAACTAAATGCACAGTATCAGATTGGATTACAGTTTATACAAGCAACATCCCAAGATCCCCCTGATGGCTGGACACATAATACAGATCAATCACTCACTAAGAAATGTTATGGTTTTGAAACAGTTTGAGCTCTGAGGCCAGCACTGGTAATGTGAAGAGGGATTTACAAAGAGAAAGTCTGACACTAAATGTCAAAATCATGGCAGGAACAGTGGATCTGGCTCTGGATAACCAGAGTGTTCCTTTACTTTCCTGAAATTCCAGACCAGGCAGAAGCAACAAAAACATTTTGTTCTCTGACTCTTTTTCTCTTAATGTAATTAACAAATATAGGCAGACCTGTACTTACAAGTTCCTAATTTATAAATGGCCTGTACTTACAAATGGCTCTACTTACTTGAATGTAATACACCTCCACAGCCAATGACAACCATTAAAAAGCTTTGGGGCTGGGTGCGGTGGCGCATGTCTGTAATCCTAGCACTCTGGGAGGCTAAGGCAGGAGGATTGCTTGTGCTCAGTAATTCGAGACCAGCCTGAGCAAGAGTGAGACCCCATCTCTACTAAAAATAGAAAAAATTAGCCAGGAGTGGTGGTGCATGCCTGTAGTCCCAGCTACTCAGAAGGCTGAGGCAGAAGGATTGCTTGAGCCCAGGAATTTGAGGTTGCTGTGAGCTAGACTGACGCCATGGCATTCTAGCCTGGGCAAAAGAGCAAGACTCTGTCTCAAAAAAAAAAGAAAGAGAGAAAACCAAGCTCAGTAAAATTAATGATTTGCCCCAAATCTGGCAACAAATATATCTGGCCTTGAGCTTTGTTTTTCTTCAACTATAAAATGAGAGGAGTTGCAAAAGATAATTCCTTTAGGTCCCTTCCAGCTCCACAACTCTGAGCTTTTAAAAAATGCAAATATTAGTATTTATAATTAGGCATGTAAACCTGGAAATTACTTGATCATAAACTTTGATGGAAAATCTTTGCTCATACTATCCACTTTTATCTGTTGTCTACACATGAACCTTTCCCTCTATCTCAATTCTACTGATTACTTTCTTTGTGAAACTTTTTGTATCCAATCCCCCTTTGCTTCTAATACCTAGAATTAAAATGAAACAACTTTCATTTTTTAAACCATTATGACTGGTAGCTCACTACACCAGCTGGCAAAGAAGTCCTAGTTGGGTCAATTAAAGGTGATGTTGCTGAGTTCTGGGTTTTTGTTTGTCTGTTTTAGAGATAGGGTCTTGCTGTGCTGCCCAGGCTGCAGTGCAGTGGCTCAATCATAGCTCACTGCAGGCTGGAACTCCGGGGTGGGTTCAAGCAATCCTCCCGCCTCAGCCTCCCGAGTAGCTGGGACTACAGGCATGCACCACAGTGCCTGGTTTGGTACAAGTTTTGGGTAGACGAAGGGCATAGTATAGAAACAAGATTACAGTGTTTTTTTTTAAATTGTGTGACCAAATATTTTGGAAGAAAGTATGTTTTAGTTCAACAACAGAAACACATGCAAAGGTTATTTTAACCAAAATCAAAGATCTCTGAAACACTGACTTGCTGCATTCTGAAGCATTGTTTCAGATGATAAAACAGTCACAATCAACATTAAATAGTTTTCTTTAGCCATCTGGAGAGCAACTAAATAAGAGACAACTTTCTTTATTTCTGCATTTCTGGCAATTCCGAGAATGGCAGTATTGCTTACCTACACATGCAAATGCAAAAATACTCTTCAATTTGGGTCATACATTTAAATATGACTCTACAGCAAATCATACACTATCCTTCAATCTTCTGAATAACACCTTAGATGCCAGTGAATCAGAAGTGGCAACCATTCACAGCGTCAGTGTTATGAGCTGGCTTCTGCTGCCACCTCCCTTGTTTTGGGAGAGACACAGGAAAGTAAATGAACAGTGTATATCCAATTTCTATTCTCAAGGAAATTGTTGATCTCTCCTACTTCAATCACCACGCTCTCATCAAAGATAAGGAATAGATAATAACCAGGTGCATCTGAACCTTAACCCAATTACAGATTTGATATAACTGACCTTTGCAATGAATTTCTTAAATGGTTAATTTACAGGAGAAATTTCAGCAATCTCAGGGGAATATATAATTGCTTCATTCTTTATCTTTTGGCAAGGGTAACTACAATTCAATGATTTTTTAAAAACTGAAAATCTATGACGAATACTCTTGCAAAGGGTGTTGTGATGACTATGCCCTGAGCTATAATAAATTCTCATCATAAAAAATAGACATTGAGAGGAGTAGGTGGTGGTAAGATAAAAACACCAACCCAAAAAATCCTCACATTGCTATACAAAGATGTCTGTAACATATTCGTAAGGAAAAAAAGCTGGTTACAAAACAGAAGTGGTATGATAGGAATTTTAAAAACAAAAATGAGGTCTATCTAAGTGTTTTTATATACAGAGGGAAAAGTCCAAAAGGAGAGACAAAATATTCATAATAATAATGTATAAGTGATAGATTCTGGATAATTTTGAATTTAAAAAATTTTCTTCAACTTTTCTGAGGGGTGAGGGGAAGCATACCTTGTTTTCAGTCTCAGAGAAGCTTCAAGCTAAGCTATGTCCACAAATTGATTTACGGAATATATCAGTCAATAGTCTCTGGACTAGCAAAAATAAGACCAGTAAGTGGAGTTAAGCATTCTGTGTAGGTTAAGCTGTGCCTCTCTCAATAATGGGATTCAGGAGTACTGTCAGCATTTGACAGATGGAATAGACTCAACAGAGTTGTAGATACTTAACTAGTGTACCAGACCACTCTAGTTTAAGCAAAGGAGCACCTATCCTACATTAAAAGTAAAATGCAACTAAATCTTTAGGGAAAATGGTAACTATAAACTAATGTGGCTCAATTAAAACTCAAATCAGCATAAGCTGAGTTGGCGTAATAAGGTAGTAAAGGTGTATTTTAATTCACTTTAAAAGGCTGCTGCATAAATTAATTTCCTTGGTATATAAAAACTGCCAAGGCCATTATCGATTTATAATATTCTCTCAAAAATTTGTCCTTGAAAGGTTATTTTAATGATGATTTTTACTACAGTGTGGAATGACAAAACAACATCTATCACTCTATTTAGGAGGCAGATGAACACGGAGCGCTTCAGCCTTTACTACTCTTAACAGCTGCTAGCAAAGGAAACTGCGTGTGCGCATGCATCTGCAGTACTGATGGCATTAATCACACACAAATTTATCGCACTCCTTCCTTCACGCCAAACAGCAATGCATGAAGTAGTAGCAAAGGTAAAACACCCTTGAGGAAGAACAAATTGGCATATACATCTTGGGAGGAACAAAAGATGGAGTTAGCCTAAACAGGTTTTTTCAAAGAGCTTTGGCATTTGAAGGGATATTGTCAAGATTTCTTTTTAGGCAACAGAAACTATTATTGGTGAAAACATCTTACAGAAAAATACTTTTTTAGAGAAAAGATGCTGAATAGGCTACTAATGGTAACCAGAGCAGTTAGCATCACTCTTTAGTTCCTCTTCATATAAATGAAGCACAGAGCATTTGAGAGGTGCATGTAACGGTGGAAAGATTTACATTATCAAGGTTAGATACACAGGGACTAAAGAGTAGCACCTTCCCATAGAGACCAATAATAACATCTAACATTTGTAAAGCACATTATCATTTCCCAACTGGGTTTAAGCAAACCATCTCATTCCAGGTGGATTCAGTCCCCAGTGCTCAGCCAGCACTTCCAGGCTGGCAGCCTCAGCGGAGAGGCGACCTCTGAAGAACACAGGGCGCAGAAGCAGTGGCCAAATGAAGGGTGAATCTACTCACCCACCACCTGGCCACACACTACCCAGATGAGCTCTATTCTGCATGCTGATTAATATAAATGAGTGGCTTTGATAAAGCCATCACTGAAATCTCTGAAAGAACAGCTCTCTCCACTTCTTCCCAGCCATTTCCTAGACAAAGACCAGGTTTAATGAGACAATGATGAAAGGTCTGTTGAAATAAACACACCACTAACAGGAGTTCTGGAGGATGCTTCTAACTCGGCTTTTTGAAAGGAGCTTTTTCAATGCTGCCAAATGTGTAAGGCCTTGCTTATTTGTGGGAGGGATGGCAATCTGTTCTACTGAGCTGGAAGTTCTTTCTGGCTAAGGGGGTAGAACAGAGAAATGGCACTACCAATAGGACAGGTGCAGCAAAAACTAAGCAAATTGATAATCTTAATTTTTAATTTAGAACAGCTGATACATTGGTTTCTAAACTAACTACTGGTAACATTTGTCAAAGAGGTTTCAGGAAAATTCACTGAACTAAACAAAAGTATAAAATTACAACTGATACAACTTGAAAGAAATAGGTCACAAGTTCAGGAAAATGGCTTGAATATGCTGTGTTGAGATTTAATTTTATATTGGTTAGTGCATTCATTCCATAAATGTTTGCTGATAGCTTACTATGTGCCTGGCACTGTACTAAGGATAGTTTCTTGATTATTTTGTCTTTCTTCATATGTCATGGCATTTTCAGGATCTGGTTGTATAGCGCAAATTTAGACTCTTTCCCACAATGCTTATAGGCCACAGTTATAAGGCACTACCAAAAAAGGTCTAAATCATAATTCCTTCATTCGATTAATATATATAAAGATGTTTGTGGTTCAAACACCACCAAGGAGC
>NW_012149174.1:3369960-3374336 GCF_000956105.1 Propithecus coquereli
TGTACTCACCATCAAATTGGTATTAACTGATCAACACATAAATGCACATATAAGAATAACATCTATTGGATGTTGGGCAGGGGGGAGGGGGGAGGGAGGAGGAGGGAGGAGGGGACGGGTATTTGCATACACAAAAAGTGCAATGCGTACCACCCAAAGGATGGACATATTTGAAACTCGGACTTAGGGAGGGATGGGGGGGCAAGGGCAACATACGTAACCTAAACATCTGTACCCCCGTAATATGCTAAAATTAAAAAAAAAAAAAAAAGGATACATTCATTGTCCAGATTAATAATCTTGTAAAGATAAAGGTGGCCGGGTATGGTGGCTCACACCAGTAATCCTAGCACTTTGGGAAGCTGAGGCAGGAGGATTGTTTGAGTTTAGGAGTTTGAGACCAGCCTGAGCAACAGTGAGACCCCATCTCTACAAAAAACAGAAAAATTAGCTGGGCCTGGTGCCTGTCTGTAGTCTCAGCTACTCAGGAGGCTGAGGCAGGAGGATCCCTTGAGCCCAGGAGTTTGAGGTTGTAGTGAGCTATGATGATGAAGGTGAGTTCACTAATTTAGGGTATTGCTTTAGATTGCTGAAATATGTATGTAAATCTTCAGATCTCTAATGTTCATAAAAGATTTTGGATTCTCTATTAGATTCCTGATTTTATTAACATTTTTTCCTTGATTATTTTGTCTTTCTTCATACGTCATGCCATTTTCAGGATCTGGTTATACAATCAATGCGAATTTAGACTCTTTCCTACAATACTCTGAATTTAAAATATTGGAACTGGCAAGGATCTAGGAGATGGACATGATGCCGCCTTTATATATTTTAGGAAACTTAAAAAAAAATTGCTTTTGCTTATAAGTTGCTTCTCTAAAATGTTTCATGAAGCCCCTATTGATGTTTGTATTGAAACATTTATTCCAATATTTAGAAACTAATACTTTTTTAAGATATTATAAACTCCAGGATTGATAATTGCAAAATTGCTGACAAAAATGTATCATGGTTCTTTGTGGGTTTGTTAGTTTTCTAGTTTAGTTAAGCATGAGGATTTTGGAGCCAGATTGCCAGATTGCTTGGATTTAGACAGCAGCTATACCACTTACTAGCAGAGTAACCTTGGGGAAATTACCCTTTCCCTGTGCTCCAGGAGACATTAAATGAGATAATACAGTTAAACTCTTAAAATAGTGCCTATCATATAGTAAGCACTCAAAAATATAAGCTGTTATTATTTTTAAAATATTTGGTAGTAATTTTAATAAAGATTAAATTTTCTACAATATAAAGTTTCTCATTTCAATGATAAAAAGTGGGGTATTAAGCTATTAGATAAATAATCTGAAGAAAAAGATGAATGAATGATCTGATCTTGGAATTCTAAGAGGTAAAATGAAGAGTTCAATGTTAAATGGCTAATTGGAAAAAAACAAAGAAAAAGAAAAAACGCCAAGGCTAGGAACTAGGTTAATAGACTTCTACTTTATGGTTCTTTCGACTTCTCTTTGTAGCTTTACAAGTCATCTCTAGGAGTATAAAATAGATAAGTGCTATATAGCGCAACACATCATGAAAATATACAAGAGTGTAATAAAACTTATTAGTAATGAAATAGTTAATCTGATATTCTAAACAGGGAAACTATTTTTTAAAAACCAAAGATTGGACATACAATGTAGTTTTGGTGTTTCCCAATTTCTGGCTGATTTACTTTGCACAGTGAAAATGGCCCCAGAACTGAGACAATTAAGCCATACAGATGACAACAGACAACTTGATGGATTTTCCAAAATGCTTAAAAAGAAACTTCCTTGGCACAGCCATACTTTCCAACAAACCCACTTTAATGTTTTCACAGTTTACAATATCAGAAATGACCTCAGGGTCAGGCATTTGTCAGTTAATGACCTGTTGGGCTAATGGCCTTCAGCTTTGCCTTGGGCACACAAGTCCTCCCGTAGGTCATTAGCTGCCAGAAAAGGGCTCTCCCCAATCACTATTGCTAAATAAATAAAAACTGCTCCTGGGCTAAGGCTCTACAAGCAAATTTTCGCTCAGAGTAAATCTTTTGCTTGAGTATTTACAATTCTGAGAATTTAATAAAATGGTGAAAATGCTAAAACCAAAATTATGTCAACACAACTGAGCTATATGTGGCTATTGATGAAAAGTAGTCACATGGAGCCTTTCGGATATTCTTAAATTTTCTTTTGCTTATGGTGTTCAAATTCAGTTGAACGCTACACCATGGTTGGCCATGGGAGATAGAAATGTATTGGTTATAGGAATCTTATAATACATTTAGCAACCTCAGTTTTGTAAATCCCATTTCCTACTTTCCAGAAGCAAATTTAATTCAATCAGCTCACCCCCACCCCGCCCCATTTTCACTGACATAAACTGCTGTTTCTCCAAAGCCAGAGGGAGGAAAAAAAAACCTATTTTCAAGGTTGAGTTATTCAGTACTCTTTTTCTGCCTTTCTAATGTTCTTACCCAAGGAACTGCCTGAGTTAGGAGTTTACAAAGTTACTGGGTGGATGAACAGCTGATCCTTTCCTCTGTGTCCTCAGCTGCCTGACCTAACATTGCTTCTCCACCCATCCATTCTTCATTCCAGCAGGCTTACACACAATGCCCTTTTCTTTTACCGTTCATAACTCAGTTAATTTAGCCTCAGGTAATCTCCAAAGGCATACACATCCTCTTCAACGTTTATCTTCAGTTTTTCATTCTTTCTCTTATTACCTACTATTTTGAAAAAAATGCCATCTACTTTTTTGTCTTCTCCTTGCTCCTTCCAAGAGAAAACAAACCAAGAACCTTTACTTGGAGTTGAAAAACATCAGAGTAAAGCTTGCTATATTCTTGTGTTAAGAAAAAGTAAAATTATATAATTAGAAATGAAATAGTTGTTAAAAAGAACCAGTTCCTCTACCCTCATCCTTTTATTAAACCAAATTTCCCTTTAACTGTCAAAATTTAAAGACTACAAATATTTCTTATTCTATTTGTTTTCCTATTTTGTTTAATTGCAGGTATTGTAGAACACAATTTTTTTTTAAATGAGTGCCTTTTAATGCCAGGCATATGGAAAAAATATGTAAGCTTCCCTTGTTCTTCATCCTTGTCGTCAGGTTTCTGATTTGACAGACACTCAGAGAAATACCGATTTTGCCTGATGGCATTTGATCTTCCTATGCCAAAGGGATACTACATTCCATTGTTTTGTGGCATCAAAATGGACAAAGTTCAAGGTTTTAATTAGATAATAAATTTAAAAGGATATAGTATGTGTCTTCTTATTTCTCGTATACTTCGCACACACTTATCATTCATCACTCACTTTAAAGATCAAGGAAGAAGGCTCAGAAAATGAATGTAGTCTCAGTCTAATATGTGACTATATTAGCAAATGATAAGAAAAAAACTAGAGAAAATAGTTTGTTTTGGGATCGTGAAATAATAATTTCATCTTGGCAGTTTGATGTCTCTATTTAATTGATATGGAGATGGTGTCCTTTATTGTTATAATATATAACACCCCACTTAACCAACTTCTGCACCCATTGACTCAGTCATGAAAATCTACACTTGAGTGGGTTACATGTGTAAAAACTATTAATCTTGGGTATCAAACTGAAGAGGATAAAAAATATTTATTCAATAATATCCACAAGTGAAATAGTGCTGGCAAAACTATAAACACACAGTCATAATAATGCCTATTTTAAACGTATAGGATAGGGAAAAACTTAAAGTTCACATGATGTAGCATGTTTTCAGGTTTCACTTTCAACATGAATTTGAAAGCAAATTAATGTAACAGATAAGACAAACATCAAATAAACAATAGCAGCCTCTTTATTAAAACATATAGGCAGTGTAAAAGGAGATTTATATGCATAAATTGAGCATATTTATACAAACAAAATTCTTCCTTGTAAACAACATATTTATGCTTTTAGGAAAACAAAGTTAACATAAGGAAATACATCAGCTATGTGAGGCGTACATCTGTGACACTGGTTATTTAGAAATATAAATCACTAATGCTTAATAGAATAGCCCCCAGGAATGACATCGTGACAATTCTCTTGGGTGTTTAGACAAGACCCAGACTGACTGACAGTGTCTCAACTGATGTACAGCAGTAGGTCTACTAAATGAAAATGACTACAAAGATTAAAAAAAAAAAAAAGGGTATTCAATTCTTTAAATACTAGGCTTACCACTATACATGTGAAATAAAAGACTGTTTTAAAAAGAAAAGATGACAAGTAGCAATCCACACAGTCTTATTTGCACTGTGGCTTAATCTTTTTTTTTTTTTTTGAGACAGAGTCTCACTGTGTTGCCCGGGCCAGAG
>NW_012149174.1:3374449-3388725 GCF_000956105.1 Propithecus coquereli
TTTAGTAGAGACGGGGTCTCACTCTTGCTCAGGCTGGTTTCGAACTCCTGAGCTCAAACAATCCGCCCACCTCGGTCTCCCAGAGAGCTAGGATTACAGGCGTGAGCCACCGCACCCGGCCTGTGGCTTAATCTTGAACTATAAATCCAGTCTAAATAAATGCAGGGATCAGAGAAAACCTGTAATGGCCAGCTAGATTTCTAAATTATAGTGCTTTTCCATTTTGTGATCTTCCCCCCAATTACTTAGCATGTTTCATTGATAGCTTGATGCTCAAACACTAAAATTTTAGATTTTGGCATGACCACATCATTACAGCATTCAGTCATATTCTACATGAACACAATACAGAGCAATTTATCTCAATGGAGTCAGAGGGTTTATGGTTTAGACCAGATCTTTATAGAGTAAAGTACTAACATAAAAAGTTGCCCTTATGTTTCATAATTGAAAATAAATGAAACTCAAGCATTAACTTTTAAATTCACTCTTGAATTCAAAATCTTGTTAATTTGCATTTATGTCACTATAGCTATGATAGTAAGATAATTACCAGAGGATTAATATACCAATTCCTATACTTGGAGATATTTAAAAATCTAAGTGTTACCTAAGGCAATTACCTTGAAGACCCCTAATATCTTCAGGGAAAAGCCAAAGGGAAAATAATTGACTCTGCTAATTTTACCTTTGGCAATTATAAAACAGCTCTGAATTTCAACCGCCTGCAGAACCCGTTATCTAATGGTCTGCCCCAGGAGAAGTACAGAGATAAACACATCATCTAGAAATTCAGACAAGAATCCAGTAGTACAAGAAAATGGGAAATTGATAGAATGAATACGTCATAAAAAATTAAAGTTGCTACAAATATGCCAACTTTAATTACCAAGTTAAATATACATCCTCAAAGAAAAAGCAGGCTGTCACTGTGAAAAAACAGTGACATTATAAACAGAAATTTGGTATTAAGTTCTGCCTGCTCCCTCATTGCTGTCGTGTCTATTTATATTGCTACTGCTGACAATTTTTCTTTCTCATAAAAGAAAACTAAAACATCATAAAATAGAATCTAATTTTACTAAGACATTAACCATATGTAGAAATAAGAAAACTTAATACTGCCCCAAAGAAATATTTATTACCATCTCCTCCTTCCAAAAAAACCCTCTAATGGTTAGTATTATATTTAATCAACTTAAGCTTCTAAAAGAGTCATTTAATAAAATAAGTCCTCTTCTGAGATATAACTTCACTTTCCTAAAACTATTCTGATGAAAATACTGCCGAGTATTTAAATGAAAGAAACTAGTTTTGAATATGAGAGATTTGCTTTATCAAAGAGAATTCTTGACTTTCAAGTACTTTAGTAACCCCTTGCAAACTCCTCAGTTTAAAATACTGTTCTCCTGATTTGGAAATCATCTATTATGACTAAAAGAGGGCTACTAAAAGCTTAGGTTTGGAAAAGATCAATCATGGATCCCTGGACATGGCACTCAAGGTGTTTCACAGAAAGTGAGCTGGTGAGGCATCTTTTGAAATTGGCCTTATAGAGACCTCAACGACCCTTTGAAGAACAAGGTGCACAAGATCCATGTTTTGGATGAACAGGAGAGTTACAAAGAATAAAGGCTTCAATTCACATACAACTATCACATTTAGAAAAAAAATATCATGGCCTAAAAAAGAAAAAATTCCTCAAAAAGGAAAGGCTGATAAAATGCAAATCTAAAGGTGTTACCCTGTGCAGAGACCATGAAGGTGTGGGGCTCACTGAAGGAGAAGGAAATGCCTGATCATTCTTATTTCAAGAGAAGCTTCTGGCCGAATTGTTGCTTGGATATGCTAAGTTGTTTTTTTTTTCTTTTCGTAAATCAAGTAGTGCTACTGAAATCCAGTGCCTAATGGAGCAGATGGTGGAGGTCTTAGACTCTGGAACATTTATAGTGATGCTTCTGAATGCAAAACACCATGAGTGGATTTCACAGGCTGTGAACATGATTTCATCTTGATGGGAGTAAAGCCTCCATTTTCACTCTACTTGAACCGCACTGAAAGAAAGAATGTATGTCTGATACAAGCTAGCTAAGAAAAAGGAACACATTAAATATTATTTCCATAAAGGGAAGTTGCTTAAACAAGTGATTATTTGTATCTTTATAGCATGATTATGTCTGTACATAATAACCCCATCTCAATGTTATGTAAGATTTCATCAGAATAGCTCAAAGTAAGTTATATAAAACTAATGACTAGAGAAAATAAACAGACATTTGTCTAAAGGCAATGAGTCTTGGTTTTCTAAGGTAGGGACCATACTGAGGCAAATTACTGAAACGTGGACCTAAGTACTATTAAGAAATAGGTCCAGAATATCTCCTCTTCCCTGGAATTCACCATATCTGGAGTAATACGTGGGTCTATTCCATGAGTGGCCAGTGTGTGTGGCTTGAGCTGGACGTGCAGCTCAAGGCACCCAGAAACTATACCAGATCTGCACTTCCTGAAGCTTCTTCCTTCTCCAAGCAAGGCCTAAATTTCATCACAGATCACTACAGGTATGGTGAAGGAGAAAAGATGGACTAGACTGCCAATGAGTCCCAGGGACAAAGAACCATTCAACTTCTGTTAATATGTGAATTCCAGTGATGAAGAGAATTGAGTGAGACCCATCAAAGTACCCTATATGCATAGAGAAGGGAGAAATTTGAGATGAATAAAACTAGGAAGAATACTGAAATGGTAATAAACCTCTGGAGGGAGATTTGAAATTCTTATTCTGCTTCATATAGCCAATTCATTTCTTACATTAGCTTTTTTTTTTTCACATGGATATAAACTAGATATTAAAGGTACCATACTACTTTCTCCCTTAAAATCAGCAGGTCTATCCCATGAAAATATGTGTTAGCCAAAAATGGAAAAACATGATGGGAAGGTAGAGAAGAACGCTACTTGTCTCGTAGTATCTATTTTCTGTATTTACCTGATTTTTGGCTGGATACATGGCTACCCAACAATAAAGATTACATTTCCTAGCCTCCCTTATAGCTAAGTATGGCCGTATCATCAAATTCTTGTCAATAGGATGTAAGCAGAAGGATCTCATACAATTTCTGAGAAATGTCCTTAAAGTGTGAGTACTTTCAAATTTATCATCTAAACTGGGACACTTAAGAGTAAAAAGAAGTGCTGAAACGTCTAAACTTTTATACTTTTTGAAACATGTATTTATTAACAATTGATTTTATTATATCAGTGGATTCAACTAGTTCTATTCAAAAACTTTCAAAAATAAAACTTCAAAAGAAATAACAACATATATCCATGTACATTAAGATAAAAAAGAACTTCATAGGACAAACTGGGATGGACAAAATAAAAAAAATACAAAAAGAACTTCATATTGATTATCTAAATATTAAAAATAAGTAGAATAATTATTCTTGATGCATATTGACATACTTTAATCCATTTCTTAGCCATATCTGTCTCTAATTTTGTGCCACTGGCATTTTTCTGAAGAATGTGTTTTTCAAAATATGGTATTTTAAAATAAAATTGCTAGCAATATAATTCACAGTTGTATTTCATGGTTAATTAATTTGAAATTAGTGGTACCTTCAATTATTTCTTCTTGGTAGACCATAATAGTATTTTAAATTGCGAAAATGCTCTTTTTACAGGTTCTGAGTTATCTGGTAAGCTCAGTACAAATTTGCTAAACAGAGGACATAATTCTAATTTTTAGATTATTGAACAGTATAAATATTCCAGCTCAAATATTTTCATAGGAACTGTCCCTTTTTGCCTCCATCAGATTACCTTTCTTTAACAAATATTTTTATAAATGACAAAACTTGTCAGATAGTCTTTATGATTCTTTTGAATGTTTTGCCAAATTTAGATGCTACAAAATCTAGGCCTTCTCAATCTCATTTCATTTGTGTGTGTGTGTGTGTGTGTGTGTGTGTGTGTGTGTACAATTTATTTAAAGTAGGAGCATCACTAAAACATTCTCCCTGAAGGTGAGACATTTCAAATCATGACTACAGAATTGAAAATTTTAATCTTTATATAATATCATTTGAGTTGTCCCATTTATTTTGTTCGTGCCTTGCTTTTGTGGGGAAAACTTTGAATGGAGGCTTTGTTTTCAATAATTGGAATTCCCCCTAAAAGTCTCACTTGGTGTTCCATTTGTTGAATCCTTGATTTAATATTTCCAATTGATTTTGAACAAAATGCCACCAACCTTTTGACGACCCATTTATAACAAAGTTCAATAGTATTGTTGGGCACAGATTGATTTGCAAAGATTTCTAAAATCTGATTGATGACAGACAATAAAGAGGAAGGGCACATACTGCTGTGTTGAAGTATATTTCTGTACTCGACGGGAGCTACATCCCCCAAATCTCATAATTCAGTGATTTTGACTATATAGATATTTGTAAATTTTGATGTAACAATAGCTTCTATATCAATTAGAGGAATGTTGATGCTTGTTTGGCTGTAATTATGAATTGTGTGTGTGCCACAATCAATTCTAACTACTTCATAGATTTCTTAATGTAGCAAAAACATTGTTTTTATCATGACACTGTGCTTCATCAAAATTTGTACTTGTATAGTTACTATGAACTAATAATTTTATCTTCAATGTTGAACTTTTAAACTGAATTTCCAATCTCATTCACGAAGGCTTTACCTTTGATAGAATATACTTCCAAAAGCTTTATCTTGATCCCATGAATGAATGGAAAGAAAAAACCCAAACCATTTTTAGAATTTACTTAAATGATTTAATTATTTGAAGTACCTGATGACACTGAACTAAACCTGGAAGTATTTAACTGTTTGAGAAGTTCTTCTGCCAATGGAGCCCACGAGCATGAGAACTATTTTTTCCCCGTTCCTATGTGCATATAAAAACTTGTAGTTGAAAATTAGTGAAATTAACTTAGAAGAATAGTTATTTATCTAAATAAAAGTTGTCTTTCACAGAGTGGTATGTATACATACCTTCTGCAGCTCTATAAAGCAGATTTGACTTTTCTCGTTTTCATGTGGTCAGTGATACCACATTGGCCTCCACATGGGTTAGTGAATGTCAACAAACATTTTGTGCAAGTTATACACATTCTTCATTAACTTTCTTGAAAAACAAAAATTTAGTAATTTTTTTTTTTTTTTTTTGAGACAGAGTCTCACTCTGCTGCCCGGGCTAGAGTGCCGTGGCATCAGCCTAGCTCACAGCAACCTCAAACTCCTGGGCTCAAGAAATCCTACTGCCTCAGCCTCTCGAGTAGCTGGGACTACAGGCATGCACCACCATGCCTGGCTAATTTTTTCTATATATTTTTAGTTGTCCGATTAATTTCTTTCTATTTTTAGTAGAGACGGGGTCTCGCTCTTGCTCAGGCTGGTTTCGAACTCCTGAGCTCAAACAATCCGCCCGCCTCGGCCTCCCAGAGTGCTAGGATTACAGGTGTGAGCCACCACGCCCGGCCTTTTAGTAATTTTTAAAAAAATGAAACATATACTTTTAGTTTTTTCAGCTTACTTACAAGGATGCTCAGTCTACTCTCCCCTTGCTCTATAGCAGAACTGATCAGCCTCGATTGCCCATAAATATTTTACAGACACCAAACCTATAAACTTGCTGTTTCCCACTGAACTTATCAACTGATACCTGGTGGCTTTGTGACTTTCCTAGGCCATACATAAGGCATGGCACAACTGGGTGATACACCAGGTAGCTGCTAGCTGGGGCAGCAGTGTCAAATATTTCTCCCACCACCTGATAGAGGAAGGAGTTAGACATTTGTGTCTGAGTGCACTTTGTTGTATCAGCAATTGCCCTGCATTCTGTCCTTGATTGGGAGGTGTTTGTTACATGAAAGGGTTGGGAAAAGAGATGAGTTACTGCTGGTTGTCTTTCGGATTTAATAACACCTTAAAATTAGAATTCTCTCCACTGTGCAGTGGTCTTATAGTACTATTAGACTACACCGGACAAAAACAAAGGCAGAGGCTGGAATCACAAAGTAGAGATCTACCAAACTTATTCTGGCTTATTCTAATGTAATTATCATTAAAAAATAAAAAATTCAGGACAAATCCTAAGTCAGATGGGATTCCAGGATAGCTGACTTACACTGAGATTGTCCTTAGCAACCAGGATGAACACTCACCTGACTGTCAAGGACATCTGCCCTTCTTTGCCCTTCCTCCTCCTATTTAATGGAGTGAGGAAATGATGGCAATCGTCTTGAGCCACAGAGTGGTAAATTAAGGATGGCAGGACAGTAAGATAGAAGGACCCTGGGCTCCTGACACCGAAGAATCACTGTAACTCTTGATGTTTTTACATGAGAGAAAAAATAAACTTCTTATCTTGTTTAGGCCACTGTTATCTCATAGTCAAATCAAACCCTGATATACAAGGAATACTTCTACAACCTTTTCAGAAAGTAGCTTGGCAATAGGTATCAAGAATACTAAAAATGGGCCGGGTGCGGTGGCTCACGCCTGTCATCCTAGCACTCTGGGAGGCCGAGGCGGGAGTCAGGAGTTCGAGACCAACCTGAACAAGAGCGAGACCCCGTCTCTACTAAAAATAGAAAGAAATTATCTGGACAACTAAAAAAATATATATATAGAAAAAATTAGCCGGGCATGGTGGCGCATGCCTGTAGTCCCAGCTACTCGGGAGGCTGAGGCAGTAGGATTGCTTGAGCCCAGGAGTTTGAGGTTGTTGTGAGCTAGGCTGATGCCACGGCACTCTAGCCAGGGCAACAGAGCCAGACTCTGTCTAAAAAAAAAAAAAAAAAAAAAAGAATACTAAAAATGTTTAAACCCTTTGAACCACTTTTAGGTAGTTATCTCAAAGCAATAATCTGGAATAAATACAGAAAACTGATGTGCAAAGATTTATTATTGAAGATCTATTTATGATAGTAAAATATAAACAACCTAAATGTCCAATAATGAGGATTTTGTTAAATAAGTTATAGTATATCTAAATGACTAAATATTATGCAGTCATTTAGAAGTTTATGAAAAATGTTGGTAACATGAGAATGTACTGACATTATAATATGAAGTGGGAAAAATAGGCAGGATAAAAAAACCTCACATAGAGCAAGTTCTCACCTATGTTACCGAAAAAAAATCCAAATATATAAAGGTATGAATGAACAAAAAAAGACTGTCAGGAAATACACCAAAATATTAACTAATAGTGATTACCTCTGGATAGTAGGATTATAGGTAATATTTATTTATATCTTCTTTATTTTGAAGATTTAACCCTATCTTATAATTAACAAATAATTTCATCTATGATCAGAAAAAAAATAGAAATTAACTTCAAAATTCTTGCCTAACATTTACGTTTTACTTGGCTCTGACATCATCATCTTCATCACAGTTTTACTGCGCATCCACATGAGGGGAGTTGAGGCAGCAGGGTGCCCAGACCTCTGTGGCTCCCACAGCCAACCAAGAGCTGCTTGAAGAGTATCCAGGCACATGCAAACCCTCCCCGTTTTTACCTTGGTGTTCTGCAGCAGAGCTAGTCCATTGCAGGCATTTGCTAGAAGAAAGTCTCCACTCAGGATAGCAATTTTATTTCCAAATTGCATGTCTTTCAGTGGCCCATCGGAAGACTGCAATTCATTTAAATTTACTATCCCACGATGTACAAGGAGAGCAGTATGGATAAGTTCTGTGATCTCTGCCAAACTTCGTTGACTAAAACATAAAGGTAAGGATTTGTCTGAGTGTCAAGAATATCATTTCATCACTAATGTCAGACTTCAGTATTCAACAATAAAATATTTCATAGATTATGCCTTTTTGGGGGATTATTTCTTTTTAATGAAGTTTTAATACAGTAGTTTGGGATCTATAAGGAGATCCTGACACTTGTTCGCTGTAACATTCCTCACTCTCTACCCCATGAGTCACTAGGACACCCCAGAGAGAAGCTGGCCAGTGGAGAGCCACCCTCCACAGTTCTATTCAAATACTTTGCTCTCAGTATATTTTTCTCACTCTCATAACTCCAATATGTCTGGCAGCAGACAGTCAGATCTATAAGGAGATCTTGATACTTGTTCTCTATAACATTCCTCACTCTCTACCCCATGAGTCACTAGGACACCCCAGAGAGAAGCTGGCCAGTGGAGAGCCACCCTCCACAGTTCCATTCAAATATTTTGCTCTCAGTATGTTTTTCTCACTCTCATAACTCCAATATGTCTGGCAGCAGACTTCTCAGTGAAAACCTTGTAGGCCAGGAGAGATCAGCACGACATATCAAAGTGCTGAAGGAAAAAACTCTTAACCTTATGATATTATAACCTGCAAAAACATCCTTCAAAAAGGAAGGAGAAATACTTTCCCAGACAAACAAAAGCTGAGGGATTTCATCAATACCAGGTCTGTCCTACAAGAAATGTTAAGAGGTGTTCTTCAATCTGAAAGAAAGGACATTCATGAGCAACAAGAAATTGTCTGAAGGTATACAACTCACTGGTAATAGCAAGTACACAAATACAGGATACTCTATTGCTGTTATTGTGGTATATAAACTACTTATATCTTGAGTAGGAAGACTAAAAGACAAATTTATCAAAAATAGCTATAAAAACTTATTGAGAGATAGATAGTATAAAAGGATACAGATGGAAGCAACAAAAAGTTAAAAAGTGGGGGATGGAATTAAAGTATAAACTGTAGAATTTCTGTTAGATTTCTCTTTGCTTGTTTGTTTGTAAGCAGAGTTGTCATATGTTTAAAATAATGGGTTATAAAATGTTTTTTTTGCAAGCCTGATGGTAATCTCAAATCAAAAAACCTACAATAGGTACACAAAAAATAAAAAGCAAGAAATTAAAACACAGTATTAGGGAAAATCCCTTTTAACAAAGGAAGACAGGAATGAAGGAAGAAAGAAAGATAGGGTCATAAAACAACCAGAAATCAAATAACAACATGGTAATAGTAAGTCCTTACCTATAAATAGTACACTGAATATGAACAGATTAAACTTTCCAATCAAAAAACAGTGGCTGAATGGATAAAAAAAACTAGATGCAACTATATGTCATCTACCAGAAACCCACTTCCCCTATAAAGAGAAATACACACTGAAAATAAAGAGAATGAAAAACATATTCTATGCACATGAAAACCAAAGAGCAGGAGTAGCTATACCTCTATAGATAAAATAGATTTCAAGACAAAAACTGTAAAAAGAGACAAAGAAGGTAATTGTGTAATGATAAGGGGGTCAATTCAGCAAGTGGATATAACAATTCTAAATATATATGTACTCAACACTGGAGTACCCAGATATATAAAGCAAATATTATCAGAGCTAAAGAGAGAGATAGAGCCCAGTACAATAATAGTTGGAGACCTCAACACTCCACTTTCAGCATTGGACAGATCATCTGGACAGAAAATCAACATAGAAACATTGGATTTAATCTGCACTATAGACCAAAAGGACCTAATAGGTATTTACAGAACATTTCATCCAAAAGCTACATAATATATGTTCTTCTTCTCAGCTCATGGATCATTCTCAAGGGTAGATCATATATCAGAAAACAAAATAAGTCTTAAAAAATTTTTAAAAAATTAAAATCATGTCAAGTATCATCTCTGACCACAATAAAATAAAAATCAACACCAAGAGGAAAACTGGAAACTACACAAACACATGGAAATTAAACAATATGCTCCTGAATGACTGATGGGTCAATCAAGAGATTAAGAAGGAAATTAAAAAATTTCTCAAAACAAATGAAAATGAAAACACAACATATCAAAACCTATGGGAATCAGAAAAGCAGTAATAAGAGAATAGTTTATAGTAATAAGTGCTTACATCAAAAAAGAAGAAAAGCTTGAAATAAACAACCTAATGATGCATCTCAAAGAACTAGAAAAATAAGAGCAAACCAAACCCAAAATTAGTAGAAGAAAAGAAATAATAAAGATTAAAGCAGAAATAAATGCAATTGAAACAAACAAAAAATACAAAGATCAACTAAATGAAAAGTTGGTTTTTTAAAAAGATACATGAAATTGGCATACCTTTAGTCAAACTGAGAAAAAAAGAGAGAAGACCCAAAAAATAAAATCAGAGATGAAAAAGGAGACATTACAAGGTACACTGCAGAAATCCAAAGCATCAATAGAGACTACTATAAGCAACTATATGCCAATAAATTGGAAAACCTAGAAGAAATGGATAAATTCCTATAACCTGCCAAGATTGAACCAGGAAGAAATCCAAAACCAGAATAAACCAATAACAAGTAATGAGATAGAAGTGGTAATATTAATAAAAAGTCTCCCAGCAAAGAAAAGCCCAGGACCCAATGGCTTCACTGCTGAATTCTACCAAGCATTCAAAGAACTAATAACAATCCCACTTAAACTATTCCAAAAAACTGAGGAAGAGGGAATACTCCCTAACTCATTCAATGAGGCCTATATCATTCTGATACCAAAACCTGACAATGACTCAATAAAAAAGAAAACTATAGGCTAATTAATATCTCTGATGAACATTAGATACAAAAATCCCCCCCAAAATACTAGTAAACTGAATTCAACAACACATTAAAAAGATTATTCATCATGATCAACTGAAATTCATCCTAGGGATGCAAGGATGGTTCAATATATACAAAGCAGTCAATGTGATTCATCATATTAACAGAACAAAGGACAAAAACCATATGATCATTTCAATTGATGCTGAAAAAGCATTCAATAAAATTTAACATCACCTCATGATAAAAATTCTCAAAATACTGGGTATAGAAGGAACTTACCTCAACATAATAAAAGCCATATATGACAGACCCACAGTTAGTATCATACTGAATGGGGAAAAATTGAAAGCATTGAAAACCTTTCCTGTAAGTTCTGGAACAAAAGAAGGATGCCCACTCTCACCACTGTTAATTCAACATAGTACTGGAAGTTCTACCTAGAGCAATCAGACAAGCAAAAGAAATAAAGGGTATCCAAATTGGAAAGGAAAAAGTCAAATTATCTTGTTTCCAGATGATGTGATCTTATATCTAGAGAAACCTAAAGATTTCACAAAAACTGTTAAACTATTAAAACTGATAAATTTAATAAAGTTGCAGGATACAAAATTAACATACAAAAATCAGTAGCATTTCTGTTTTTGTTTTTGTTTTTGTTTTTTATTTAGGCTGGTCAAGTGAAGCAGTGGGAGTAGAGAAGGAAGAAAGGAATCTGTAACTGGTTGTGATAAATTAGTTGTAAACACTGCACTCGGACCAACCTTCAGTAGCATTTGTATATGCCAATAGTAAACAATCTGAAAAAGAATCCAAGAAAGTAATCCCATTTACAACAGCTACAAATAAAACAAAATACCTAGGAATACACTTAACCAAAGAAGTGAAAAATCTCCATAATGGAAACTATAAAACTTTGATGAAAGAAATTGAAGGACACAAAAAATGGAAAGACATTCCACACCTAATGTACTGGAAGATCAATGTTATTTAAATGTCCATATTACCCAAAGTAACCTACAGATTGAATGTAATCTCCATGAAAATACCAATGACATTCTTCACAGAAATAAAAAAAAAAATCCTAAAATATAAAGACCCAGAATAGCCAAAGCCATCTTGAACAAAAAGAACAAAACTGGAAGAATTTTATTACTTAACTTAAAATTATACTACAGAGCTGCAGTAACCAAAACAGCATGGTACTGGCATAGAAATAGATATATAGACCATGGAACAGAAAAGAGATCCCAGAAATAAATCCACATATCTATAGTGACCTTATCTTTGATAAAGTTGCCAAGAACATATAGTGGGAAAAGGACAGTCTCTTCAATATATGGTGCTGGGAAAACTGTATATCCATATGCAGAAGAATGAAAATAGACTCTTCTCTCTGGCCACATATAAAAATCAAACAAAAATGGGTTAAAGACTTACATCTAAGACCTGAAACTATGAAACTGCTAAAAGAAAACATTGGGAAATACTTCAGGACATTGGTCTGGGAAAGGATTTCTTAAGTAATATCCCCAAAGCACAGGCAACCAAAGCAAAATTGGACAAATGGGATCACATCGAGCTAAAATTTCACACCGCAAAGAAAACAATCAACAAAGTGAAGAGATAACCCACAGAATGGGAGAAAATATTGGCAAACTACCCATGTGACAAGGGATTAATAACTACAAGACTATATAAGGAGCTCCAACAACTCAAGAGGAAAAAATCAAATAATCTGATTAAAAAATGGGGAAAGGATCTGAATACACATTTCTCAAAAGAAGACATACAAATGGCCAACAGGTATATGAAAAAATGCTCAACTTCATTAGCCATCAGATGAATGCAAATCAAAACTACAATGAGATATTATCTCATCCCAGTTAAAATGGCTTTTATCAAAAAGACAGGCAGTAATAAATGCTGGTGAGGATGTAGAGAAAAGGGAACCCTTGTACTCTGTTGGTAGGACCATAAATTAGTACAACCACTATGGAATACAGTTTGGAGGTTCCTCAAAAAACTAAAAATAGAACTACCATATGATCCAGCAATCACTGCTAGGTATATATTCAAAAGAAGGGAATTCAGTATATTGAAAAGATATTTGCACTCCCATGTCTATTGCAGCACTATTCACAATAGCCAAGATTTGTAATCAGCCTAAGTGTCCATCAACAGATGAATGGATAAAGAAATTATGGTGCATATAAACAATGGAATATTATATAGCCATAAAAAGAATGAAATCCTGCCATTTGCAACAACAGGGATGGAACTGGACAATATTATGTTAAGTGAAATACACCAACCACAGAAAGACAAATCTCATATGTTCTTACTCATATATGGGAGCTAAACATTAAATACAATTGATTTCATGGAGACAGAGAGTAGAATGGTTACCAGAGGCTGGGAAGGGTAGTGGGCAGGGGGGAATAAGAAAGGAATGGTTAGTGGGGTGCAAAAATATAGTTAGATAGAATGACCAATATTTGATAGCACAACAAAGTGACTATAATCAACAATAAGTTAGGGTATACGTTCAAATAACTAAAAAAGTAGAATTGGAATGTTCCTGACACAAAGAAATAATAAATGCCTGAGTTGTTGGATACCCCAATTACCCTGACTTGATTAATTTACATTGTATGCCCGTATCAAAACATCACATGTACCTTTTATATATATATATAAAACTATTATGCACCTATAATAATATATAGGTACATATAATATATATGTACCTATATAAAAATTTAAAAAAAATTTTTTTAAACCAGGCTGAGATAGATACTCAGCTGCAAGTATGAACCATTTCTTCTTATTGAAAAGGGAAGATAGCTGAGAGGGCAGAGCCAAGAACAATAGGGAACAGTGGATTAGAGAAATCACTTCCAGGAAACGGAAATGGGCCTTAGTCAAGAAAAATTCCTCACTCCTAGGGCAGGTAGCCCAGACAACATTTGTGCAGCTGGATTTCAGAATTGCTATGGATTAGTGACTGCTATGTACCTCCCATTTCTCTCTCTTTTTAATGGAAGTGGTAATTATGGTTATCTTGTTCCTGACTCACTATTGTATGTTAGATATGTGGTAGTGGTGATGGTGGCAGAGGGGAGCGGGGTAGATAACTTGTCCTTTTATTACTAGTTCCCAGGTTCCTTAATCAAGAGGGGCTGCATCCATAGAGCCACATCCACAACCAGACTTAACACAAATCATGAAATTATGGACTTCGAGCTTGGTGCCATGAAATGGATGAGACTTTGGGGTACTAGGAGGTGATATGCATATGGAAGGAATGTGAATCACTGGGGCCAGAGGGCAGACTATGGCAGATTGTTACACCAGTCAGTGATACCCTCTGATATTCATGCATGTGTAGTTTCCTCCTTGATTGAGACTAAGTTTGACCATGTGACTTGTTTGGCCAATGGGACATCAGAAAATGTGGGCCAAACAGGCTTGATAATAGTGTTTTTCATTGAGGTCTACCCTCTTGGAATGCTGCCCTGATATTACATGTTAATAAACCTGATCTAGCCTCCTTTGGATGAAAGACAACATGGAGAGAGGCCCAACTGTTACAGCCAACCCCAGCCCCCAGCTGATCTACCAGGTGAATGCAGCCATATACACAAATCCAGAAGCGTCCAGTCAACCCACAGAATTATAAGAAATAAATTGGTT
>NW_012149174.1:3389110-3394264 GCF_000956105.1 Propithecus coquereli
GCCTTGGCCTCCCAGAGAGCTAGGATTACAGGCGTGAGCCACCATGCCTGGCCAGATTTTTAAACATTTTTAAAGATTTTTAAAACTTTCCCTGAAGAAGCTAAATTTAGCTGGGCGTGGAAATGCACACCTGTAGTCCTAGCTACTTGGGAGGGTGAGGCAGGAGAATCACTTGAGCCCAGGAGGTCAAGGCTGTAGTGTGCTGCTATGATCGCACCTGTGACTAGACGCCACACCCCAGCCTGGGCAACAATGCAAAACTCTGTCTCCAAAAAAAAAAAAAACCAGAACAGAAGAAACAGCTAAATTTAAGCTGGGCCTTGAAAGACAAGTAGGATTTCCACAACTAGAAAAAACGGGCAGAGGCAACAGTAGGGATTAGGAGCCCTAGAATGAGAAAAACTAGAAATCAAAGCTTGGAGAAGGCAACAGTACAAAATGTGATCAAGAGGTTGAGGAAGTCAGTATGGCCAGAGTTCTGTATGGATAAGAGAGAAATAGAATCTTGGAGATTGGTTATGGTAGGTGAAAGGGTCTGTTTTTTGTGTTTTTCTTTTTCTGAGATAGAGTCTTGCTCTGTCACCCCAGCTAAAGTGCAGTGGTATCATCATAGCTCACTGCAACCTCAAGTTTCTGGACTCAAGTGACCCTCCTGCCTCAGCCTCCCGAGTGACTGGACTACAGGCATGTATCACCATGTCCAGCTAATTGTTTCTCTCTTTAGTAGAGATGGGGGTCTCGCTCCTGCTCACGCTGGTCTTGAATGCCTGACCTCAATTGATCCTCCTGCTTTGGCCTCCTAGAGTGCTAGGATTATAGGCGTGAGCTACCGCACCTGGCCTAGGGTCTGTATTTTATTACATAGGCAATAGGCAATGTTCTTGTGAAGGGGGGATCAGGTAGATAGATATAGATATAGATAATGATTTAGGAAGAATGTTCTCAAGGGGATACATAGAAAAATCTAAAAAATAGGTCGTGAAAATGGAGAGATGAGAGGGGAATAGCTATTACAAAGGTCTGGGGAGGTGTAATAAAAGGGCTTGATCTAGGTCAACAGCCTTAGACAAGGAAAAGAATAAATATAAAATAATCAAATAAATATATGAGATTCTTCTCTAAAAAATATGGTACTAGTTTAACAACTATAATTATCACATAAAGATATAATTAAATAAAGGAGCCAAACAACTTGGTATCATTGAAAGAAAAATCTCATTTCTAATTCATTTTCCTTTGTTTAAAAAAATTAAGAGAATATGTAAAGATGACCCAGTGGACATACTGTGCTTGATTATAAATTTGGAGTGTAGGGAAAGGAGATGAACCAGTGAGTTAAAAAGCTACTACGAAAAAAGTAAATTCATAGCTTAGATTAAAATCTCATTACATCCCATAGAAAATATCCAAGAATGCAGGCTTATAAGGCTACTGAAAAATTAAGAGAAAACATTTTTTTTAAAGTAGAGCGAACATTTAAAATGATCCTTTAAAAAAATGACTTAAAAAAGGAATTAAAATGTATTTTATTACTACCCTGCAAATGCCTTCTAGTTTACAAAACCATTCATTGAAAAAATTCATATTGTCATATTTCACAAAAATCACACAATGAGATTGTGAGCAAGCATAAAACTCAGAAAGGGTTGAACATTTGGACACATCGGTCATGTAGTTCAGTTTATGAAAGAAAGTAATAACCAGGCAAGCAAGAAGTTGTAGACGTTTTGAATTACTCTAAGGATGAAAATGAGTGACTGTGAGCTTTTAATAAAGACATCTATAATAATAAAACAGCATTCATTAAATAAATAGCAACTTTTAAATGTCACATGGCCAGAAACAACAAAAACAATGGTACATAATAATAAAAATGAAGTACCCATCATTTGTGCAGTGTCCACCATTTATAAAGAACTTTCATTTATATCACCTACTTGTGATTCTAACTATAGCAGCTCTGGGGAGGTTAAATATTTGATTGAGAATACTGGGTTCGTAAAAGACAAAGCTGGAACTCAGAGCTACCTTGTCATAGTAACCAGTGAAAATTTAAAATGTTATTTATCTAATAATAGTAAATAGTAGTGGGAGCAGGAAAAGGCCAAAGTCACTAATGTCACCAACACTGGTATTATATGCCCCCCACAAATTTGTCCAATTTTTATCCCTAGTTTTGAAGCACTGTGGAAGGCAATTTTGCTAGGAGAAACTATATGAAGAATAGGCTTAACTCTATTTGTTCATAGTTACTGGGAAACATAATCAAGTTTTTCCAAATCATTTGATAACAGCAAAATCAATTGATGAGCAGTTCATGGGCAAATCCCTTAAACTCTTCAGTCCTTGGTCTTCTCATTGCTGACAGGTGCTGTAAAAACAGATCTCTTCCAAATTCCCAAATTATAAGTTCAGGGATTTTAAAATGAGGGTTAGACCGGCAGTTAATAGTTAAAAAAACAGAAAACTATTGTTATTATTGGTACCTACTTTCCTATAGGAAATAGGAATGAAGTGCTTGGTCATCTTTAAATCTGTCCTACAATTCCACTATCTAGTACTGTGTTGTCAGATTCTAAGAATTTATCATCAGATAAACAACTCTGGATCACATTATGCAAGAGTCCAGTTTAGTATATGTCAGAGAAGCAGTAACAGTATGAAAAAATACTGAAAAATTTGCTTCTGATTACCTTATTCCTATTTTACCTACCTCAATCTATTAAAATTTCAAGGTACTAGATCTTTTAAATTATCTTAAATAAAAATCTTCATGCCATTTTATATACATATATTTTAGTGCTCTTGGATATTTCTCATGCTAACTCTTGGTTGGAAAAGAGTCACAAATACCACTTACGTTAAATAATCAGCATAATAATTATAATGTTGAAAGAAACTCTGAGGATTAATAGATGTTTTTAAAAGAATTTTGACCAAATCACTTTCTTCCAACTACAAGTTAAATAACTTCATCTGCTTTTGATCTGTCCATTTTCCTCCAACACGTCTCCAAAATTTTTTAGCACCCTAAGCTTCAGAAATTAGGACAGCAGATGTTGCTAGTTGCCCATCCATTCTTTCATTTCTTATCCCTAACGTACCCTTGATTGTATTTGAAGTGGCAATGTCCTCCTTTAAAAATATTCACTTGCCCATAACCCCCTTCAGTTAGATGTGATCATGTAACACGGTATGGCTAATGAGATGTAAGCTCAAGTCTACTAGGTAGAATTTCTCAGAAATCTATTGACTTCCTAATATAAGAGAACAGATTCTGTTGGTGTATACCTTTGGCATTTTGGATTTACCTGCCTAGAATATGGCCCAGCTACAAGGAGGCACAGTAGAGACTTAAGAATCCTAAAGATAGCTCCCAGCCAAAGGATGGTAGGACAAAAAGAAAGGAAAAGTTTAGCCCCTGATGACTTCTTTGAGGGCTATACCAATTTAGCTGTGTCCACCTCTAGATTTCCTGTTATCTGAGGTAAACACTGTGCTCTTTTAAGCCACTGTTCATTAGAGCCTGTTAGGTGAAGCCAAATATTATTATTTCTGAAAGATATAGTCAATAAAAATTACACCACAAAAATAGTAAAGACATGTTACATTCATATTTCTGCACTCTGGTTTTATCACCTAATATCTCGCAGAGATAGTTCCACATTATTTGCAAGTGGAGAACCCCTTTGTTTTATTTAACATTTCTACTCAGGTCCACTGCATGGAGGTGCCATACAACTTTTGTTGCTAAAGGCTGAGTGATCAATACATTTTTGTTTAAAGACTTTTTAAGAATCAGTCCATGTATCACTTCTTCTGTGAAGTTCTCTCACTTCCCCAGAGTTAACTCTTTCTTCTGTGCTTGAAGGCCTTTGATATACAATAGCTTAGTCATTTATCCTACTTTGCTGTAATTATTTCTTTAGCCGCCTCTCTCTCTGCCATGCCCTTCCCTCACTACACTGTAAATCATACTATTCTACTTCCCTAGGCTGCCTATAAGTATTTGTTAAATCAATAACTCTTTACTTAGCAATCAATTTTATAAAAGCTATAGGAGACTGCTATCATTCTTAGTTACAAAAGGGAAGGAATGATATAAGCTAGAAAGTCATATTTATAGACTCAGAGTTGGAAGTGACCCCAGAGGTCAATTAGTCTCTAATTAGCCCCCTCCAAGGATGAGTGATAACTACCTCACAGGAGCCATGTCTGCTGATGAACAGCTTTAATTATTAAAAATTGCTCCTTTAATAACTTGAAATTTCTTCAAATGTTTTACATTTAAGTTGGTATTAAAATACTGTAAGGGTTAATTGTATTTCACCACACAGACAAGAGACACAAAAGACAATGGAGCCTTCTTTCTCTTTCTCTATTTCTTCCCCCTCTTCTCCCTCCCTTCTTTCATTTTGGGAGGTTAAAAAATACAGCAAGGTACAAAGAATAATATTTATATTATCTTCCACTTAGAAATAACAAATGTTTATACTTTGCCATTTTTAAGAGCTTTTAACGATGCATTTTTTTTTTAAACTTTTTATTTGGGGAATTTTCAAACATACAAAATTGGAAAAGCATCAAGAACCTCTGTGGACGCATCACCCAGCTTCAAGAATTGCTAACCATGGCTAACCTTATTTCAGCTAAACCCTTCATTCTCGTTCCAGATTTTGAAGTAAACTCCAGATACCATGTCATTTCATCTGAAAGTACTTCAAAAATACTATTTTATTTTATTTTTTTTGTTTGTCAAAGCATATTTATTTGTATTTCTGGACAAGTTTTTCATCAAAGTGGAATATAAATCTTTCAGAAACATTAGCTTCACAATTCTCTCATTTTCTTTCTTTGTCCACATTTGGTATTCTTTTTTTTTTTATTTCAGCATATTATGGGGGTGCAGATGTTTAGGTTACGTATGTTGTCCTTGCCTCCTCCCTCACCCCCAAGTCCGAGTTTCAAACATGTCCATTCCTTGGATGGTGCGCATTGCACTCTTTGTGTATGCAAATACCCGTCCCCTCCTCCCCTTCCTCCCTCCCCCCTGCCCGACATCCAATAGATGTTATTCTTATATGTACACTTGTGTGTTGCTCAATTAATACCAATTTGATGGTGAGTACATGTGGTGCTTGTTTTTCCATTCTT
>NW_012149174.1:3395529-3402785 GCF_000956105.1 Propithecus coquereli
AAATCAAACGACCCTATCAAAAAGTGGGAAAAGGACATGAACATAACTTTTCAAAAGAAGACAGAATAATGGCACAAAAACATATGAAAAAATGCTCAACATCTCTAATCATCAGGGAAATGCAAATCAAAAATACTATTTTATTAATAAAAAAAGTCTAATAGTGATTATGGCTACCACTTACTAAATTACTTGGAGCCAACTAATTCCTGTATGTTGAGCACTATATATATAAACTATTTTTGCAAGAATAACTCAATTAAAAGATTAATAAATAAAAAATGTGAAACTCACAATAGCTGTCTGAGGTAAGCATTATTATCTCCACTGTACATAAGGGAGACAGGCCGACAGGCTAAGTAGCTTGCTCAAGTTCCCATTGCTAGTTAACTGCAGAGCTGGATTCAAGCCCAGGACTCTGGTTCTAAAGCCCAGGCTCTCTGCATATCAATACAAAACTAGTAAAAATCCCAAACAAAACATTTGCAAAAGTCAGGGTCTTTCTAAAAGTATTAAAATGGTAGGCAAGAATCATCTGTTTAAAGTCATTTTATTTAAATCCTAAAAGTTTTTTTTTTTTTAAACTAGAAAACTTATTCTTATGTACACTTGGAAAGAATAAATTTGAAAATTACAAAGAAAATTTTGGAAAAGAAAATAAGAGATTTGCCATTCTAGATTTTAAAGCTCATTATGAAGCTACTGCAGTTTAAAATATAGTAATATCACAAGAATAGACTAATGGATTAGTGAAATGGAATCCAAAAAGAGCTACAAATATATTTGGATAATTAATTATTTATGGTAAAGATAACACTTCATTCAAAATCTATGAGATACAGCAAAAGCAGTGTTAAGAGGGAAGTTCATAGCCTTAAATTCTTACATCAAAAAGACAAAAAGATCACAAATTAACAACCTAACGTCACACCTCAAGAAACTATAAAAAGAACAAACCAAACCCAAAGCTAGTAAAAGAAAAGAAATAACAGAGATCAGAGCAGAACTAAATGAAATGAAACCAAAAAAAACAATACAAAGGATCATGGAAACAAAAAGTTGGTTCTTTGAAAAAATAAACAAAATTGGTAGACCTCTAGTTATATTAACCAGAAATAGAAAAGAAGGGACTCAAATAAGGTCAATCAGAAATGAAAAAGGAGACATTACAACTGATATCACAGAAATACAAAACATTATCTGTGACTACTATGAAAACCTTTATATGCCTAAACTAGAAAATCTAGAGGAAATGAATAAATTTTTGGAAACACATGACCTCCCAAGCCTGAATCAGGAAGAAATAAAAATCTTGAACAGGGGCCAGGTGCAGTGGCTCAAGCCTACATCCTACCACTTTGGGAGTCCAGGGTGGGAGGATTGTTTGAGGCCATGAGTTTGAGACCAGCCTGAGCAACAGCGAGACCCCATCTTTACAAAAAAGTAGAAAAATTAGCCAGGTGTGGTGGTATGCACCTGCAATCCCAGCCACTCAGGAGGCTTAGGCAGGAGGATTGCTTGAGTGGAGGAGCTTGAGGTTGCAGTGAGCTATGATCAAACCACTGCATGCTAGCTAGCCTGAGTGGCAGCGCAAGACCCTGTCTCAAGAATAAAAACAAAACCTGAACAGACCAATAATGACAAACAAGATTGAAATGGTAATAAAAACTCTCCTAACAACAAAATAGCTCTGGACCAGATGGATTCACAGCCAAATTCTACTGGACCTACAAAGAAGAACTAGCACTCATTCTACTGAAATTGTTCCATAACATCAAGAAGGACAGAATCCTTCCTCACTTATTCTATGAAGCCAGTATCATCCTGATACCAAAGCCAGGAAAGGACACAACAAAAAAAGAAAACTATAGACCAATATCCCTCATGAACATAGATGCAAAAATCCTCAACAAAATACGAGCAAATCGAATTCAACAGCACATCAAAAAAATAATCACCATGACCAAGTGGGATTCATCTCAGGGATGTAAGGATGGTTCAATATATGCAAATCAATAAATGTGATTTGCCACATAAACAGAATCAAAAACAAAGATCATATGATTTTCTCAATAGATGTAGAAAAAGCATTGAATAAAATGCAGCACCCCTTCATGATAAAAACCCTCAGCAAAGTAGGCATAGAAGGAACATACCTCAAAATAATAAAAGCCATATATGAAAAACCCACAGCCAACATCATACTGAATAGGGAAAAGCTGAAAGCATTCTACCTGAGAACTGGAACAAGACAAGGATGTCCACTGTCACCACTTCTATTTCACATAGTACTACAAGTCCCACCCAGAACAATCAGGTAAGAGAATGAAATAAATTGGGAAAGAGGAGGTCAAACTATCCCTGTTTGCCAACAATATGATCTTATACCTAGAAAACCCTAAAAACTCCACCAAAAGATTCCTAAAATTGATAAATATAGTAAAGTCACGGTTATAAAATCAATGTACACAAATCAATAGCATTTCTACTACTAATAACAGTGAAGCTAAGAGTCAATCAAAGAACTCAATAACATTAATAGTAGCTACAAAGAAAATTAAATACCTAGGAATATACTTTACCCAAGGAGGTGAAAGATCTCTGCAAGGAAAACTACAAAACACTGATGAAAGAAATCATAGATGACACAAAGAAATGAAAAAACATTCCATGCTGATGGATTGGAAGAATCAACATTGTTAAAATGTCCACACTGCCCAAAGTGATTTAAAGATGCAATGCAATTCCCAACAAAATTCTAATACCATTTCTCACAGATCTAGAAAACATAATCCTAAACTTCATATGGAACCAAAAATGACCCTGAATAGCCAAAACAATCCTAAGCAAAAAGAACAAATCTGGAGATATGACATGAACTGACTTCAAATTATACTACAAGACTATAACCAAGATAGCATGGTACTGGTATAAAGGTTAGACACATAGACCAATGGAACAGAATAGAGAACCCAGAAATAAAACCATACAGCTACTACCAACTGATTTTTGGAAAAGCAGACAAAAAAAAAAATACACTGGGGAAAGGATGCCCTATTCAATAAATGGTGTTGGGAAAATTGGATAGCCACATGCAGAAGAATGAAACTGGATTTCTATCTCTCACCGTATATAAAAATTAACTCAAGACTTAAATGTAAGACCTGAAACCATAAAAATTCTAGAAGAAAACCTACGAAAAACTGCTCTAGACATTGGGCTAGGCAAAGAATTTATGAGTAAGACTCCAAAAGCAAATATACCAACAATAAAAATAAATAAATGGGACTTAATTAAACTAAAAAGTTTCTGCACAGCAAAGGAAATAATCAACAGAGTAAACAGACAACCTATAGAATGGGAGAAAATAACAAACTATACATCTGACAAAGGGCTAATATCCAGAATCTACAAAGAACTCAAATAAGCAAGAAAAAAACCAAATAAGCCCATTAAAAGTGGGCAAAATAGGCCGGGCGTGGTGGCTCACGCCTGTAATCCTAGCACTCTGGAAGGCCGAGGCGGGCGGATTGTTTGAGCTCAGGAGTTCGAGACCAGCCTGACCAAGAGCGAGACCCCGTCTCTACTAAAAATAGAAAGAAATTAATTGGACAACTAAAAATATATAGAAAAAATTAGTCGGGCATGGTGGCACATGCCTATAGTCCCAGCTACTCGGGAGGCTGAGGCAGGAGGGTCGCTTGAGCCCAGGAGTTTGAGGTTGCTGTGAGCTAGGCTAATGCCACGGCACTCACTCTAGCCCGGGCAACAGAGTGAGACTGTGTTTAAAAAAAAAAAAAAAAAAAAATAAGTGGGCAAAATACATGAATAGATTTTTCTCAAAAGAAGATAGGCGAATGGGCAACAAACATGAAAATGCTCAACCTCACTCATTATCAGGGAAATGTAAATTAAAACAATGAGATACCACCTTAGCTCTGTTAGAATCACCATTATTAAAAAGTCAAAAAATAATAGATGTTGGCATGATTGCAGTAAAAAAGGAACACTTTATACACTGTTGGTGGGAATGTAAACTTGTACAACTGCTATGGAAAGCAGTATGGAGATTCTTCAAAGAACTAAAAGTAGACCTACCATTCGATCCAGCAATCCCTCTACTGGGTATCTACCCAAAAGAAAAGAAGTCATTTTTATCAAAAAGACATCTGCGCCCAAATGTTTATTGCAGCACAATTTCACAATAACAAAGATATGGAATCAACCTAAGTGTCCATCAACTAATGAGTGGATAAAAAAAATGTAGTGTGTGTATACACACACACATCATGGAGTACTACTCAGCCATAAAAAGAAAGGAAATAACGTAATAATGTCTTTTGCAGCAACTTGGACGGAACTGGAGACCACTATCTAAATGAAGTATCTCAGGAATGGAAAAACAGATACCACATGTTCTCACTTATAAGTGGGAGATAAACGAAGGATATATATGGTCATAAAGAGTAGTAGCGGACATTGGAAACTAAGAAGGGGGAGGGTGGGTGGGAAGTGAGGGATAAAAGTCAATAGGAACATTGTACCTATTGAGTGCAACGTACACTACTCTGGTGACAGGTATACTGAAAGCCCTGACATCAGCATGATACAGTTATTCATGTAACAGAAAATGCGTGTACCCCCTAAATTTTTTAAAATTAAAAAAATATATATGTGAAGCTTACCTAAATTGGTGAAAATAGGAAAAAAAGCTAAACAACTCAATAGCAAAATGGGAAAGGGTATGAAGAAGTAATTCCAGGAAAACATGAATGGCCAAAAACCATATAAAATGATGCTCAACTTCACTAATGATTTAGAAAAGGAGTATTACAAGAATAATGATATAATATTTTTAGTTCATTAGCTTTGCAAAAATTAAAAAGATCAAGAAGATACAGTTTTGGTAAAGGTGGAAATAGAGTCCTCATACTGATGTCCCAAGAGCCAAATGGAGCCCACAGGCATACTGTTTGGCAAATAGAATTTCTAAAAATAAACTGAATTTGAAAGCCTTTAGAGCTATGCTTATCAGGTCACCAGTTTCCACTACTTTCCATGCCTTATACACACTCACTAGAACAGCCTGACCCTTGAAGGCAACCACTTACAGGGAAATTTTTCCCTGATACACTTCTGCACTGTATTTTAAATTGGTGCAATCACTTAGGAAAGTATGGTATCTGAGAAAATTAAAAATGTACATATCCCTTGACCTATGATATCCTACTGAAATAACAACATGATTTTATACACAGATATAAACATGTTTGTTTTTAACAGCAGACAGTACATAGTTTGGTAACAGCAAAAAAAAAAAAAAAACTGGAAACAATCTAAATGTCCGCTAATGCAGTAGAATGCTAAGCAGCAATTAAAGAATGCAGCAGATCTACATCTATTGACTTGGAACGTTGGTAAGTGTGAAAAACAAACAGAAGCATGTAAACTCTAGGGTTTTGTCTTTTTTTTTTTTTTTTCATTATCATTATCTCCAGTGCCTAGATCAGTACCTGGCACAGATTAGGCCCTCAAGTATTTGTTGAATGAATGAAGAGCATGAGTTGATTTTTGTAGGAAACAAGGAAAGACAAGGAGAAGAAAGGAAAGAGGGCAGGTAGGGAGGTGGGAAAGGCAGATGCTGAGATTATAAACTTTTTAATAGTATTCTATATTTTTTAATACTTAATGTTTTTAAAGTTGTAGGCACAGAACAAGCAAAGATTTAGGTTTGGAGGTAAGTATGGGATGTTTGTTGGACAGTAGCAGGCAAGCCTTTCTAATCCAGAGAGGAGCATAGATGAGGTTGGACTGGTGGACTGAAGAGGTCCTTGAATAGGAGTTCAGGGTTTTCCAAATCATAGTGTTGCACCATTAAGGAGTTGCTGGCCAATGAGAAGATGCAAGTGGTATTTTAAGAAACGGGATATGTCAGTATAATCCAGGATGCATAAAATGGGGAGAGATGACTGTCAAGAAGACCAGGTGATCACAGCATGATTTGGGAGAAGCCTGGTTGCAAAGAGCCTAAGAGGCTAAGTAGTACAACATCTCGCTCAGGAAAAGTCATTCAACTTGTTTGAATACTTCTGGTGACAAGGAGATGATGACTTCGTGAGGAAATCTATTCTGTTAAAACAGCTTTGTAAGAAGTTTATTCCTTTACACCACAATTTGCAACCTATAACTGTCATCAAGTTGTTTGTGCTTCTCCAGTAATTTAGGAGTGATGTGATTAGAATGTGGACTCTAAAGTGACAACAGAGATAGGGAAGGATATAAAATAATCCGATGGAAGAATTGCTATACTGCAGTGTGACTGAATATGGAGGACGAATAAAAGGCACTTTTTAGATGTGAGGCTGAAACGAGTGGTAAAACAGCAGCAGAAATGAGGCAAGCAGGAAAATGAAGAAACTGTCAGGTCTGCTGCTCATCTGCTCAAAACCTTCCAGTGGTCCCTATATCTCACTCACTATGGTAAAAGCCAAAGTCCCTATAATAGACTCCAAGGTCCAATAAAATCTGCCACAGCTTCTCTACCCCCTTACTTCTCTGACTTCATTCCCTCTGCTTTCCCCCTTCACTCACTTCTCTCCTGCTATACTAGCTTCCTTGTTATTCCTTACACATGCCAAGCCTGTTTTTGCCTTAGGGCTTTTGCTCTTGCCTGTGTCTGGATTGCTCTTGCCTTATATCTACAAGGCTTAGTCATTCACCCACTTCAGGTCTCTGCAAAAGGTCTCTCTGTAAGAAAGGCCTCCAACGACCACATCATTTACAATAGCAACCGCCCCTAACTCTATCAGCATTCCCACCCCTATTTTCTGCTTTTTTGCCCTCCATAGCACTTACTGCATCTGACATACTAGCAATTTTACTTGTTTGTGTTTTGTTTTTCTCCACTCACAGTCCCAACAGAAAGAATTCTCTGTAAGGGCAAAGAATGGGGGTGGGGGAGAAGCAGGTTTTTGACGTATACTTCAAAAACATCAAGCTTAAAAGATCAAAACAGGCATATGAACTATAATAAAAAGCATTTGCTGGCTGGGCGCGGTGGCTAACGCCTGTAATCCTAGCTCTCTGGGAGGCCAAGGCAGGCGGATTGTTTGAGCTCAGGAGTTCGAAATCAGCCTGGGCAAGAGCGAGACCCCATCTCTACTAAAAATAGAAAGAAATTAATTGGACAACTGAAAATATGTATTAAAAAAAAATTAGCTGGGCATGGTGGTGCATGCCTGTAGTCCCAGCTACTC
>NW_012149174.1:3402883-3409374 GCF_000956105.1 Propithecus coquereli
AAAAAAAAAAAAAAAAAAAGCATTTGCTTTTGTAAACCCATGCCAGGTAAAAGAATCTTTCATAGTGATAGCCTTTACCTAATTATAAGTGTCAAATATTAATTTTTTTATAAGTAGGCCAAACCTAAAGACCCAAGAGCTTCATTCAATTTAAGTTGCAATAATTATAGAAACATAAGGATTTTCCTATTTTGTCACTTATTTATGTTGATAACCTAAGTTAAGATGGAACTTTGGAGTTTGCCATGATCACATCATTCAAAATCAATCTTATTTTATTCTTAAATTTGGAAATGAGAATTCTGATTTTAAAAACAGAAAAATAAAACAAAAAAATCTCAGCCATGAAAAGCTGTAGTAAAGCTGAACTTTTCAGTAGTGATGGAGTCACAGGTTCAAGGGCTGAAAAGAATGACTAGGCCTTACTCCCAGCTCTGACCACACACACCAAGCAATCACTAAAGGTATTGAGAGCTCTGTGTTTCTTTTACAAAAGCTTACCCAACATTCTAAGTTAGAGTATATAGAAAAGAAGCAAAACATAAAAAGTCTTTGCAGCTGGTCTCACTTCAAAGAGATTAGATACTTGAGTTTAGGTTAGAATCTTGACATGCCATGAAAACACAAGGTCTAGGAGTGAGGCAAACAATCAAAAGGACAAAAATATTTTAAGCAGTACTTTAATTTAAAAAACCTTTAAAACAAGATTTTCCCATATTCAGTGCCATAATTTAGAATTACTGGTAGTTTTGCAGAAATATAATTTTGAAATAATCACAGCTTAACACAAAGACTTGTGTTTATTTCCTCTCCTCTTGATTTAGCTCCAAAAAAGAAAACTCAGCATTGATGTGTTCTGTAATTAATTCCCTCCATATCTGCCAACCACTCTATAAACAGTTGAGCTGCCTTCAGTGGTGGTAGTCATACCTGAAAGAGCAGAGGGATGCTGGGACTCAGCAAGGAGTCACCACATTTATCACTAGAAATTAGTCAACCAAAAAGAAATTTGTATTACATTGTCTCTTTATGCATGAATATAATAAAGTTCTGCCTAGTGATCAATGAGCACACCTAGCAAAGTACTTTAATAAAGCATAACCATGCCAGGTAACTTACTATATTTAAGAACATTTTACAAAACATATTTTGCATAACCGAGACACAAACTTGACGCTGTCAACACGTAATTATCCTGCAGGTCAACCAGATGCTTACTGTGAGGAGGGAAAAGAGTAGCTGCCTCCTGGTATCTGGTTTCTGCAAACAGTTAAGCTGGACTCTTTTCTGCCAGAGAAGCAGAGGGAAGGCCTAGCAAGGCATCCTGATCTAGGTCTCTAAAAGTACTTTTGGGTTTGGGTATCACAAAAGGGGTTAAAAATACTTGAGACTACCAAAATAGCCTAACAAGACATCTGGGTGCCACGGCTGTCACTGTCAGGGCAGCCCTTGGAGGGAATGCCCATATCAATTCGGTTTATCAGATGGACAGCTGATCAACATTAAACAGACTTGCTCTGGGCAGACTGAGCGGAGCTTCCTGACATGAATTCCAATGAGAGCCCTCTGCACTCTACCACCAAGCTCTGCCATTTTTTACTGTTGCAGCTCCCTGGACATATGGGAATCCCTAGTGATGAGCACATAAAGCTGCCTCTAACTCAAGTGACGGCTCATTTCCCCCGACTGAAAGCAGACATTAATATCCTGAGGAGATCAGAACCGCCTCTCTGACCCCCATCTACTGAAGCAAAACGACTGTCCTATTTCTTCATTTAATAAGCTTTTAATGAAGAAAACCAAACCCCTCCTCTGACTGCAGCACAGTTCTACATGAAAAGGTTATACAAATACATCAGATTCTGTGTCAAAGTTTTCCAAAATACCTGTTCCCCTCCCCATTAGAGAGCAGACTCTGTCACTCGCCCTCCCACAGTGCTCGTTCTTTCTGCCGCGGTACAGGAGTTCAGTTCTCTGCTCTGATAATTATGAGTCATCGCCACTCTATGGCAGGTGGAGGATTAAAGAACTGATTATAAAGAGCACACTAGAGTTTCCATTTTCATTACAAACCCCTTTCTCGGAGGGTGCGTCATTTAACTATGAAAACTGCTTCAGGCACAACCAGACTGGGAGAAATGACAGTCCAGTGACAACCCAGATAGTATACTAGAAAATGCTGCTGAGCTAAATTAGAATATGAGAAAGCTGAACATTTTTGGCGAACTGGAGTGGGCACACACACTTTTGTTTTAGAAGGGGTAGAAGGAAACAAGTGTGATAGCAAATGAAGAAGACAAGTAGATTCTTACCTGTGAATATTAGAGATTGGTTAAAAATAAGGGAGATCTGAATCATTACTGAAGTTTAGTGCTGGGCCCACTATTTATTGCCAGGGCTCTGTGAGTTCTGAATTGCTTCATGAGAGGCTGAGGTTTGAGTTTTCTCTCCTTTAGAAAGCAAGTAGGGGTTAGGAGAAGTGTGAAGGCTGCATGCTAAATGGGACACAGTAAGCACTGCAGGAGGGAAATGTCATTCTGCAAAGACCTCTCCAACTAAATAACAAGAGGCAGTGATGGACTGGAAAGGAAAAAACCTTGGCAAGCTTCATTTAGACCATGAAATGTGTCTGAGGCTGGGAAACGTGAAGGGAAGGTGAGAATAAAGGGGCAAAGATCTGTTTCCTATGAAAAAGGGCACAGGCTATACAGTGATATGCTTACAATTACATTGTTTACACTGCTACCTAATCAACCTAGGTATCTAGAGACACAAGAACTCCTAAATGTTCCCCAAAATATTTCACCAAGTGTTTCCGTGTACAAAAGTAGAGCAATTCCCCAGCATATTTAAACCATGGACAATAGAAAGAAGCCATGGACAAGTACTCAGTGTATAGGTTAATGCACAATTCAAAACCCACTGTATCCTGAATATTCTGATTTTTTATATATCATTTCATTTTCCCAAGTTTAGTTACTAACCCTACTTTATAGATGAGGAAATGGAAGCTCAGATATGTTAACTGATTTGCCCAGGGTATTACAACAAGTAAGCAATGGGGCTAGATTTTGATTAAAAGACTTTTTGCCGAGGCAAAATGCAATTTATCTGCTATCTATCAAACGTCACTGACTCCCTAAAGAAATAATTTTCTTTGTATAACAGAATAATTGCAGTAGCATCTACAGCCTGTCACTAGACACAGGGTTTGTGTTCTTAACCTTTGTTATACAGTGGAGGACTCCTTTGGCAATCTGATGAAGCCTAGGACTCTACTAAGAATAATGGTTTTAAACATATAAAATAAAAAAGATTCTGAAGAAAGCAAATTATGTTGAAAATACAGATGTAATTATTTTTCTATCCAAGTTCATAGATGTCCAAATTCAATCCATACAGTCCCTTGAGGGTGTCTATGAACTTCAGGTTAAGTACCCTTGCGAGGAAATGGGGGACATCCTCAGTGTGTGCCACATGCTTTATATAGACTACTTTATTTAACATCTCCAACAACCTGATAAAGGCAGAATCATTAAGATTTCATATGGAGACAACTTAGGCTTAGAGAGGTCAAGTTATTTGCCTAATGTCACTCCAAGAGTTACTAGCAGAGCCACTCTGAGCTCTTTCCATTTCACCAAACTGTCAGCTAAATGTTGAGATGGGAAGAACTTGGAGGTGGGTTGTGGTGGAGGCTTGATTGTCATCTCTCCACAGCGATAACTGGTCTTTTATTCCTTGACCTTATGAAAAGCTAGAAGAAAGGAAGTGACACTGGAACAATTTAGAGAAAAACATGGCAGCAGGTGTGTAATAGATTATATACCTTTTTGGCAAATAGTCTGATGTCCACCACCACCATCCCATGGGAGGATTATGCATCTCCATGCTGTTAAACTCAAGTAAGAGCATGTGAATTGCTTTTGCCAATGAAATGTGAATAAAAAATGTCATTTCTAAGCAGGAGCTTTTAAGAGCTGGCTCACAGTTCAACCTAGCCTCTTTTCTGTCATGAGATCAGCAATGTTCCAAATGGTGGCTGCTCCATCAGCCTTGGCCTTGGAGTAAAGATGAGATGGACATGACATATGAATAAGAAGTAGACCTGTATTTTGTGAGCCATTGAGATTTTAGGGCCATTTGTCACTGCAGCTTAACCTAGCCTACCCTAACACATCATGGGAATAGTCTTGAGACTTTCCTTTGTCTAGAATGAATGATTACATATCATGTGTATGACAGAGCTGGTGTTGGGTACTAAGAGAGTAAAGCATCCCTATGATGCCTCTCAAGCATGAATATTAAAGGACTCCAAAAATGGAACATTTTATGGAGTTGTAAGAGAATTGGAAATTCCAAGAAAAATTCTTTCCCATACAGAATGCTTGACTGCCACCACTCAAAAAGCATCACAGAGAAAGTAAAACAATTGCAATGGCCTAGGCCTAGGAAGGGAACAGAACTTCAGATGGGGCACTGCACAGGCAAAGGAAAACTCCTCATCCTAACCACTGATGATGTGGGGTAGTGACATTTAAAAGAGCAGTGTTTCCTAGAAAGATTTCCCAAATCTCTATTAGTTTCAGATTTAACATTTATACTTTAGCATATATAAATTGTTTTTTTCGTAATCGTCCATTGAAAGTCCTTTTAAGCTGCATATTCAATAACCTTCCTTTCCTATAAAAGACAATCCCAGAAGTATCAGGAAAGCATATGTAAACAGTATTTATGGATGGAATGGTGGGTTTAAGGCTCAAGAGAAGATGAAGTTGACATGAAGATCACATCGGAAATAAATTTAAAAAAAATCAAACCACAAATTAAATTAGTATATGTGAAAAAAGATATGAGAAGGAAAATTGGGATAGCACATTCAGTTATTATTCCCAAGCAGACTACAAATTTTATGGAGCCTCTATTGAGAAGAAATAGCAGAAAGTGAGAGAAAGGGAAGGAATGAAAAGAAACACATAAGTTGGCTCTCCATATATCTGTAGGTTACACATCTGTGGATTTAACCAACCATGGATCAAAACTATTTGGCAAAAAAATTGCACCTGTACTGAACATGTACAGATTTTTTCCTTGTCATTATTCCCTAAAAAATATTGTGTAACAAGTATTCACTTAGCATTTACATTGTATTAGGTATTATAAGTAACCTGGAGATGATTTAAAGTATATGAGAAGCAAGAGGTGACTTTTCTAAAATGTGGCTATGGGTCTGTGCTATGGCCCAAGCCGTCGGTTTGGCGCTGAGATGCTTCAAAACATTATTAAAAATGTGTGGGCCCCCATGAAACCTTACTATACCCAAGTTTACCAGGAAATCTGGATCGGAATGGGTTTGATGAGCTTCATTGTTTATAAAATCAGGAGCACAGATAAAAGAAGTAAAGCTTTGGAAGCTCCCCTGCCTGTTCATGGTCATCACTAACCAGCCTCACTTGGAGTGCACAAGAGATGGAACATCAGTCTGCCTGTAGATCTAAGTAAGCTGTGTTAGATGGGAACATGGAACATCCTGTACACTTGTATCAGTGCTGTTCACTTTGTGGCATGAATAAATGTGTGAGATGCAAAATAAATAAATAAATTAAAAAAAGCATATGAGATGATTGTGTAGGTTATATGGAAATACTATGCTGTTTTATATCAGGGACTTGAGCATCTGAGGATTTTGGTATCTACAGGAGATCCTGTAACCAATCCCTCATGCATACCAAAAGGATAACTGCACATATACCTATATCTATGTGTGTAGGTTTATATACATGTGTGTGTACATATATGTGTATGTGTATACATATGTGTGCGTATGTATGGGCATATCTGTTTGCATATACAGCCATCCATAGTTGGCAAGGTTTTGGTACAGATCTTAAAATCTGTAAGACCTAAATTTTCTCATCCTAAAAGGTGACCCAACCTCCCATGTGGTCTGAATTGCAGTAAAAACAAATGGGCACTCTTCCATGGCAGATGATGTAACAAGCAATAAAGAACAACAAAAAAAGAAAAAGCCCTCTCAGAACCCTTTTTGAGATCCCAAATTCAGGTTGCATCTTTTTAAAAAAATGCTCACAGATGAGCACTATTGCATTCAAAGCAAAGAATCACAGTGGTCTACATACCCAGCCCAGGCATCTCACTATCCTTATTTTGCTAGGTGTTCAGGATACTAAAAGTAAAAAAAAGTTAAAAGTAAAGAACTATATGCACTGGTTTCCAGTGTATACACACATGTACATATATACATGCATGTATACATATATATATTTTACAGAAATTTGAGGTAGGCATGGGCATATCATTTATTCATCGATCCCTCAACTACAAACCGCTGATAATTACTATCCACAGGGGGAAATAATACCAGGGAGTCTCTACAGGAATTATTATCCAGGAGAGGGAAGGAAAGACATACAATCTTAATATTAAATAGAAAGAAGATTTAAAATCAAGTGACATTTTCAAATATCTTT
>NW_012149174.1:3409884-3419622 GCF_000956105.1 Propithecus coquereli
AAAGTATTTCAAAAGAAAGTATTTTTGGCACTTTAGGTATCCATATATAAATTTCAAGAAAACTACTTTGAAAGGCAAGTATATACAGCATGTTTATTCACCAAAAAACAAATTGTATTACTTTATAATCACACTGTCTACACCAGGTGATCCTTTGGTTTCACAGTTCTTTTTTATCGTGTTTTTTGTTTAGATCTACAGAAACAACAGCAATGTTCAAAAGGCTGCTACATACAGCCTTGCAGGGAAAGGAGTAGTACATATGCATAAAGTAATGAAAAGGCCTGTGAATCACAGCTTATACACTATAAAATGCTATCTCCATTCTTTCAAATTGTATCAGTTTACTTTATTGTAACATGGACTAATTTGAATTCACCGGGATGAAAATCCATGACCGCTTATTTCAAATGAAACAAGTGTGCCATCCAAATTTCTTTTTCATAGAAAAGTTGTGTAGGAAGATTAAAAGGTAAAGTTAAAATTCACCTTTCAAAAGCACCACAAGTATTGAATGATCTACTTAAAAAAACATATCATACAAGTCAGATGAGAACGTATTCTTACTGTAAAAAATCAAAATATAAAAGTATATAGAGCTAAGCTGTTCAATGATAATCACTAACCACATGTAGCTGGTAAGCACTTAAAACATCTTAGTTGGTCTGAAATCAGATATGTTGTAAAAGACTTGGTACAAAAAAGGAAAGAATTTAAGATATCTCAATATTAAGTGCTTTGCACTGGTTATATGTTGAAACAATATTTTAGACACATTAGTTTTAAAAATATTAAAATCAATTTCGTTTGTGTCCTTTTCCAATTTTAGTGTGGCTACTAGCAAATTTAAAATTATATTTCTGTCTTAGTCCATTTTCTGTTGTCATAACTGAATGCCACAGATTGGGTAATTTATAAAGAATAGTTCACAGTTCTAGAGGCTAGGAAGTCCAAGGTCACAGGGTCAAGTATCTGGTGAGGGCCTTCATGCTTTGTCATCCCACTGCAGAAGGCCAAGCAAGAGCGTGTGAAAGAGAGAAGGCACCAGGGGCTGGGCTCACCTTATAGCAACCCACAATAATGACATTAATCCCTTCATTAAGGCTCTGCTCTCATGATTAGCTCACCTCTCATTAGGCCCCACCTCCCAACACTGCCATGTTGGGGATCAAATTTCAACATGACTTTTGGAGGGGACAAACATTGAAACCATACCAATTTCAGAACTCCTGACCTCAAGCGATCCTCCCTCCTACAACTCCCAGAGTGCTAGGATTACAGGCATGAGCCACTGCGCCTGGCCAGTCCCTTTGGACAGAAATATAGTACTATCCCCTCTGGGGCCTCAGTAAGTTTACTGTCTCCTTATCCTACTTCCTTCCCCAGAAGTCACCTCTTTTATAGTTTAGCATATTTTCTTTCAGACTTTTGCTATACGTTTTTAACATGTTTATAAACAGAGCAAATGCTATGTATTTTCCCATAAAAATATGTTCATACTATACATATGGTACTGTAACTTGCTTTATTCACTTAATGTAGTTTGAAGATTTTCCTGTCATTACATATGGAACTACTTCATTCTTTTTAATGATGGTTATTTATCTGTAGTATGGATGTACCATAATGTTCTTCAGGCCTCATTAATAAACATTTAGGTCATTTCCTATTCTCTATTCTTATAAACAATACTACAGTGAACATCTTCATATATATATCTGTGTGCATATGTGGGAGTATTTCTGTAGGGCATATCCCTAAAAAGTAAAATTACAGGGTCAAAGAGTATGTCATTTAAAATTGTATTAGATACTGCTTAATGGGCTATTCTACTTTCAAAACAAAAAGATAAATCATCTGGTTTGTGACCATCTATAATTTCTCCCCAAGTCTCTGAAATGACAAGGATGTAAGCTTCATGTCTGGGATTCAGTGAAGAAAAACAATTCTAACTTATGCCCTGAGGTCAATCCAGACTTGGCCATTGTTGGTTGTGGTGGGTACCTTCTTGAGCTCCCCCAGTAGTGATTCCACTTTCTCTGGATGTGTTGTCTACCCCTGAGATTGTAAGGTGGGTGGTAGCTGCCATGCCTGTTCTATGACCCTCAGTTTCCTCCTCCATGGCCGAGGGATCCAGAGCTCAGCACCTACCCCAATCAAGGGCCCTCAGCTTCTTTCTCCAGGGAATTAGATATTGAGGGTTATCTGGGAGTTATCAGAGGCAATGCTCCAGAGCAGCATGTTTTAAAACTTCAGTTATTTACGAATCACTTTTGTCATTTCTGCATATACCACATGTACTCTTATATGCTTAAGGTTTTTCTTTAAATCTTATCTTTAAATCCTTTCTTAGAATTTTTGTCTCTGTCTAGAGATGCCACATAGAGCTTAAGAGTACAGATTCTGCGCGCAGACTGCCTAGATGCACACCACAGCTATGCCACTTACTAGCTTTGTGACCTTGAGCAATTTGTTCAGCCGCTCTCAGTGCCCAGTCTTTTCACCCATAAAATGGTGATAACAATAGGACGTATAGTGTCACGGGGGTTAAATGACTGTATATACAGTTATTAGAATGATAACTTCGCATAGTAAATGCTAATAAAACATTTACTAAAAGCAGTTAACTATTATTGCTTTTAAATCAACTCACCTTTCTATCTAAATACATCTTCAGAGAAAACTTTACATCTCAGTTATCTGGTAAGTACAGGTGAGGAGTGAGTCACCCACAGAGCAAGTGAGACCTCACCCTGTAACAATAGCAAGTCATCCATTATACCACCACAGGCATTCCCATAGGGGCATCCTGGGCTTGGTGTGGACCACGGAGTCCCCTGGACTTCTGGATGCTTCTCTTGCTGATGGACAATCCTTTCCTACTTCTCCAGTCCCTCCTCACCCTCCATCCCTGACCAGCCCTTGAAGTTCCTCTCCAAACCTGTGAAGAATCACTGATTTAAACCATTACATCTAAGTTATAGATGAAGAACAGGCAGACTGGAAAGGTCTACTGAATAACTTAAGGTCCCACGTAAGTTGCAGATATTAGAACTATTATCCAGGTGCCCTAACTCCCATCCGATGCTCCAACAATCAATAAATTTGTTTCATCAACAAAGAAAATACTTGAAAAGAAAACTGCTAAATATTTCAAGCAATCTCAATGGTAGGGGCAGGGACAACTCTAGACAGGTGGCAAGCGTGGGTTCTGAGGCCCTGCCTCCCTCCCGTACTTGATAATCTTCCACCTCAGGTCTCTAGGCCTTCTTGCTCTTACCTTGCCTTCCCACATCAGAACCTTTCTCTGGAAATAATCAGAAGTCACTTACGCTTTAGGGTGAGTTAAAGATTATCTAAATGAAGACTTTTGTTACCAGGAAGCTCAGGTTTTGAATTACAGCCTCATTTTCTACGAGCTGTAGAACCTTACAACTTACCCTTACTTCATCCTTGATTTCCTCATATGAAAATAGGGTAACAACAGGTATTTCATAGGACTGTTGCAAGGAGGAAAGAAATTCCATTAGTTGTGTAAGCAACAAGGATTTATGGAATATCAAGTATCTGCTGGGTAGCAGACATGGCCTATTCCTAATTATACCAATTGCTTGGAGAAGTGGGCAGATAACAAATGTCTTCTTTCTTTCCTTTTTGGGACAAGTGGAGCTAGTTCTATAGCTTTATTTATTAATTTAAGAAATGGTTATTAAATACCTGTTACATGGAAGGTACTACCCCAGAGGACTTGGAATATAGAGTAGATTAAAACATGGTTCCAGAAACTTAACAGTTTATCGCAGAATGAGCTCAATATACTTAGATCTTCCTAAGCTAGATCCAAATTTAGGACTCTTCAGAATAGAAGAATATTGAGGACCTTGGACACCTTTCTTCCAATCCTGGTACCTCATTTTAAAGTTGTAGAAGTCAAGGCCCAGTAGTTCTAAGTACTTCGTTCAACATCATACAGGTAGTTATCCAAAGAAGGCAAGTACCTTGTTCAAGGCAATACAGATGACTAGAAGTATAATCCTTATCTTCTCATCTTTTTTCTATATCATGCTACCCCAAGAAGCTGACAAAAGAATTTAAGTATAAGGTTTCTGTTCAGAAATTTCTCAAAAAATTTCTGTTTAAGGACAAAATAATATCAGGAATTATTATTAAAGGAATAATCAGATCCCTTTACTGTGTTGGAGTGTTTATGTTTCAGAAATTATAATTTATTGGTGGTCCTTTAGATACAATATGCAGATATATCATTATAGAAAGATTTTTTAAAAATTGGACTAGTATTTGACAAGCAATCTTAAAAATCAAGTAACATTGATTTTTCAAGTAACATGGTACCAAAATAGTCAAAGATGATAAGAGAATGAATTTTGTAATCAAATTGGCATAGTTTGGCTTTTCCTGAATAATAAAAGAGACATTTGAAAATGCCTCCTGTTCAACCTAGGAATTATGTTACATTTACAAAATATGTTCATAAGTTTATAAATTTTGGCTTCGAGTTCCAAATAGTTATAAGCACAAGGATCTGATTTTCCTAGAGACCTCTAAGACCACATTACTTTTGGTTACACCTTCTTCTCCCATCCAGTTCTCTTTCTGTTTTCTTATATCTGACCATGACTTCTCATTCTGGCCTTCTGGATCCACAGCGCTCATTTCCACTTTTGACAAAGGCAAGCAATATTAAAGTTTGCACACATTTTGAAAACATGCTTTTTTTTTTCTTTTTTTTAAAGAGACAGAGTCTTGCTTTGTCACCCAGACTGGACTGCAGTGATGAGATCATAGTTCACTGTAGCCTTGAACTCCTGGGATCCTTCTACCTTAGTCTCCCAAGTGCTTGGGACTACAGATGTGCACCACCATGCCTGGTTTTGTGTTTTTTTGGTTTTTTTTTTTTTGTATTTTTTGTAGACATGGAGTCTTGTTACGTAGCCCAGGCTGATTTTGAACTCTTGGCCTCAAGCAATCCACCTGCCTCAACCTCCCGAAGTGCTGGGATTACAGGCATGAGCCACCGCACCTGGCCCTGAGAACATACATTTTTAAAAAATAGCTAATCAAATGTACTTTAGAATGATGGCAAAATGTGCACACAGTTCTGCCAATCTCATATTTTGTGGGCACCCTTCATGAAATGTTTGGTGATGCCTTTTTCACTGTAAACATATCAGAGTACTGCTCTCAAGGAGCTTAAAGGCTGGCAGGGATAAAAAATAATAACAAACAGAAACAGCTATCTGAAAATACTCCTCATTCACCTCAGAAAATACATTTACTTTGCAAAGGGATAAAACTACACATTCAAATCAGCAAATATTTTATAGACATTTTTAACTGAAATATCAGCAGCTTAAAAAGTTTAGATTCAAAGAACTAAACAGAGAACTTAAAGCTCATCTGATACACTTCCAACTCATAGATGGGGCACTTCTCCTACTCCATTTTCGTGAATAAACAGTTGAGAATATGGTTATCTACATCATTGTGCTTATTCTGACCAAACTCTGTGATGTCTCTATAATTTTCCAAGTAATCTGACCTTTTCTCACTTCTTGTGGGTTTTATATTGCCTTTCATGCCTTCATATATTTCAACATTTAATCACCTTGGCACACTGCTACCATTATTATCTTCCCTAATCACTGGTCTAGTTAATTCTTGTGTCCACAGCATGGTTTCTTTAAAGGAAACCAGCTTCTTTTCACTAATCTGCATTCGTAGACTTTCATCTGAACAAGTCCAATCATTAAATAGTAATCTAAGCCTATAGTAATTATTTAAAAAATATTGATGACTCCTCTCTTTATAAATGAATGTGTTTGTAAAAAAGCTTTAAAAATAATAAGGCTGTAGGGAATATGACAAGCCTGAAATATCTGAGTAGAAGCCACCAATTCCCTGCTCCCCCAGATGTATTCCTGACAGCTGATGATACCACATGGTTCACAAACCAATTAGGAAGTCAAAGATCAACAGAACATAGTAAGGAAAGAAAAAGAGTCATTTCATAAACACTCAATTCAGGTTATAATCATTTATAGCACATCTACTATGTATCAGACCCTAGAAATGCAAAGTATAAAAGAAGTGTTTTTGTTTGATCAATCACTATGTATCAAGGTGTGATATGTATTCTTTCTCTTAATGTAGTTTAAGACATGGTCTGTGCCCTGAGGGCTCACAGTTTAGCTGGAGATACAGTACAATGACATAAAAAGATTTAACAAGAAGACTGTAAGTACATAAGTGTAAAACGAATGCCATGGTCCATTATTGCTGTAGGGATACATAGTCTGATCATGGAGGATTGAGGGGGCAGAGTGGGAAGACTCCAAGGAAGAGGTGACAGGAAAGCTGGGCTCTTCCTAGATGAGGAGCATTTAGATTACTGAGTGCAAGGACGCTGCCGCTGCTCACCCCCTGGTGCCACACGTGGCTGCCACAGTAGTGCCCTGAGGGTTTCCAGTCAGCTTGCTGCTGCTGCTGCTGCTGGTCTCAAAAGGGCTCACTGCCCTGACGGACAATGAACAGAGTGGACAGCTGCCATGGAATGGTTCGAAAATGGCTGCAGCCAGCAGACTGAAACTGGAATATGGGTGGAGCGTAGGTTTAGGACAAAGGCTTGGATGTCTCTTCTCGGACAGGGCCTGAGAGAAAAAGAAATGAGAGCAATACAAAAAAGGAAAAAATGTCTAGGAACATCCTTCATCTTCTAGCCACAGCCCCAAGTGATTTGAATAAATTAAGGAGAAAATAAATGAATTATCAAAAAGTCATTTTCCCACAGAGATAAAAGAAAATTAACGTGTTTCTTGTTTGTATTTTGCTTAAGTAAGGCTACCTACACCACCAAAATACGAGTTAACAGTTGGGTCTTAGATAACACAGAAGAATATTCACTGCCAGTTAATTATCAGAATGTCAAGTCATTATACTACTAATTTCACCAGAACACTTCCATCTGTAAACAAGTGGTCTAAAACACATATTATAAGGCCTACATATTAATCAGAGTGACCTTATAGACTTAACTCAGTTTGAAGAGAGCAGAGAAATGAATGAAGCTAACTTAGCCCTTTGTCTTCGTTCTCATTCTAAAGAAAAGTGTGCGGTGAAGACTTCCAACAGGAGAGGTGATACAGAGAACACTCTGGCAAGCCCTTTTACAAGATAAAAATGTACCGCTCAGCTTCCCTTGGCCTTAAGTTTAAGTAATAATTTAGATGGTTCCTAATTAAACTGCCCTTCCACTGTACAGGACTTGTGCTACCTTAAGCCCTTCTCTATAGGAAAACACTGAGCAGGAGTCCTGAGAGCTGATGAAGCCTTGGTGCCCACAGTGGGGGAAGGGAAGGAGGTTGAGCTGTTCCTTAGGTGGCTCATGGTAGGTGGCTGTCATTCTGAATCTCTGATAACACAATAATTCAATTTCTTTGTATTTTTACAACGTCCTTATATATGATCATTCTAATTATACTATTAATTACAAATCTCAAGCTGTCACATGACATTACCTATAGGTGGATATTTATCATGTTAAATTATCAATTACAAACATTTCTTCATATAATAGTGATTTAAATTCTGAAGCAAGAAAATCTAGAATATTCTACTATATTAGCCTGCTCGGACTGTCATAACAAAATACCACAGTGACTTAAACAGATATTTATTTTCTTACAGTTCTGAAGGCCAGAAGTCCAAGATCAAGTGGTCAGCAAATTCGGTTTCTAGTGAGGGCTCTCTTCCTGGCTTGCTGACAGTGGCCTTCTCACTGTGCCCTCACATGGCCTTTTCTCTGTACACAGAGGCCAGGTGAGAGAGATCTCTTGGTTGTCTCTTCCTCTTCTTATAAGGACCTATCAGATTAGGGTCCCACCCTTATGACCTCATTTAACCTTAATTATCTTCTTAAAGGCCCTATCCCCAAATATAGTCACACTGGGGGCTACAGGCTTCAACATGTAAGTCTGGAGGACACAATTCACCTACCCAGCAATATCTGTATATGGTTTTTATAGTTTGATAGTGTATCAAGTGAAAAGAAATTACAATTATTGAGGCTCAGAGAAGACCTCAAAGTATGGTGTTTTGGCATGCTGAGCACTTCTGAATGAAAGGAAATTGGCAGGCCTTACAAGTTGCCTCAGAACCAAGGATTTTCTAACTTTTCTTATTTGTCCCCTCCAAGCACAGGGAGGGGCTCTCTCCGAAAGTTCCCTTATCTGACTGAGGAAAACATCTTCCAAAAGAAGTGCAATGTGTTAAGACCCCCTCCCTAGCAATGCTATCAAATAACCAGGAAAGATGAACTGCTAGAAAGGAGCAAAGACTAAAAGTCATCGCCATGCCCAGTCAGACTTTCACCTGTTCTTCTGAGGGTAGGTCTGAGAGATTACCTGGGGGACTGTGTCTGCATCATAAGACAACCTTTGTTCACAGTGAAGTTCTGTCTCTCACCTTTCCATAACTATTGTTTCTCCTTCCATCTCACTCAGCATCCAAAGAGAATCATTCAAAGCATTATCTGGTCTTGGAGCCTACCATTGTTGGGTGTTCAAGTCCATTCTTTGTTCCCTTAAAAATCATTTACTACCCCTCTAAAATTGCCTACAGCCCCCCACCCCCTACCTCATGAAGAAAGCATGTAACCCTCAACCACCTGGCTCTTCTTTGAGTCTCATATTTGCCAGACTTCCATGGCATGTGCATGTTAGTAAATTTGCATGCCTTTTCTCCTGTTAATCTGTCTATTGTCAGTTCATCTTAGCAGACTTGAACCTTCGGGGGGGAGAAAAATTTCTCTTAGCTCCTACCCATTAAACTCAGCTCACTGCAAAAAACACATCTAAAATTCAAGCACATTTAGCAAAAATAAGCACATTTTAATATTCTGTTTCTTTCTCCTCTAAAGCACAATTTTGATAGGATCTGGGTAAAAGATGAATAAAAAACACTGCAGTCCTTAAAGAGTTTATAATCTGATTATGAGAAAAATAAAAGCCAATAATATCAATAATGTATGGGTACTACAGTTATTAAGAATGTAAGTTTGCAGTAAGAAAGCCCTGGTTTAAATCTCAGTTCTGCTACTTAATGGCTCTGTAGATACTGGATAAATTATTTAACATCTCCAAGCTTTATTGTCCTTATCTATATAAAGGAGCTATCATTATTGACCTTTTAGGATTATTGTGAGACATAAATGGGATAACACTGTAAAGTGTTTTCAGCACAATGTCCTGGCACACCGTCTGTGCTCAGTACATGGTAGCTATTACTGATATCACCACTTATGTTTGTACAGACTTGTGCTACGGGAGCCCAGAAAAGAACATTTAGCTCAGTCTGGGGCTCAGGGACGATTTCCTGGAGAAGAGGACAGCAGACCTGTATCTTAAGGGATAAGTAAGTGTTAGTCAGATGAAGAAAGGTAGGAATGGTAACCCACGCAAAGGAAATAGCACAGTGTATGCAGGACACTCCAAGTATTTGGCATGTGCTGGCAGGTCTAGTGTGAGAATAGTTATTACTCAGTTTCCCTTTGCCTTGGCATCCTACAGCATAGTTGCTTCTCCCTTCACATGGTTTGCCCTCCAGCCTCCCCAGAAATACGTTCCCTACTCCAGACAGCTATGTTGGATTTATTCTTTAAGGACAATTTAGCCGTACAAAAGAAGGTGGACCAGGCCCCTCTAGAATCTTTTTTTTTTTTTT
>NW_012149174.1:3419672-3443016 GCF_000956105.1 Propithecus coquereli
TTTTAGTTGTCCAGATCATTTCTTTCTATTTTTTTAGTAGAGACAGGGTCTCGCTCTTGTTCAGGCTGGTCTTGAACTCCTGACCTTGAGCGATCCACCCACCTCGGCCTCCCAGAGTGCTAGGATTACAGGCGTGAGCCACCGCGCCCCGGCTGCCCCTCCAGAATCTTACCACAACCTGTTCTTTCCCTCTGTCTTATGAACACGAGAAGGGATGACCTGCAGAGGCAGTGTAGGTTTGTGGCAAAGAGTATGGGCTCTGGAGTTAAACTGCCTGTGTTCAAACCCTGGCCCCACTACTATGTCACTTTGGGCAAATTACTTCTCTGTGTGCTTCAGTTTTTCCCATCTGTTAAGTGGGGATGATAATAACAGCACCTACCTCTTATTGTGAGGTTTTTGTTAGGATTCAGTGAGTTAATACATGTAAGAAAATTTTGGCTGTTAATAACTATTAGCTAGTATTACCTAACAAAATCAAAAGTCTACGTTTCATGGACAGGACATCCTTGAGAAAATAGAGAATGCACTAGATTAGAAATGTGGTCATCTGTGGAAGGTAGAAGGAAGAGGGAGGATAAAAGTGTAAAAAGAATAAAACTAATATCTACTGACGACCTACTAGGTGTCAAATGTACTGCAGTAAGTGCTTCATATATGTTCATTTGCTCCTTATAAGAGCTCTGCTAGGTAGATGGTATTGTCCTCATTTTTATATATGAACACATTGGGGCTCAGGGAGGCCAAGAAATTTGCCCAGATAGGATCAGGATTTAAAACTATGGGTATGTGACTAGAGTCATGCTCTCCCAACAGCTACTTCTCTTCACCTCCCTGGGATTCCACTTTTTTAGCTTGAAAATGTTATCAGACTTCACATTGCTAAGAAGAAACCTGAGAGTTGTCTAATTTGTACATGATTTTCTAGGCCTACTCCAGGAAACATAAACATGTGCTCTCATTCTAATTTTTACATCCTATGATGAGAATTCTATTTTATAAAAATCATGAATTGTACTATATAAACCAAGAGTATACTTCCTTGTCCAGAAGTTCAGAATATATTACAATTACACATTGTAAACAAAAGCATTATTTTTTTAGAACTCCAATTCTGTTTTTGCAGAAATTATAAATTGACTAGGCCTATATTTGTCTTATAACATGAAGTAGGGCCAATTTTAATCTTTATATTTTTTCAAGCCTAAATATTGTGTAAAGTATTCTGTGGATCTTTGATATCCTTGTGATTTATATTTCATAGTAATTTGGCTTGTTAGGTATCCCTTTTTTTTATATTATCAAAGAACATAACATTCTTCTAACAAAATGAGAATAAAGTTAGAAAAAAATAACCATGGGAAAGGTGAATAAAAAGAGACTGTCAAGACTGCCTAGCTATGTAAAGCATTAACTTCATGAGCTAAATCCAGATGTATAAACTATAGTCTACAGATCTTATCTATATATAGAGGTAGCTTTTCATATTGTCACTTCTTTGCCAATGGAGTCAGTCTCTCTCTCTCTCTCTCTCTCTCACACACACACACACACACACACACACACACACACACAGGTCTTGTCACATGTTGGCCCCTATACTGATAAAAAAGCATCAATCCTTAGGGGAAGCTTCAAATACTCTAAGATAAGAAGCTGGAGGGGTGGTGAAGAAGCTGACAACCTTCTATACAGATGTTTTATATACATATATACATTTTTAACCTAAAAATATAATTTTTCCTTTAATTATAGTTTCCTATATAACCATTAGTGGGCTCCAGCGATGCAAGCCATATTTATTAGAGGCAGCATGTCAAATAGGAGTTGACAATTACAGTCTCTATCAATACATATTATGCCAGACGGTAATGAGCCATCCACAAAGGGCTAGCCATCCAAAATAATCATGTGGCTTTCCAGAGAAATGTCGAAGAGGTTATGGTTTATTACACAGTGCTCATTAGATATACAGTGGCAGCATTAGCAATTTTTCCTTCATTTGTGTCTCATTTAAGGATCTGCCCCCACAAGCACAGTCAAATTAGTACACAAGGTTAAAACCATTATGCTCAGAAAAAATTAAGTTGCATTTTATTTTACAGTAATGGTGGATCAAAGGTCCTTGGAATCTATTATTTGCAGAACCATTATCTAACACAGAATATTAACAAAAGGGAAAAGAAAAGCAATGCCCTGCCAGCACAGCTTGGACAGGAACAAAGACAGACTATTTGAAATAAGCAAACACCACGTTACTTAATTAAGTAGCCCTACAAAAACTATTTTAAAAATAACACTAAGGTTGTGACATCAACTGACAAAAGTCACAAAATTAAGGTTAATGATGAAGTGCCAACCTATACTTTGAAATGCCTCATTTACATCAACTTATTTTAAAACATTTTTTATACTGTCATCGTGCACAATTTAGTTATAAATTTATGAATTGTTATAAATATTTATTTTCTTAAAAAGATAACCTGGTTTTGCATCTTTATGGCAAACCCATATTTACTGGTATTTAATAAATTGGAATTTGCAGATACAACTATTATAACTAGACAGATTTGGTCAAGAAGGCAGATCTTAGAGTAAGTTCAAAAATTAAACTGAATACTTCTAAATAATAGATACTTAATGCACTTTGTCAAATCAGCAGATAACTGGTTAACAGTATCTGAATTACTGACAGGATAAACAGTTGCAGCAAAGAGTCTTTTTTTTTTTTGAGACAAAGTCTCACTCTCTTGCCTGGGCTAGAGTGCTGAGGCATCAGCCTAGCTCACAGCAACCTCAAACTCCTGGGCTCAAGTGATCCTACTGCCTCAGCCTCCCAAGTAGCTGGGACTACAGGCACGCTCCACCATGCCCGGCTAATTTTTTCTATTTTTAGTTGTTTGGCAAATTTCTTTCTATTTTTAGTAGAGACAGGGTCTCGCTCTTGCTCAGGCTGGTCTCGAACTCCTAAGCTCAAGCAATCCACCCGCCTCGGCCTCCCAGAGTGCTAGGATTACAGGCGTGAGCCACCACGCCCGTCCTGTTTGTACATCTTTAAGTAACATAATAAAGATCATCTCAATTGAGTCTTTTGAAAGGATTTCTAAAGTCCTGATTGGACTACTGTTAATAAAATGTCAAAATTCATTAGAGTTAGAAGGACAACATTCTAAATACACTTCCCCAATATTTTATTATTAGCAGATTACAATTGTAGTGATTATTTAAGGATTCTTCTTTTCATTGAATGAACATATATTGAGTGCCTGTCATATGTCAGATTCTGAGATAGGGTCTGAGAATTTATTTTTTTTAAAAAAGGGAAGAAAACCATAGCTCTGTGCTCAAGAAGCTTATGGCCACATCAATGAAGGATTTGGACGGGAAAACAAATGATTTCAATGTCGGGCAATAATTGCCATCACAGAAGTAAACATGGGTTGCCAAGGAAGCCCAGAGGACCTAAGTCAAATTTTCAAGGAAGTTAAGGATTCCCCAAGGAAGTAAAGTGAAACCTAACGAAGAATTCTATCTAATAAGAATTATGGGGGAGAAATACATTAGGAATGTAGAGACATGGAGAGAGAGGAGGCTCAAGTGGGCTCATTGACCTCAGATTATCAGAATGTACAATGTGTCTTTTAAAAGGGATTAGAAGAAAACATCCTGAAGATGGACTGATGGACTTTATGAAATAAAGTCAGCAAGGAAGTTCTAAAACAGTTCAGATCGTGTGTGTGTGTGTGTGTGTGTGTGTGTGTGTGTGTGTGTTTAAAGTGTCTTAAGGAAAACATTTCCTCATCAGGTCCACATATGGTCAATGAAATTTCAGAGTGAATGAAATGATCTTTTTGTAGTTCATAAGCGTGAGGATTGGGTATTTACGCGCATGCGTGATATGTGTGCCACATTACTCATCTGACATGAAAGAAAAAAAAAATTCAGAGTGAATGAATGTATTATCCTCTTAATGTTAACTGTAAGTCTGGCTGAATGACCAAATTTTGAATTTCATTGGTTATTCTTCTGAATCTTTAACCCTGCAAACGAGATAAACATCTTTGTCTCTTTCCCCTTAAGCTGACAAAAGTGTGAATTATATGTTAATATAACAGCACTACTTTAATTTTCTAATATATATATTTTTTGTTTGTTTGTTTGTTTTTTGAGACAGAGTCTTGCTCTCTTGCCCAGGCTAGAGCGCAGTGGTGTCATCATAGCTCAATACAATCTCCAACTCCTGGGCTTAAGCGATTCTCCTGTCTTGGCCTTCTGAGTAGCTGGGACTACAGTAATTTTTCTATTAATAATATATGTCTAATATGTGTGTCTACTCTCAAAATATCTGTAAGAGATAATAAACTTTTAGAGGTTAGAGAACAGATTGATTTAATTCTTTTGGTGTGGTACCCAGTACAGTTCAGGTGTAATCAGGTACCTACAAAAGGGTGTTTTGGTTTGTGTGTTTTTTTAAATGGAAATGCCATCATGTCCCAGTATAGCTACTATACGTGGTTATGGTCTATGATATATTTGATTCCTGAGTGGATTGTTAGGTGGTTTCAAGGAGCCATTTAGAAAAGCATCATGATGGTAACAACTTCCTTTCCTCTTTTTTTTTTTTTTTTATAATAGACTTCCTTTTCTGTACAACAGATTTCCTTTTTTTTAAATATTAGATCTTTCCAAACTAGGCCCTATATATCCACTCTGATTTAACTTTTTAAATACCTGCCATTCTCCCTTCCTCAATAGGGTTTTAATTCAGTAGTATTTGACCTTCCAACATTTTTCATTTTATGAACAAATACGTATAAACTCCAAAGATTTTTTTTTAAATGATACATAACACTATATCTATAGCTTGTACATATTATAGACATAATAACTTTGTATAAATGGTGGCAGCATTATCCCTGGCTTTGAATCCTGCTTGATTGACTGAGTTTTCTTCCACCAGGAAAAGCTCCTGGTAAAGAACATCGGAAGTATAAGAGGTGCAGATAATCCTAAAAGGGCAACCATAATATGAAAACAAGAAGTTATATTGTTGAACTACAGAAAAGGAAAAGGCAACTAGAATCATCCTGATCACTAGTGCTCCAAGTTCATTTCAATATTGCATACAATCATCAATTTCAAGGAATAAAACAAGAATGAGATGCTGGGAGTGGACACAGAGAAGAGAACGGACAGCCCACTCCTCAGGTTACCTGGAGGCTCTGTCAGAGTGGCCATTTTGTCAGAGTGTTTTTTCTTTCCACCACTCTGAGGTCTATAATTTATTCATTTGCTCTCACTTCTGCCTTATTCTAGAGAGTTTAAAATGGTTTAGGTATTATTAGATGACATTCAATAACAGATAAAAAGCACAACCAGTAGATGTGGGGAAAACATGAGACAAGAGTATGACAAGAGACAGTGTGATAAACTGAGAAGGAAAGGCACACCATGGGAGGGGCATGGAGAGTCCCACGGCCATACGCTAACAGTCCGAATTATAGATTTTAATGTAGCCCCCAGAAATAAAGCTTTCTCCTATGTGTGACAAACCTGTTATCTTAATTCAAAATGTAAAGCTGTCTGAATTTTAGGTTTGATGACCATGCATTCTCCAAAGATAGTATACAGATTAAAACCTTGCCTGACCTCCCAGGTTTAGGAAAAAAAGGGCACCTCTATCCTGGACACTATCAAGGCTTTGGGGGTTACACGTCTGACTCCTTATTCTTCGGCTAAAAAGAAAAGCTCCTGATACAATATTCATCATTTATAACAATAACATGGGGGGGGGTCACATTTTACTGTTTGAAAATAGCACTAAATTGGTAATGGTCACCATTTCTATAGCAAAAAAAAAAAAAAGTGAGCCCTTATCCTTTGATGATACTGTCTAAATCAGTGGTACTCAGTTTGGGGTGCCCACATCTTTAAGGATTCTTCAAAGTATGTGACGAATTCTTCATAGAGGTTGAGTTATTTTCCCCTTTCTAAAATGTCTAAGGAAAGCCATTCATTAACCCCTGGATAAAGGTATGTCTGTTAATAAAAATTTCAATTTTAATTTTGTACCCATTAATAAGATGTGATAGTGGTCATCCTGTGGTCATCAGATGCTCAGATTGGCATTTACAAATGATCTAATAAAATGGAAAATCAAGCAATCATTTTATACACAAAGTGTTTGGTAAACAGACTCTTTTTAAAAGGGAGTGGGAGAATAGAAAAAGGAATCCTGAGTGGTAAAGAGGTTGGGAAGTTATCCTCACTGGCTAATTTCCTTCACTTGTCCTTAGCCACCCTGCTTCTTTCACCAAGGCAGTCTAAGAGGAAGTAGCCATCCACTTCAACAGCACCTCTAACAGGAGGCCAGAAAAGTTCAGCACCCACACTCCCACCCAGAGGGTTGGGCTCCAACAGATCTCAGGTCTCTGTTTATCCAAAAAGTAGCAGCTAAGAAAACAGAATAAATCATTATATGCAATTCTTTACTTTGACACAATCAGAGATGACCTTAAAGTTGTTGCAATAGTTAATTTAAAAAAAAAATGTGAAGTAGAAAACAAAGAAATTCTCCCATATGGATATAAAAGATGTTTTTTATACCAAAAGATTCTTGAAGAGGACAATGACAATAAAGACAGCAATGCCTTGATAGTGACATGAGAATTCTATTTTCTCTGAAATAGCAATCCTCAAAACATATGAGTTGCAAGTACACAAAAATTCCCATTTAAATATACTGAATATCTGATTATTTGTGCTATGGAAAAAAGAATGTACAATTAATAAAAACTGATCAAGTACAATGAAGTCTCCAGATTCTAAATTAATTCTAAAACAAATAGAAAATAGAAATATTAAACATATTTTTTGAACGTTTTAAATATGTAATTATAAATTTAATATAAATTTTCCTCTCTTTTACCTTCAGGGAAGTATAAACTAAATAGAAAGCTTTACCCCCATATTTAAAGCTGAAGAATTAGAAGGAAAAAGGATACATACACTGTTAAATGTTTTACTTGCTTCCCTCAGCAACTTCCTTCACTGAAGGCCCACCTATAAGGTTTGGCAGCTAAGAGCCAGCCTTAGCTACTTTCCCACTAAAATGAAGGTCACGATCTGGGACACAGTTTTGACTATAACTAGTCAATATAAACTAGTAGTAGAGGTGTGAGTATAAATTAGTAGTAGAGGTGTACTAGGCACATAGAATGGCAACCACAAAAGACTATGTGGTATCTGACTTTAGGGGCTTTATGAATCTAATCAGGGAATCGATAAAATTAGAAAATGCTGAGGAAAGGCTTAAAATGGGTAAATATATTCAATAGATAACAGAGGTCCAAGTTACCTTACCTAGCCCTCTAACTATTTCTGAGAAAGATCAACTTTTAGCCAAAGTGCTGCAGACAATGTAAAACAAAGTTTGCATAAAGTACCTTCAGAAATAATAAATTGCCTATTAATCACTGCAGGTGTGTCAGAAACAAAAACAGATTTTACAAAGTTGAAACCATAAATTGAATTAAACCCTAATCTAGTAATATTTTATTTAAATTCCTTGACAATTCTGATTTTTCAGCTTATTGGTTATGTTAAATTAAAATTGCTCTGGCCTATCTATAAAAAGATAAAAAGTAAATTCCTATTTTTTGAAGTTCTAAACTGAATAATATAAAATTAATAAAGAAATGCATTTTAAGTGCAAAGTATCCCTCCACTGTTGTCAGAAAACAACTAACAAAGGGGAGTTAAGTAATTTAGGAGCCATATTCTCTCACTCTCCTTCCCTGGGAAGACAGTCATTGCATGGCATAATAAGCTGTAAATTATAAACATTTTTACATAGCCTGCTGCAAAGAAAAGTCTGCCAGCTTCCTACTATATTGGATAGTGTTCAAGTGATTAACTGTAGCTTTGGAAAAAGGGGGTGGAAACTTGTTTTGCATCTCAGTTTGTTGGTTCTCTTATGCATAGCTTTTAAAAATCCGTTACATCATTATTTGCGATAAATATGTAAATAATTATAGTACAGTAATAGAAGCTCCATATTACCGCAGGATACAAATTACCCACGGACAGCAGCAAATCTTATAGGTGCATAATCATCCAAGTATTTCCTTGAAATGGTGTCTCCAATGAGTATGAATGTAATGGTTTTCAATACCAAAATTTGTAGCACTGAGCATTTCAGGACTAATGACAAAGGAAATATACTTTGCTCTTTCTCTGTAGGGGAAGTCCATTAGACAGAACATCTGCTTAGGGTATAAGACTATTAAAAAAATGGTTCCTGTATCAAAGAAAATATACAGGTATTGTATTCCACAACAGATAAAGAATAAATCTGTGAAAGGAAATGTGTAATAAAAGAGATATGGCCTAGAAACATAAATGTTTTTATTTTTAAACTGTATAGAGTCCCACCATGAGTCACATTCAGCCCTATAAGAAAATTTTGTCTCAATAAATCAACAATAATACATGGAGCACTTGAGTGCCTATCACAGTGCTGGGGCTTAGGAGGCCAAAGAAAAAGTCTACAATCTAGTTTCATTCTCTACACAATTCGACACCATAAAACTTAGAACATAAAGGTCTGTGCTCAGGACTGAGGATGTTAAGATGAGTAGGAAAGTAGATTTAGGGCACCCTAATCCAGAGACTGTCTATAGCAATGGAAAAAGCACAGATTCTATGGTAAAATGGAGTTTGAATCCCAACTCTGCTATTTACTTACACTATAAACTTGAGCAAATTATTAAGTTTCTCTAAGCCTGTTTCCCAAGAAAAGCAATTTGCTCCTTAACAGTGTTGTGAGGAATAAATGAGTTAATATATATAAAGAATATGAAACAGTAAAAGACTTAAATAAAACTCTATATTAGCTATAGTAATAATTCTTTTACTTCTATATTTACAATACTCAGCTTTGCACATAGCAGGTGTTCAAATGTTTGTTGAATGAATCAATCAGTCAATGAGCAAATGAACAAATCTGTTAACAGTAGAGGGATAAGATAGGTTATACAGATTACTATGAGACAGAATAGAAATGTCTCAAAGGTACAAAATGTAATAGAGGGCTCAGACGTGGGAGAGGTGATGGGTTGGAAGACAACTAAGGTCCTGCCTCTAGAAGGTATTGTTTAGTGAGAAAACATACATTAATACATAAATCACTCATTACAAAACAATGTGTTAAGTGTTTTTAAGATGTCACAGAACATTCCCTCTAGGTTCTGGCCCTAATTGAGCCATGGTTTTCCCTGGGGTGCCTGAATCCTGTACCTTCATGAGTAGATATGTTTAACCTACAAGCCACAAACTGAGGAGTTGAGAAGTGGGATCAGTGCTTTCATTATTTCTCACAATCTTAGAGAAAACCACTGTCCCTCTGAAGCCATCTCTACCCTCCACGATCACTCCTCTTCTCTGTTACTCTGTATTCACTGAAGTCTCTGGCATCTTGCTCAGTTCTGTTGTTCTGCTGTTCTCCTGGTTGACTTCAATCATGTGAATTGGCCACCCTGTAGTTCTGCAATCTACTCAATCCAGCCACCTCCACTGTATTCTGTCAAACCTACTCTCAGGTACAACTGGAACTTAAACAATCAGAACTGTTCTACTTTTGAAACCTTCGGTTCAAATATCCTCCTTTCTATCTACAATGTACTGACCTTTCAGCTTTCTCATTGCATTACTACCCCTATGATCTGACTCATAATGACCTCCAGTCCCTTGATCACTATTTTCTCCCCAGTTGTGGGGCTCCCTCAACTTCACCTCCTTCCTGATTGAGACTAAACAATGAAACCAGATCAACTATACTCTTGCACATCCCGTTTTCTTGGTGGACAAAGAAAAACCCTGATCATACTCTTATCCTTTTCACTCTATTCTAGGGCTATAAGGAATTGCTTGTTGCTGTGTTAAGGAATTTTATATTTAATATTGTAGGGAATGGGATATAACTGAAGAATTAAGGATACCTTACTCCACTTAAGAACTTGAGATGAGGAGGGAATGAGGAAATCTTAAAAACAGAAAATGGAGACTTGAGATGCCAGTAACTAGACAGGATGGATGCCAGGGTTAGAGGTAACCGACCTGAGAATCTGCCCTCTTTGCCTCTATAACCAGCACCACCAAGCTACATGGTCTTCCGGAATAAGAAGGAAAGTCCAAGAGCACAGTGAGGAAGAAGCTCCTCAGGTACTAAGCCACCTGTAGATGCCAGTTCTCACCTAGCATCTTCTGTGAGGAGTGTTAAGGACGACCTACCTTTAGTTAAATAAAGGCACCAGTGGTGAATATGGATATAGTTCCAGCAGTTAAGTGTTAGAAACAGAGTTCTAAAAATGAAACTGCATCCATAGTGTCAAAAAGACTACTAGATGCATAAATTGTTTTTGTACCTTGTTATTTAAGGTCAGAGACTCTTATTCGTATTTGCATTTCCCTCCATGTCCAGTCCTGTGCCTTGCAGAGAGGAGGTGGTCAGGATGGGTTATATTGGACCACAGGTTACCTGAACATAGTTGTATATGTGCCATTAGTTACGCTCCTGGTTTGAAGCCCATCATTGTTCCCATTTTATAGATGACTAGTCTCACAGAGCAATTAGGTAACTCGCTTAAGATCAAATAACTGATCAGTTTCAGATTTGAGATCTCTGGCCCTTTCTGTTTACCACTGGTGGTGCCTTGAGTTTGGTTTCAAAGGATCAGCATTACATCATGAAGCTAGTAAGCAGACTCCGTTATTAAACATTTTAAGCGACTGCAGGGCTTCTTTCCAACAGAACTAACATTTTACTGGCACATGTCAAAAATTAAGCACTGTTTAAAATGTAGCATTAGCTGGGTGCGGTGGCTCCTAGTACTTTGGGAGGCTGAGGTAGGAGGATTCCTTGAGGCCAGGAGTTCAAGATGAGCCTAGGCAATAGCTCTCTACAAAAAAAAAAAGAAAAAAGCCAGGCCTGGTGGCAGGCACCTGTAGTCCCAGCTATTATACTAGGGAGGCTAAGGCAGGAGGATCACTTGAGCCCAGGAGTTTGAGTTACAGTGAGCTATGATAATGCCACTGCATTCTAACTCAGGCAACAGAGTAAGAACCTGTCTCAACGAAAAAAAAAAAAAAGGAAAAAAATGTAGCATTAGACACTGGACATTGCCTTTGACTTTGGCTACTTACTAGTCAACATACAGTCCTCCTTTGAAAAGATTTAAAACTTCTTTATCACTAACAAAACAATTTATGCAGCTTGTTTTTGCTGTGATGTAGTCAGGCAGGCTGATCTATATCACGTTATTTATATACGATAAACTAACTCTTAGCTGAGTAGATTAGTAGCTTAGCCCACCTACTTTTTGTGGTTAATTATACTTGTTTTTTAAGAGGCTGATCTTATTTTGTGTTTTTCTAAAAGCTCTGGTGAAGTAATGACTTCTGACATACAGTATGTTGAACATAAAGAGCTTTCCCTTTTCTTGCTCAACATATAATTGCTGCATTTGTGCATGCTGTGTAAGTCGAAAATAACAATAAAAAGTTAATGAAGAAAATAAGTACTGGTTGTAATGAATTAGTAATATTGCTAGATTTGTATCTGGAGTTTATTTTTATTGTTGTAAGTGGAATACAATCAATAGGAATATGTAATCAAGCTGCACATGCTTTCATCTCTTGAGAGCTCTCTGAAAGGGAGCTGAGGTATCTTTAGGGAATATTTTCAAAACTGAATTATTTTACATAATCATTTAAAATGATTGTCAATAAGCACTCCTTATTGTTAAGGTTCTTATGGTACAAAAAGATATATTTCTTAAATAGAATTTCATTGCTTTATAAATATGAAATATAACCTCCTTTAAATTTTTAAATAATTTTAATTATACAAAATAATATGAATATATACTCCATTAAAAAATTGAAATATTACAAATAAAGTACCCTTTGACTGTTCCCTTTTACCTGTTCCCAAACCTCCCGTTACCTCTTCCCCAACCACTGTTATTATCAGGTGAGTGAGGTTTCTTCCAGACTCTTTTCTACGTATTCACACATTATCTTATAAAAAAAAATTAGTTTTTTTAAATGCTATATATTTCAATATTACTTATTTCATGTTTATATAATTGAGCAATAAATAAATAATATGATCAACATGTTCCTACTTAAGCCTCAGTTCTTAAGATTTCTTTGATTTGCTCAATCTCCAAGGGAAATATATTAATAGTTTGCTAATTTTGTTTGGCATTTTTAGGTGCTAGATGAATTCCGATGTGTGGAATGATGAAGGTGAGGACTGATAGATAGTTACAGCCTATTGTCAACTATAATTAGAAGCCATCAGATGCTAATTAGTATTCTATTAAAATGACAAATTATGAACTATAATATATGCAGCTGAGACCAAATCCAATTCCCTAAACTTAAAGGATTACAGGGAAAAAAATCGAACTGGCCTCTTTCACAGATTTTTATATTCTCCACTTCTCTTCCTAATATTATTTCACATAGGTCTCCAAATAGTCTACCACTACTTCCTTGAACACCACACCAAGCCTGACCAATTTTTACTTACAGGAGAAAGTAATGTTAAGATCAATAATTTAATTTCAAGATGTTTTCTAGATTTAACTTATAGCTATGTTTACAATGCTTTTTGTGATAAATTCTTGAATTCCAACAATTACCTTAATATGTACAGGTGCCCCTTGACTTACAATGGAGTTATGGCCCAATAAACCCATCACAAAGTCGAAAAATTGTAAGTTGGATCATCGTAAGTCAAGGACCATCCGTATATCATTAATTTAACCTTAATCAATTGGATAACACACTGAGTTGAAAAAAGAATTAGCACAGTTGCCAAGAAATTGATGGTGTCCATTTTAACATAGTTGGTAAACTTAGAAAAGCCAATCTAAAGATATCATTTTGTTTCATTCCTTTTTTTATTTAAAAAAAATCTATATGCATTTTCTTAGGATATTTGATATTGTCAAAGAGGCCAAAAGATAAAAGTTCAGGTCAGCCCAGGGACTATAAGGCCCTCATTCAGATAGCACGACAGGGTTTCTAAGCTAACTCTACTTGTTCATGTTCTTTGTTCATGTTTGTGTCATATTACCTTCTTCTTTCTAATTTATAAGATCTTAAACTGATTTGTAGTTAAAACTTTGCCCTTGGTCATGTATGTTGCAAATGTTTTTATAATTTGGGCATTTGTCTTTTGACTTCATGGGATTTTTTTCCACTGAAGAATTATTTTTTAATGTAGTCAAATATCTTAATCTTATCATTTATAGTTTCAGAATTTTGGAACTTTTTTAGCAAGGTCTTCTTTGTTCCAATATTAAATACTACTATTACTACTAACAGTAGCTATAATTCGGCCAGGATTACATAGTCATTGCCATCAATGTGATAGGAACATGATGAGTGCTGGGGTAATACAGATAAAATATGATCACCTGAACTGTGTTTAAAAGTGCATAGAGCAGTCTTCTCTTATTAGCATTATAAATAAATACAGAAAATGGTTGGTCCATAATTTTATTCTTATTCATCAGCTCACCTGCCACCCAGAAGTCACACAGGAAATAAAAGTACTTGTTTTACAAATAGAATTGGCATGCTTTAAAATTTGTACGTATCCACTATGTATCCTGGCAAGTAGACCAGCTAATGGGCAGAAATGCCAACAATTACTTTACTTCTCATTTAATTATTCATTCAATGCTTTTTAATTCTTGCATATTCTACTTATATCTGAATTAATCTCGACAGCAAATAGAGAAGAGATAGAACAAGGTGGGCAAGAAGAAGGTGGCAAGACTTCTATAAATGACCACGTGTGTCCTAGGACACTGCAGATCTTTAAATCCACTTAGTGGTTTTGCCTCAGATTGGCAGGTTGCCTTGAGCCTCCAAGTGGCCAGTCGGTCCCTCTGCTGCAATTCTGATGGTGATGGGAACACCACCACCACAATGGTCCCCCCACAGCAGCGGGGAGGAAATGGGGTTAAGGACAACACAAACCCAGAGGAGTCTAAAACCTATCAGTAAAACTTCAAGCCTTATAGATACCAGAATGGAAGCTGCAGATAACAGAGGTGAGTAAAGAAAATGTAATAACAGAAGGAATAAGTTGAAATGTGAAGGAAAAAACAAAATGAAGAAAATAAACTTTTGAGGAGACTTTGAAAATTTCACTGGATATTACATGACACTTTTCTGTTATGTTGTGTTATTTTCTGTTTTTTCTGGTGATACTTCACTAACACTTTTCTTTCTTTAAATGTCACATTATGTATGTTTTACATGATAACTAGGTTTAAAATTAAGACTGTTTCATGAAGAGTCCTTTGAGTCTGATTACATCTCATATCCTGAATTAGAGGTTGCAAAGGACATAAGGTAAAGTCACTATAAGTCACGGTCCATGGTAAACTACTCTGTAAGGCACATACTGTAAAATGTGTGGTTAAAATATTTGTTTCAGTCTAGAACACTTACGTTATATGGATGGTCCAGTCATCCAGACAAAGATTTAAATGAATACTACGTCCAAGGCACTGGTGCGATACGAAGGTATACAAAGCTAAGTGCCTGGTCTGAAGGAGGGAAAAACCTAATAAAGGACATAGAGCAGCATGACAGGGGCCTGAAATAACAGGAAGAGGCAACATTTGTGAAGCACATTCTATGTTAAGGCACTGTTCCAAGGGTTTTAGATATATTGCCTTCTTTAACCTATCTAAAAGGCACAGAGGGTTTACCTAACTTGCCTGGGGTCACAAAGCTAGTAAGTGATGGAATAAAGATTTGAACTCAGGCAATTTATAACCACTATGGTATTTCTTCCCCTACTTATTCAATTAATGTGGGACCTCAGAAAGTCACTTCACCTTTCTGAGCCTCAGTTTTCTCATTGGTGAAACTGTTATTTCTGCCTCATAGAATTCCCATTAGGGAGCCAAGTTAGGCATCTTGAAATAGAAGAACATTTACCAAGCTTCTGCAGCATTCCACAAGATGTACTACCGACAGGGGCCAAAGGCTTCTACAGTCAAATAACTGGGAAATATCTCCTCTTAGAGATTCATGATGCACATCATATGTACATAACTCCTGAGAATTCTGAATGAAGAAATCTTAATGAAGAATCTTAACTGTTTAAACTGGCATGCCCATACTTATTTGACCACAGGACATTTTACCCCACTGAACACCTAGTTACACCTTTCCCCAGGAACAGAAATTGGGAAATGATGACAGGAAAAAGGAATGAAATCATAGGACCTAATGGGTCTGAATCTGGCTAAGCCAATTTTTAGCTATGGGCAAAAACTCCATAGCCTCTCCAAGTCTCTACTTTCCTGCTCAGCTCCTGTGTAGACTACTTCAGTAACTCCCTGGCTGACTCTCTATCTCTTGGACTTTATCTCTCAGGGTCATCTTATAAGCATCACTTAGTTCTGCTGTATAGCACAGATATATTAATGTGACCTCCTTTCTTAAATACCTTTGTGATGATAGCTAAGAATGAGAGGAAACACTTATAGGAAACACTTATAGGAAACACTTACTACACCATGCATTATGCTAGTCCTCATTTAATTCTTGAAACCATTCTCTGAAGTACATACTGAGGCACAGCTAGTGGGTGGGGCAGTCTGTTTCCAGATTCCAAGCCCACTCTGCTCCTCTTGGATGTGCCCCACTGCTTCTCCAGGATATAGCCCTAATTCCTAGATCCTTCCCAATGTGACTTCAACATTTCTACCTCATCTCCTCATCTCTATTCCCTACACCTGTATATGAGTTTGCTAGGACAGTGAGGCAAGAATCTGCTACAGGCCTTTCTCCTTGGCTCATAGAGGGCTGTTTTCAGTTCACAGGGCATACTCCCTATATATGTGTGTCTGTGCCCAAATTTTCCCTTTTTACAAGGATACCGGTTATATTGGATTAGGGTCCATTCCGATGACCTCATTTTAACTTGATTGCCTCTGTAAAAGACCCTATCTCTGTAAAGACCCTATTGTAATTATTTTGTGTATATGCCCAAACATGGCTGTGAGATTTCCACATTCAAGTGTACCCAGTTAAGACTGAGCTGCAATTTGAAATTCCCAGGAGGAGTCTGATTGGCCCAGCCAGTTGGTTTTCTACTGCTCTAATAAGCTAGGGCCCTGGGACGGCAGGGTAGTCATTCTTCTAAGGGGGTTACACCTCTGATCCCTTTTTCCACAGGAAGATCCTGTGTCTCTATGTAAATTAGCAAATGTGATAACATAAGGTGGGGAGGGGATGCTCTAAGGCAGAGAGATAGCTAACCTTAATCTATTCAAAACTTCAGAACTTCAGGTCCTGGTTCCAGCCAGAACATCCGGTTGAACTTTTTCCTGTTTCCACATTCCCAATCCTAGTTATGCCTTTACAGCCCATTGGCCACATAGCAGCCTGACTTATCTTTTAACATGTAAACCAGATCATATTCTTCCCCCACTAAACAAACAAACCAGAAAACTCATCAACTCCTTCCTTTGCAATTAGAATAAAACCTAAAATCCTTATGAAGACCTGTTAGGTCGTACCTGATCTAGCCTCTGGCTACTTTGTCTTTTGCAAATCTTCCCCTCATTCTGCAATAGCCACACTGGCCTTCTTTCTAGTCCTTGAATATGCCAAGCTCATTCCTGCCTCAGGGCATTTGCACTTGCTGTTCCTTCTGCTCCATATTCTTATAAAAGACTACCTCCACATCATTCCAGACTCAGGTGATCCATCTCCTCAGAGAGTCTTTCCTGACCATATCATCTGAAGTAGTGACACCCACCACAACACGCATATACATGAGTCACTCTCTACCCTGTTTTTCAGTTTTTTTCTTCGTAGGACTTAAAATGTACTGAAATTTTCTTAATTGTTACTTGCATATTTTTTTTTCTCTCCCTATTAGAATGTAAGCTCGGCTGGGTGCGGTGGCTCACACCTGTAATCCTAGCACTTTGGGAGGCTGAGGCAGAAGGATCGCTTGAGCCCAGGAGTTTGAGGTTGCTGTGAGCTAGGATGAAGCCACGGCACTCTAGCCCAGGCAACACAGTGAGACTCTGTCTCAAAAAAAAAAGAATGTAAGCTCTCCCTATTAGAACATAAGGAACCCAGTCTGTTTCTCTATTTGATATTTTTCCCCACAGCAGAACTGAGTCTGGCACTTAGTAGACCAAAAAACACCTGAATGAATGCCTGAATAATTTGTAAACCCTAAAATTTAAGTGGCTTAACAAACAGATTTTTCCTCTCATACATCAAGTCTATATGGATGTGCCTGATGGGCTCTCCTCCAAGAGTGCTTCAGGGATACAGGCATCTTTCATCTGAATGGATCACTTTCCAAATCATCTGCTTAAGAAGTGTTACACATGCAAGATTTTTATGGTCAGGAAATAGTCCATATCACTTCTGCTCATACTCCATTGGCTAAATCTCAGCCACATGGTCAGCAAGGGAAGCTGGGAAATGCAGTCCAGCTGGGTACTCAAGAAGAAAAGAAAATGTGTTTGGCATGCTTGCTGCATTCTCTTCCACAGTGAAGGTGTTGAGAAATTTCAGGGAAGGAAGGTAGAGTGAAAATATGTTCATTTTGTTATCCATTTTTAACTGCTAGGTAGATGAGAAAAAAAAATGAGTCAGTTTTTGACAAAGGAACTGAGGAAGCAGAACCACTAGTCAAAAAATTCACTGGAATTTGTTTAAACTTAATTAGAAAAGCCTAAACTTCCTCAATTGTGGCTAGGGATACTTGCAAATTTAGCAATACTTTTTTGACTGGCTTTGCAACCAATCTTTTAAAAGTCAGCGTTGGTAAAATGAACCTAAAGCCCATGTTCTCATCGGCAAAGGCTTTCGTACATGTTTATAAATGTGGCTCTCTGGCCTGTTTTTCAAAATGTAGTTATTACATTTAAGCCTAAATTCTGTCTTTCTTGGCCTTAGGTGGTAAGTTCACTAGAGATATCCATAAGCACCAGTTATATCCTTAGGCCAAACAAAAGAGATAACTTAATTCATGTTTGGCCTCTCAAATAAGTCACTCGGGTCCCATTATCTGACATCAAAGTCAAGTTTATGAGAGAAAAACACCAACAATGTGAGTCCCAGTAGTTTGGAGGTGAACTAAAAAGCACCCAAATCAGTATTTCACCTTAAATGTTAAAAAATTCACTGTGGCATTATAGATACAAGCCTCCAGCAAAAGTTTAACTTGAACAATTAAGGAAGCAGGAGGTAAACAAATGATTTCAGGGGTAGAGAAACAAACTAATGCTTTCTCACAGTACTACACCAAATTACTTTTTCACATTAACAAGTGTATAAAACACTCAAACACCCCAATGAGTTACTAGATCAAGTTTGATTGCAGAAAACAGCCAAGAACTACATGCCAGGATTATTCCCTAATTGTAATTGTGGATTCTATACACTTGAGTATGAAATTTATTTATATTATTTGGGAAGTTTTTATGTTCATAATGTACATCTACTATTTTGTAAAGTACATGGGATATAAGGTGATATAAGGTCCATTTGCTTTCTAGGGATTAACAGGTTATTAGTATTCATTCTAAATCTTTATGTACTTTCTTCAGTTATCTCAACTAAACTTAGCCAAGGATTTTCTACAAAATTTATAAGGTAAACTTTGGAGCTCTAAATTAAAACAGGTTTTGGGGAAGGATGTACATGTATTAAAGATTTGCCAGGTAGCTTTCCATTTAAAAGTTTTTAAAGACATACTTACAAGGAGACCTTTTTTTGCATACTAAATTAATGGCTACTCTAATCTACAACTGAAATATATTCTTTGAAACAGCCTAGAAGGGTGGAACGAAATCAGGAAAAAAAAAAACCCACATGAGATTTGGAGGGAAGAAGAGAACTACAGTTGGAGCTTCAACTGTCTCCATTTGCCAGTTGTATCACCTGGAACAGTCTCAGATTTTTGAATCAGTTCTCTTAAGAGTAAAATAAGTATAACAACTCTTACCTATTGCATTATAATAAAGCTCAAATGGGGTGGATGACTTTCATAAAAATGATTAGTAGGCCGGGCGCGGTGGCTCACGCCTGTAATCCTAGCTCTTTGGGAGGCCGAGGGGGGCGGATTGTTTGAGCTCAGGAGTTCGAAACCAGCCTGAGCAAGAGCAAGATCCCGTCTCTACTAAAAATTAGAAAGAAATTAATTGGACAACTAGAAATATATAGAAAAAATTAGCCGGGCATGGTGGTGCATGCCTGTAGTCCCAGCTACTCGGGAGGCTGAGGCAGGAGGATCGCTTGAGCCCAGGAGTTTGAGGTTGCTGTGAGCTAGTCTGACGCCATGGCACTCACTCTAGCCAGGGCAACAGAGTGAGACTCTGTCTCCAAAAAAAAAAAAAAAAAAAAAAAAAAAAAATGATTAGTAATCTAAAAGCACTAAACAAACAAAAATTATTTCAAAGTGAGTAGGTACTGAAAATGATCCCAGGCTATCCCTTATAGGGAAGATACCTGCATGGATAAATGGAAAAGGTCTACAAAAAAAATTATATTGGCTGGAGGAGTGGGCATTTGTAGCCACAACGGTTACCTTTGCTTGTTAGTGAGGAAGGATTATTGGACTTTATAGCTGGCAAGCAACAGTCATCTCTAAATATTATGGAAGAAAAAAATGATGGGTAAGACTGCTAAGAATTAAAAAAATATCAAAGATGTAGATTGATTTTTAAAGTAAATCAACAAGGTCAATTACCTGTAAGTCAAAGTTTCTAGAAATGCTTCTTTTTGTGAGAACGATTTCCTTGTCACCTGTGTTTTTAGGGTTGTTTTAATTTCACATGCCAAAGTCCACCTGCAGGTTATTATTTCTATATAGACTTTTAACACAGTGCCAAGCATACTGCTAGGATTAAATAAAATTATTGCTGATATACTGTTACTAAAAATATATGCAGTGATTTTTCTAAACAAAACTGAAAATTTTAAGTTCACTTTATATGTAGCAAAAAATGAGTAATACATACTTATAAATTTATATTTTAATCTAAATATGTAAGATGTAAAATTTTCTTATTCCAGTAACCAGTAAAAAAGTAGATCTGGTCTCCTAAAATGGTAGTAGTATCAATCTTTATACAACTAGGTATCATTTTGAGTAGGTTTAAAAATCATAAATCCTGAACTAAGTGGTGTAGAGGTCTCTAAAGAGACACAATGATACCATAATAGTAGGAGGGGGAAGTGATGAATAGAAAATTTTAAATGTCCGAGGCAGAAATGAAAGTATCTGATACAAATGTGTGGAGAAATTTACCAGAGTTATGCATAGAGCTGGCCAAGACTATCTGACTTATTAGGAACAACAGAAATCCATTTTTAACCTTACGTTTTAATCTATCTTTGAATCAGAGGATGACAAAGAGCTAAACAATGATTTCCATTGACCACTGTCCAGTAAAAGAAAACACAATTTAGAGAGCAATATCTAATTTTTAAAAGACTAATCTCTTCTTACCATGAGTAGATCCCACTGACCATATCATAGTTCTGACAGGAAGCATTCACACTGCTGGGCCCAGCTGCTTTAGAAATAAGCAGCACCACCAAGCCCCTCAACTGGAGGTTATGCCGGCTGTCGTGTACAAGTTCCCTGCCAACAAGTAAAGAAGGAAGAAGATTAACACACCCTCACAGGATCTGTCAGATCAAGTTAGAAAACTGCTAAAAATATGCCCACCCCAGCAGGGGTGGGGAGCCTGTGCCCTTGGGGCCACATGTGGCCTTCTGGATCCTCGAGTATGGTCTTTTGACAGAATCCAAATCTTACAGAACAAAGCCTTTAGGCCACAACAAATCCTAAAGTCTTTGTTAACTTTATTAGCTTTAATTGATTCTTTGTTCAGAACTCACCAAGTCAGTCTTAATAATTCAATGAAGTATTATAATCCTAAAGGATTATAAGATTTGGATTTGGTCGAAGGGCCACACTTGAGGATCTGGAGGGCCACATGTGGCCTTGAGGCTGCAGGTTCCCCACCCCTGAATGGGTGACAATCTCAAATTGTGAGACTTGATGATGTGGCCCCCTCCTCTTTCTGGGTTTTCCCTCTGTCTACATCCCACCTCACAATCTGAATCATTTGCTCTGATGACAAGAAGAACCCATAGTTTAAAACTGCCTTGTGGTAGTTAATAGCAACTGAAATACAAATTATTTGGCTGAGATGAAGTGTTACTATTTGGAAATGATGGTGGTAAGGGGAGTGGTAAAAAAATGCTCTGTCATCACAAGTAGAGACACAGCTTAGAGAATGAAAGGATTAAGAGGTGGGGAACCTGTGGCCTTCTGATTTCAAGATTGTTCTTTTTCAAGCATCGAAGGAGGAAAGAAAAACTTCATCTTTCTCTGCTGCACCGTTTTAATAAAAAGATTTGCTCTGTAAAACTTGAATTCAGTCAAAAGGCCACATTTAAGGACCTAGAGGGCCACATGTGGCCTTAGGTTCCCCACCTATAGTAGGGCTTTAACTTAGAATGTCGTATATTTTTTTTTTTGCTTTGAGGATTGAACTTTTATAACTTCTGCTATACCTAAGGCTAGGAATACTTTCTAGGACTACATTTTCTTTTTAAAGTATTGTAAATGGTTGTCATACAAGAACTAAATGACATCATTAAAAAAAGAAGAAGAAGAAAAAGAAAACTATCGGCAATATATTACAATAAATTAATATTCAGACCAATGCTAATGAGCACTAATCAAATAGATTACATTATAGCATATACAGCATAAATAATACACAAATATAGTTCTTGAATATGGTAAAAACATTAAAAATTAGTATTATAATACTTCATTGAATTATTAAGACTTCCTTCGTGAGTTCTGAACAAAGAATCAATTAAAGCTAATAAAGTTAACACAGCCAAAAATAATTAGTCTATTATTTAAGAAAAATCTTTGCCCCTCAAGCCTCCAAACAGAAATTTTTAAAAGGGCCCTTTCTTACCCTTCACTGGTTTCAAAATAAGACAAATATTTAGGTTCTCTGCAAAGTAACTCATATTTTCTCCTTAACCAAGTAAGTGATCATCAGCAAGTTAGAAGAGTTAGTGATTTTTTTTTAAAAGTTCTAATTTCCTAGGGAAAGGAAGTTAAAGTAATAAAGATACTTCACAACAGAAGTAAATAATCATCAGAAATGCCCCAGAACTATTACCATGTAAAAATCTGCTTAAATCCTATGGAGCTGAATTGCAGGGTGGCTGGGAAGCATCCTATTTTGGAAAAAGAAAATGTAAAATAAGAGCTTGTTCTAAATTTTTCACTTTGAATTGTAACTTTTAACTTAGGCTACTAGATCCTTATTTATGTATTACTTGCAGTGAACCTTTATTCTTTCTTTCTTTTATAATAAATGAGAAGATTTGAATTGGCTTTTAATTCTAGAACGGGAAAAGAGGAAGGTGAGGGTGTGTATGCATGTCTGTCTGTGTGTTTTGGGGGCTGGGCCTGGTAAGGCATGAAGGATATGATGACACAGGGTAAGTACTCTAAGAGGTGAACCTTGAGACAAGTCAGACCGAGTCACACTGATGAAACTACTCTTGACAATAGTTTTGACAACATCTTCCTCAAACTTCTCAGAGATGGGACCTTTCACAGGATGCACATACACATACTACTACTACTACTACTACTACTACTAATAGCAGCAGCAAACACTTATATTGTGCTTTATATATTGCTTTCTGTATGTCAAGAGTTCTTTTACTATATACTAGCTAAATTATTTACAACTCTAAGAGGAAGGTACCACAATTAGCCTGATTTTACAGATGAGGAGGATGAGGCACATAGAAAGATCAAGCAACTTACCCAAGGTACCATAGCTGGTAGGTGATAGGGCCTTGCCAGAGCCACGATTTGAGCCCAGGCCAACAGGCTCTAGAGTCTACATACACTCTTAACCGTTATGCTATATAGTGACTCTTCATCTGCTTCATCTCATATGCAAAACTATCTGCTATGTCAAATTAGAACAGCTGGCTTTAGAACCAGACAAACCTAGGTCTGAAAAATACTTCTGTCATTCACTAGCAGTATGATTAAGAGGCTGTCACCTTTCTATAAAATCAGAGTAACAATGTCTACTTTCTTTTCTTTTTTTTTTTTTTTTTGGAGACAAGAGTCTCGCTTTTGTTGCCCAGGCTAGAGTGAGTGCCGTGGCATCAGCCTAACTCACAGCAACCTCAAACTCCTGGGCTCAAGCCTCCCAAGTAG
>NW_012149174.1:3443066-3470323 GCF_000956105.1 Propithecus coquereli
CTCTTGCTCAGGCTGGTCTCGAACTCCTGAGCTCAAGCGATCCTCCTGCCTCGGCCTCCCAGAGTGCTAGGATTACAGGCGTGAGCCACCGCGCCCGGCCAACAATGTCTACTTTCTATAGTCATTGTATGGAAGAGACAACGTGGGTAAAGTATATAATACTGTGGAATAGGTGATAAGTGATCAGTAAATTACATTCTCAATCCTTGTTATTATTTTGCAATCTATTTTTTTCTCAACTCCTATATTTTCTTTCTCCTACTCCCTTTCTCCTTCTCTCTCTCAAAAAGTCTTCCCTACTCTACTAGCATATATAATTTCCTATAAACGTTGCTTTTCTACCTCCCCAAATAACAATAGTTAAGGAATTCTTCCCACTCCCCGATCACTGTTATCATTGAAACACTTGCCCCTTTCATAATGCACTACTGAAAAGGTCAGGAAAAGAAACTGTAATGAACTGGTCGACAAAAATTAAGAGAGTATTCAGAAAAGCACATCTTCTGACCAGTAATTTTCACATAAGACAGTAGTTGACCTAGAGGACAGACTAAGAGCTTGAGTAAATTAAATAACTGTTTCTAAAACACTATTTCTTTAAATTCATTTCACTAACATCTTTTAAAAAAAGCACTGAGATAGACTCAAAAATTAGCTCACAACCAAAAGAGAATAAGAAATTTTATTCCTGAGGTGGAGGGAGAAAATCCTTAAGATTCTAAGCTTGCAGAGATAATATTAATAGTAAGATTATTGTAGAGACTGACACTAATGGAGAGAATCTATGGCAGGCCAATTTTGGCTCAACATGAAGAAATGAAAAAATGGAGCAGCCTCTGATAATGCAGAGCCCTTTATTACTAGAGATGTTTAGGAAGCTGCATAGTTTTGGACACAACTCTTTGGCCAGAAACCTGGAATATTTGACATCTGAGGGCTTTTTTTCTTACTCTGTGATTCTGTATGATCTCACTTTACTACATTTTATTATCTAATACTCCACAATACATATAAAAGTTGGAAGAGAATTTTATTGTCATCAAAATGTCATAAATGAAAGCCATATTTAGTATCTTAAAATCTTTATCACTGAAGTTCTATAGAATTGTTTTCCTTTCAGCTAAAATAAACAAAACATCATTCATTCATTCATTCATTCATTCAACCAATGTAGACTAAACACCTTCCATACATCAGGCACTGTTCTAGGCATGGAGCTTGCAGAACTTATGGTCTAATGAAAGAGACTGGTAATAACAAAAGAATCACAAGTAAATGTAAAACCACAATGGTAATAAATGCTACAAAGGAAAAAGAACGACAGTGCCATGACAGCACAGAATAGGGGAACTAACTTCGTCAGGAAATCAGAGGCGTCCTTGAGAAAGTGAAGACTGAGTTGATATCCAAAGGAAAGACAGATGTAAAAGAAGGGTGTGGGAAGAGAACAGGTAAGGGGAGTGTGTTCGCAGCACAAGAATGAGCACATGCAAGGCTGAGAGCACTGCAGGAAACTATGAAACGAGACTGGGGGCAGACAGGGACCAGAGCACCCAGGATGAACTGGCTGTAAGAGATTTGCTCTTTACCCAATAGCAATGTGAAGGCACTGCAGCATTTTATTAAACAGCCAGTGACATAATCAAATATTTTAAAAAACAAAACAAAAAAGTCTTCTATCCTGAGTGTGGAAAAACAACTTGGAAGGAGGGAGAGGAGGAAACCAAGTAGCTATGACGAGTCCAGTTAGAAGGCTTTTGCAGTAGTTCATAAAAAATATGGAGGTAGCTTGGTGGACAAACTAGAGACACACTATACCTAAAATAATATTTTGATTCAATTTATATAAATGTTTCATACTATGTAGTCCTGGAAAATTAGCCAATATAGAGTTATCACTAATTTTAAATAATTAATATTATTCTGAAAAGTCTATAAGTTGAATTTGAGGGGGGGAACCTTGGTCTCTGTTAAAATTCTGCTCTAGATCTACAAGAGATGGATAGTACACGCTAATAACACTAATATTCTAATAGCTAGACAATTTCATGGAAATAAGGATTTAGTTGGGCAATCCTTACTGGGCAAGCCATCTCTGTACTCTTCCTACACTATGCTTTAGACGGCTGACTACTCTTCTCACTGCATCATCATATCTTTCCACAACTATTAACTAATTTCTCCTCCTTAACCCAATCCTATAAGTATCCCAAATCCTTAAATCACTGCTATGGCATTTTACATACATCTTCTTAAATTCAAATTCAAGGCACATGTACCAAGCATGAGGCGTAGACAAAGAAATAAGAACTGTAAGAAAAGAGCCATAACAGTAGGTTCAAAATATGGCTAAATTGAATAATACAAGGAACAGATAATGAAGACAGCAGAATAACAAACAGCTATCAGTACACAGAGGAAGAAAGAAAATTGCTTCTTGGTAGAAGTGCCCCTTATAGTAGCGATAGCATTCACTTGCGCCTGAAAGTTGGTCAAATTTCCCTGAGTAGAGAATTGAAGCAGGAGAGGGGATGGCAATAGGATTACTGGAATGGAAGGAAGGGTACTTTAGAAAAAGGAACAGGATAAGCAGTGATAAGAAGGTAGAAGAATGGGGGAGCAGGTTCAGGAGCTGGGGCTATCCATTTGGGCAACATGTGAAGGTGAACAAAGCCAGAAAAACAGACAGCCTAGAGAGTGAAGGGCCATGAAAGTTGGGTTTAGAGTCTGGACTTTATTTTGCAGGCAGTCTGGAGGCATGGATGGTTTGTTAGCAAGTGAGTTATATGATTAAAGGTAAAGACTAAAACTGTTACTCTGGGCCTAATACTGTTAATCTGGCAGTAGCTGTGTTGGGTGCAGTGGAAGGAGAAGGAAGATTAGTTGGGAGGAGCCTCTTCCAGTAGTCCAGGGGGAGATAATGAGGACCTAAATTAGGGTAATGACAATAGTGACGGAGAAGAAAAGCTGAATGATGGCAGCAGTATGAAGGTGGAATAGGTTGGTCTGGCCAACTGACTGGATGAGGGAGACATCAGGGAGGGATCAGGAAGCAAAGGAAAGGTAAGGGATGGATTTAAGATTCCAACCTGTTTGCTGGAGGTAATGATGCTACCATTAGTGGGGATTGGAAAGAAGGAGAGCTAATGGGGAATTAATGAGTTCAGTTTTGGACATGTTAACTTTGAATGCAAGAAGAACTTCCAGATGGAGATGCCCAGCAGGCAGCTGGAAATGCTATAGATATAGAGTTGGGAAGCATCTTCATAGGAATAATGGCTGAAGCAGTAGCAATTGATGGATGAGCTTTTGAGGGGAAAGAGAAGAGAACAGAAAGAAAGGATAAGGAGAAGAAAGGAAGGGAAGGGAAAAGAAGGGAAAAGGAATCCTGGAGAATTCTTATGCTTCGGGGACTAAGAAGGATGAGTAACCAACATGAAGGAATGTATCATGTCTACAAACAAATAAAAGGGCTCTTTGCAGACACTGATAAAGTGTATGTGCACAATGGAGGCAAAGAACTACAATGGTGTGATGCATAGAAACTAGGGCCAGTAGTTGCCTCTTCCATGGGCTTTTATGGCACTTATCATAAACCTCTAGTTTGGCACTTAACACACTCAATAATAAAAATGATAACAGCAATGACATAGACAGCAACAACTATAACATGTTCTAATGCCAGGCATCTGCTGTTCTACATGCATATGCTCTAATTCTCACAAAAACTATGCAAGGCAACCAGTAATATCTCTTTACAAATGAGGGAAATTAGCAAGAAGGCTCTGAAAAATTAAATAATTACCAGTCACACTAGTCAACTAATAACAGAAGTGCCAACATTTAAACATAATTTAGACTCCCAAGGTTGGGCTCGCTTATGCTTTGCGGCCATGCTATTTAATTATTTGTTCACAGGACTCCTTCACTAGGCTGTGAGACCCTTGAAGGTACTCAGGTTTAGTCACCTTTGGATGTCCTGTACGCAGCAGAGTGACACAGAATAGGTCTCAAAAAAAAAAAAAAAAAATTGAAAGATGAGAGAACGACTAGCTCACGGAGTAGGGCAGCAGACTCTCCATCTCATGCATCTCCCCAAACAGACTTATTACTATTCCCAACCCTCCTCATCTGTCCTTCTGCTATCCGTTTGCCATATTCATTCTGCTCTGAAGTCTTAAGTCCCTCTTCCTAAATCATAATTTCTTTAAAAGGGACAGGCACACACAAGAAAAGCCCCAACACGTTCTAGAAAACATGCTGAGATTTGTTATTTTGATGCTATGTTGAAAAAAATTACTATATATGAAAAGTGTGCCTTACCAAAGGACCTATTCCTTAAGTTTTAGAGAGAATTTAATATGTTAAAGTGTTTATGTGCTTTGTGTCCTCAGTTAGGAGAATTGACTAAATTCGCTGTGGCACCAGTGCTCGTGAGAGAAAGCTGCCCTCACTTTGAACAGAAAATAGGGGTACTTCCAGATGGAGAGTTGAGGTGGATTGGCAGAACTGGGGCATGGAGGAAAACTTTTGAGATTTGTGCTTAAGAATTCAGGATTCTAACTTATTCCAGTGATCTAAATTCCAATTTTTGATAAATTTATAATCAAATATTAAGGAAACAATTTACACATACAAGGGACCATCACCCTTGATTACTCAAAGCAACCCAAAGTAAAACTGAGTGGGAAAGAATCACCCTGAGGGGAAGGAACTCCCTCTAATGCTAAAACCTAGACTAGGTAGAGAGTGTGCTTTACTATTTTATTCCTCTACTTTCCCCATATCCAATCCCAATAAATCTATCCAGAAAATGTAAGCATAAAAGATGGATGTCAGCTCTCTGGGAGGCCGAAGCGGGCGGATTGTTTGAGCTCAGGAGTTCGAAACCAGCCTGAGCAAGAGCGAGACTCCGTCTCTACTAAAATTAGAAAGAAATTAATTGGACAACTAAAAATATATAGAAAAAATTAGCCGGGCATGGTGGCGCATGCCTGTAGTCCCAGCTACTCGGGAGGCTGAGGCAGGAGGATCGCTTGAGCCCAGGAGTTTGAGGTTGCTGTGAGCTAGGATGACGCCACAGCACTCTAGCCCGGGCAACACAGTGAGACTCTGTCTCAAATTCTAACATACATGAGGCAAGTTGATTGAGAAGATTCCTAATAATGTTTATTACTATGATTCCTGGTTAAAATTTTTTTTCAAATTACATACAGACTACTGAAACAAAAGGATTGACTACAATACTCACAGTTTCTGCCAAAGAACCATGGGAATACTCTGATCTTTTCTATTCTTTTTTTATGCTGACTGCAACCTGCTAAATTGATTTTTGTAACCCAGTAATGAGTTGTAACTGCAGTTTTTAAAAAATAGTGTTTTAAGTCATAGTATGTGATACAGTAAAAGAACTGGAAATACAATGTAAAATTAATTAAATAAGGAATCATCACTTTTTAAAAACAGAAAATCTGTTCACATACTAGTACAAATACAGTGTTGCAACAAAGCATTAAAAAATTTAATGACATGGGAAAACACTAAAAATGTTAAATGAAAGGATAGAATACAAAACTGTATATATAATATGACCTCAATTATGTTTGAAAATATGCACATATACATACATATAAACAAGGCCAAGGACAAAAACTAGAAATAAATATGGCAAAAAGTTAACATATTAAATCTGGTGTCATTATATAGGTGTTCTATATACAAAATGTTCTTTCATTTTTCTGTGTGTTTGGAATATTATATTTTGAAAATGAAATAAACAGTCAAGATAGGAAGAAAATACTACCAAATGATAACAGTGTTAATCAATGGATATCTTGATTATGGGTGATTTATTTTCTAAGTTGTATAAGCTCTCTTTTTAAGTCTGGAGAAAAAACACTGTATTTTAAAAACAACAGAATTTTAAGATGACAAACGACTTACTACATTATAGTTGTGTTTCTCATTTGAAGAAAAAAATTTAACCCACATTTAATGAACCCCAGAGCCCTATGTTGGGCGTCTTTTGGGTTCTCATACTTCACTTTTAATTTTTCTAAGATTTAGACACAGAGCCAAACTTTAAATGGTATCATAGAAATGATGTTAAATATATATATATATCTATCTATACACATACACACACACGTAGCAATTCAATGAAAGTAATACTACTCAGTTGTAAACAAAATTAACACTCATGAAAATTGTTTTTTAAAGCACTATAATTTGAGAGAGACTAAAAATAGTCTGCATGTCACAGATTTTTATGTAAAATTAGCAGAAGAACTGGAGGTTAATTTCCATTGACAAAATGACCCAAATTGTATTATTACTGCCTTATCCATCCTGAGACTAAAATGTCCTAGACTTGAAACAACTTTAGGGCCTGAGGTGACCAGCCTTTAGAATCCGGGAGCTGCAGCAGCCATTGACATGGCTCGAGGCCCACATGCACATCCACCGGCATTAAATCCCCAAGGGACGCCAGGCCAAGGAACTGCCTCATCAAAGCCTCTCGAAGCTGCAATTAGGTTTGATGGGCATGTGGCAGAAGACAGGTGCCCTGAAAAAAAAGGAAAGAAGAGAGGAGAGAAAGTAGAATGGGGGTAGGGTGTAGGGGTTGTTGAACAGAGGGGAAACCAAGCCAGGAGCTTTTTGGAAATGGTTACTGACCACCCATAGTATACTGAAATATAATTGAAATAAAAAAGAAGTATAAAATAATGTCATAATTGATCACGTTTGTAGCAAGATGTGGCTGGCCACCCTAGAATTAAACATGCCACCAGAAAAACAACAACAACAAAGATTTCCCCACTGAAATGATCATTGAAGATTTATTGAAAAATACTAATGGAATAAAATAGGGCCATTTAAAAAAATAACATTTTGGTCACCCTGAAAACTCTTAAAATGATGCTATACAATAATTTTACATACAGACTCCTTTTGTTCACATTTTAAAAAAATCAATTTAGTGTCGAAGCAAGGGGGTAGAAAAATTGAGTGTTGAAATACAGGCATCATTACACCACACAGACACACAAGACTCACACCACCACTCAAGCAGTGACACTGGCTAAGAGCTAATGTGCTGTGAATTACACCTCCCACTACCACAGTCCTTCTGTGCAGAGAATAAATCAACTGAACGTAAGTGTTCCCTTTGTCCTTAGTGCTTTTCTCAACTTGCAGTCCCGACTTCAATAGACTCTGCCACTCAAATACAAGAGAACTACTCTCAGATTAATCTTCTATAATTTTTTATGGTTTTACTCTGCTAGGAAGTAGGCATGTTTTTATCAAAAAGAACGTGTCAATGTAAGGAATGAATATTTAGTGCTTGGAATATCAGTTCTGTTAGCTAATGAACATGGTTCAATTGTGCAAAATTTAGAACATTTCTATTTGAACAAGTTGAAAAAGACAAAAAGGTAGAAGGTCATTCAGCTGGTATTTACATAACATATCATGAAGAGGCTAAAGCCAAATGTAAAAGATATAATAGCAGATGGAAGAAGCCAGTAAAAATCAGGAAGTTGGGGGGAAATGATGAATTACTTTAATAGAGAAACAGATAATACCTCAAGGGCAAATTGTGGCGGGGGGCAGAGAATAGCAAAGTGAAACACATCATAGATTTTAGCAGGAAAAATGAGTTTTAAAAAATGAATGGAAAAATAATCAAGATGTAAAACTATATTATTGCAACGTGATAGTTTAGAAGTTCAAAATTTTTAGGAAAATCTCATTTATTTTTCCAAAATTGACACAGAATTCGGTACAGGAGACCAAGACATTAGGTAACAAGAAGGGATGGAGTGCTGGCAGGATACAGATTGCATGTGTTCATCTTTCACGGAAAGAATTTCTACCAGAGAAAAGATCCCATGATTGGCTGCCTAAGTTCAAACCCATTAGCTCTTATAATCACAAGTGTTGCCACCCAATTAACATTAAGACCCTACAGATATTTTAAATGGCCACCAACAGAGGCAGTAAGGGAGAAGGATTACTATGATAGGGATGTCTCTTAAATTACGTGTGTCAATAGAAAAATATGATTTGTTTTTGTTTGCTTGTTTGTTTTAAGACAGAGTCTCGCTCTGTCACCCTGGCTAGAATGTAGGGGGGCCATGATAGCTCACTGGAACCTCCAACTCTTGGGCTAAAGCGATCCTCCTGCCTCAGCTTCCCGAGTAGCTGGGACTGCAGGTGTGCGTCACCACGCCTGGAGCTGATTTTTTCTATTTTTAGTATAGATAGGGTCTTACTCAGGCTGCTCTCAAACTCTGACTTCAAGTGATCCCCCCGACCTCGGCCTCCCAGAGTGCTAGGATTACAGGTTTGAGCCACTGCACTCGGCCATGATTCTATATTTTAAAGTTTCATTTACATGGCACTTTATGAACAGAATGGCATCTACTGAATGAAGAGAAACATACTTGGAATAAATTACATGCAGGTTATTCTAGCCAATTTAAACCTCAGAGAACAATAACATTTATTCCATCCTGGCAGGTCAAGTGGGTGTGGGAAGAAATCTCTCATTTATCAAATTGCCAGTAAACTACCTGGGGCAGACTGTCTCATTCACCATGGTATCCCCAAGCTATCACATGTGCCATCTCATCTAAACTGACAGCCATTCTGTGAAGTGGTAGTTATCCCCATTTTCTTCATCAGGATACTGAGACTCACAGGGATAGTTTATTTTTTTCCATATCTATTATCATCTGATTATATCAATTATTTTGATTATTTGCCTTCCTTGACTAGAATATAATTATGTTACGGCATATTTACTTGTCTACGGTTGTGTATTCAGTGCTTAGAATGGTGCCTGACACACTAAGACATTTAATAAATACTTGTTTAATGAATTAATAATGTAACCTGCCTACTGTTTATACAGTAAATACAGTAAATAAGTGAGAGACCTGGGGTTCAGTTCAACCATCTGTCTCCAAAGCCCATATTCACCCAAACTAGAGAGCTAATGATCTCAGCAGAATTAAAACACAGAGAGTAAAAAGGAATGATGGATTAGAATTAGGGCTTAAAAAGTATCTTATAGGTTAGAAGTGTTAAAAGTTTTAAAGTTTATTTCTCCCAGACACCTCCTTGTCATTTCTCTCAATCGTAACTGTGGCACTGAGAGCTGGACCAGCAGAGGGGTGCAGCTCCTCCTTACAGCCATGTTCAGTGATGCTCCCAGGCAGGACAGAGCCAGAGGACTGGCGACTCATTAAACACTGGGCCATGGGAAGCCTTGAATAGCCCCCATTCACACAGAGGCTGAGAAAAGTGTGCAGTACAGAGAAAGTGCTGTCCAGGTTAAAAATCAAAACTAAACAAAACAAGAACAAAACCTCACACAGTGCAAGAGTCGCCAGGGTCTACCCCATAGCCAAGGAGTCTTACCCTAAAACCAGGCCCTGCACAGGCCCAACTTGTGGCACATGGACCTGTCTGTGCTCTTCTGGTGGTCTGTGACAGCCGATCCTCTAAAATAGTCAATGGTCCTAAAATTCACTAAAATTACAACTTTTGCAGAAGGAGGAGATCACATTTTTCCTCATTCTTTTCCAAACACCTTGGGTGTTTGGTTAAAATAATCCATTTTAAAAGGCGGAAAAACAGTAAAGGACAGCACTACAGCTATAAAGTACTAGGAAATTTTGTAAGTGCTGTGGTTATCATTAGGCTTCACCTCATTAGTATGCCATTTCTCCCCCACAGTTTTCCTTCCTGAAAAGCTGCTGGGCATGAACTGAAAATGATAGGCTTTATTTCACTAGAAATGAGTGAATAGGAGATAAGTCATAGATTCCTCACACACCACCCCCTCACACACACACAAAGGCAATAGAACGTCTCGACATCTATCTGCCTATGCCTTTGGCTGACTTTTTTGGGGCAAGGTGATGGGCAATGGGTTGGGAGGCGGGTAATATTTTTACAGCATATATTATGGACTATGCACTTTACATGCATGCAACAACTATATAAAGTAGGTACTACAGTCAACTCCGTTATACAAGTGAGAAAGCTGAGGCTTGTAGATAGGTTAGTTTCTTGTCCAATGTCGAAAGTAAGCAAGAGAGAATTCAAAATTGTGATTTGACTCCAAAACTGCTACCTTAATTCCTAGTTATTTGTTAAAATTCTTTGGTTTCTAGGGACCAATAATGTTGAGCCAGGGATATTACTCCAATGTGAAAGAGCAGATAGAACTTAGGAGCAAAACAACCAGGCTAGGTTTTATTTATTATTGGTACAGGCTGCAAAACCTTTAAATAATTGTTAGAATATCAAGTTAAAATAAGCCAGCTATTGTTAATAGTTTTAAAATTCTATAACTACCCAAATTTTAAAAATTTATTATCTACATTTCTTTCTTTTTTTTAATTTTTAAAATATTTTTTATAAAGATGGGGTCTCACTATGTTGCCCAGGCCGGCCTCAAGATATTCTCCTGCCTTGACCTCCAAAGTGCTAGGATTACAGGCATGAACCACTGTGCCAGGTCTCTACCATTATTTCAATGTGTTGACCTATAGCATAATATTTATTTCATATTTCTAAACTGAAATGTTTCCATCAGTACAAAGGTCACTTTATCACAACAAACAAATAATAAATAGTCCAAGATTCTAAATACTGCTAGTGAATACACTAGGGACCTGATCCTGGCCACTTTATCCTAGAAAGCTAAAAGTAATAAACCCAAATAAAATAATAGGTAATATTTATTACAGACAGTACTCTTAACATTTTTTAAAAATATTTCCTCACTTAAACCTCACACAAACTTGTAAGGTGCTATTTTCATCCTAATTTTATAGATGGGAAACTGAGACACAAGAAGAAATAAATGATAGAGCCATGATTCGAACTCAGGCATTAGAACTCTAGAGCCTTCAGCTTTCCCCATGCTCCCTTTTTGAAAACAATCTCCAACTTACAAAAAGTTATAAGCACAGAACAAAGAATTTTTCTTTTTCGAAGGCACTTCCGAGTCAGTTGCCGACTTGGTACCTGATCACCGTGGAATACTGTAGGGTGTATATCTTACAAATAAGAACATTCTTCTAATAACCACAATACAACCATCAAAAGCAGGAAATTAACAGGAATACATTATCGCCATCTAATTCTCAGACCACATTCAAGTTCACCAATTATTTCAATAATATTCTTTATAACAAAAGGATCCAGTTCAGAATTATACATTGCATTTAGTTGCCATGTCTCTTTGGCTTCCTTTAATCTGGAAGTTTCTTAGTCATTCCTTGACTTTAATGGCCTTGACAATTTTGAAAATTACAGGCCAGTTATTTTGCAGAAGTTCTCTCGATGTGGGTTTGTCTGATGTTTCTTCATGATTAGATTCAGGTTATGCATCTCTGGCAGGAAGATCACAGAAATGATGTTGTATTCTTTCAACCTCAATTTCAGTTTGTTCCATGACAGTAGATTTTCAATTTGACAATTTGAGTAAGGTAATGTCTACCAGGCTTCTCCACAGTAAAGGTATACTTTTCCCCTTTATAATTAGTAAGTTTAGTGAAGAGGTACTTTGAAACTATATAAATACCCCATTCCTCACATACCAGAGTGGGCTGAATATTAGTAGGTACTTATAATCAACTGCCTCCGGAGTAAATATGGTATCATTAGCTCAATACAGTTAAAAACAAAATAAGGCTGGGTGTGATGGCTCAGTTTTGTAATCCTAGCACTCAGGGAGGCCGAGGTGGGAGGACTGCTTGAGGCCAGGAGTTCGAGACAAGCCTGAGCAATATAGCAAGACCCCATCTCTACAAAAAGCAGAAAACTTAGCCAGGTGTGGTGGTGCACACCTTTAGTCCCAGCTACTCAGGAGACTGAGGCAGGAGGATCGATTGAGCCCAGGAGTTAGAGGTTGCAGTGAGCTATGATGATGCTACCACATGCCAGTCCAGGCAACAGAGTGAGACCCGGTCTCAACAACAACAATAAAAAATGAATTGGGAAGACAAAATTATATTTTTGCAGAGACAAAGTAAATTTTCTTAAATAAATCAATATCAAGATAATTTATGAGGTTTAACTGACAAGCAAATGATTAAACAGTAAAAGTTTCAATATTTGAGTTAGGCATTACCTTGTCCCTGAAAAAAAAATAATTCCATATTTAGTGAAAACGATAAAGGTCACAAATACAGATTTTGTTTTAAATGGTTGCTTTAAAAAGACAATGCAAAATAAAGTCTTGAATTGAGCAAAAACGAGGAGAAACTGGGAATGATATAAAAATTAATTTAAATGAAGATAATTTTTTCTACCATATTAAAAGTAAAAAAATAAAACTGATAAAAGTAACAGGACACTCTCTTCATATCACCAATATAGTTCCAAACCTTATAAATTTGAGCACATCTGCCCAAAACCTAATGAATTTCAGAGACATATAATAGACATTTTTTGTCCCAAAATATAGCAATGATTTCCCTTGATATAAAGTTCTAGTACGGTTATGTTAACAAGAATTGGGTTGAATGGCCTGATATCCCCAAGAATAGTCAGAAAAACACTAAATTTAAAAATCAGGTGAATCCTGTGGCCAATATAATTTCAGGATTATTTTGTTTCTGTTATTTGTACACAGGTGGAAACTAGCAAATTATCAACAAATTAGTTAGGCCTATCAAAACGCTTACCTATTTAGAATATGTTCCTCATCTCTAAATATTTTGTACTTAAATCAATGCCTGCTAAATGTTTCTAACTGTTGTATATTATATTACTCAAGAGCTAAAAGGTCCTCTATAATATATGATAAACACAGTCCCTACTGTATACTCTGGTTCCCAATCTTGTCTCAAAATATGATATAAATACTGTGCAAGCTACTGCTTACAAAAAAAATAGTTAAAATTTCAGCATAATTATTTTGTACAATTCTTTAAATATATCCGAAAGGTCTAATAGTCTCATACTTCCAAAAAAAGCTATTATTTTCTATGTCTGCATTCTTCCAAAATGTTCTTTTAATTAACCATAATGAGATCCAGTAATTTCCTACCAAACAACATTAACAGAGCCATGTATTTATATACATTTCTGAAACAATCTGTCAGATGACAGAAAAATATTCTCATATTTTTATGAGATTTTAGGGATGTGGGCTGAAGACTTTTTGATAAAGAAACTTCATGAATCACAGAAACTTAATTAACTTTATCAATTCAGAGACATGCTGAGTCCTGTTTTATAATATCACAACTTTAAAATGTTGCTAAGAAACATATTTTGTATTAAAGTAAACCTTCATAAGAAAATGCAGTAAATACATGTCACATTTTTCAAAAATAGCAGAAAATTAACCGTAACTATTAGGTTAGTATTGCTATTATGAGTTTATCTTAAAAGGATTATTTAACTTTAGTAAGGAAGGGCCATGACTGACCATCTTCTAATTTTTCAATATCACAGAAAGGATCCACACCAACTTAACTAAATACTGCTATACAAGTCAATAATAGGAAAAACAAAGAGAATAACCTAGTTTGGCATTTATAGATGAAATATGGAAATACTATGAATTTCCTCCCATTTTTAATATACTGAACTCAGTAGAAGATTCTAAAATTCTATTATTAAAAAGCTTTTTTTATTAATATGTAAGTTTAGAACAATTTACATTAATTATTCCACTTGTTTCATTATGCTGCAAAACAGTTTTCAAAATCCTGGAAGTAGGAGGGCTATCACAATACATGGGTTGGGCGTATGATATTCATACCAATAACTGAACAATGCTGGCGGGTAGCTGGTATGAAAGTGATGGTGGTAGGAGGAGAGAGCATGTGAACAGCAAGAGGTAGTGTACAAACTATTTCTGCAAGAAAAAAATTAAACTGTCATACAAAGAAGTGGTTCTCAACTGGGGGCAATTTTACCTCCCCCATTACACACAAAGGGACTTTGTTAATGTCTAGAGATATTTTTGGTTGTCACAACTTGTGGGGGTGGTGGTGTGGGATACTGTTGACACCTAGAAGGTAGAGGCTAGGGTTGTGAACATGCTATAAAATACCTGATAATCTCCCACAACAAAGTGCCAAGGTTGAGAAACCATGATTTAGAGAATGTATGTGTACTTATAGGACTCACCCACAGGATTATCATGAAGCCTAAATATAAACATTTAGCATATAAAATGCTAAGCATGCTCCCTGTCATATAATATGTGCTCAATATGAACTAGTTATTACTATTGCTATTCTCAGAATTACTATTGTTAATCATACAGCCAATGATTTTGGCTTTAGTGAAAGCTGGAACAGATGCAATCCTATTTCATTTGCCCCAGTGTAAAAATGTCAAGAATAACTTTTAAGACATTGAAAAGTAATTTTTTTTAAAGAATATGGCAAAAAGCTTTTTGAAGTGTCTATATGGACACCGAATTTATATACACATGGATGTAGGCAATCATTTTGAATTAGGAAAAATTTGTTCTAGATTAGTAAGAACAACAGTAAAGTATATATTTTACTTCTTTCTTCCCTAGGCAAGATTCCCAGGAGTACCAATTGATTTTATTTGCCGTTATTACAACAAAGTATTTTTTAATAGCCATTCTACTTAAAGGCGAGAACTCCCCTGCTGTAATTTTTCTCATATTTGTTAATATGACAGCAGTAACTAAACATGGTTAGCCAATATAACTACATTAAAACTGCCTTTCCTCCCCAGATACCATATTATTATATGTTACCTCTCCAGACTCCTTTTAATTGTTACACCAATAAAAAATTTTTCTGAAGTAGCAAAGTCTTTACTTATAAAAAGATAGGTGGTACCTCTCAATAGGATAGTGCTAACATTTTCTTCCCAGTTCTTGAAAATGCCAAAGATTCTCAAATTAAGAATCCCTCAATTTAATTCATAAAATCCTGAGCAAAATATCAGGCTAGACATAAATGAATTTTACAGAGAAAGCACTTTTAGAAAATCACTGAAAATTTTAAAATGTATTTTTCTATTCTTTTTCTCAGGAAAAAGCTTATGACTTTAAAAAGTTGGAGAATTTAAGCAAACACTTAGTGGTTTTGGAAATGTAGTTTCCATGGCAACCAACATGGTCTTCTTTATATAGCATTATAAACAGATGGTAAAGAGTGGTCATGTTTGTTTCTTTGCCAGTATATCAATAAAACTACTGTAATACTGTATTGAATACACTTGAACTATTTAATGAATTTAATATACTAACCACAAGATGTAGTAATTCAGGCAAATATAATTAACTTGCATCTGGGTTTCTTTCTTTTTTTTTTTTTCCTTTTTAATAAACACATGAAGATCTTGAACAGTGAAGTCACTATACTCCATATAGTCAATAGTCTTCGTTGGCAAGACTTTGTACAAATGTTTTCTCAGCACTTGCCATGCAGGGCATATAACCACAAATAGGAATCTCATGCAGAGAAAATAATGGATTGAAATAATAAAAGTGGAAGCGTATCTGTAATGGTATTCCCTTGCCGTCTTCTCCTAAAGAACAAATGAGAAATTACGAAACACAAGGAATTTCTTTACAATAAATGATAAGTTGGAAAGCAAATAGCAAAATTGTTTAAAAATCAGATTCCTTTCCATGTATATAGTAGCGGCTTTCAGAAATACAGGTGCTCTGAATTCCACTGTTTTAACTGTGGTAACTTGCTAGGTACTATTTGCTAGAAAACTAAAAGAGGCCAAGAAATTATAAATGTAATTAGTCTGGCAGTAAAAGTTTGAACAGCCAATTCCTGCATGTATTATAAACACATATGAAGCAGAGACTTGGAAAATCTACAAGGAAGTCAGTCAGTCTGTCAGAGGCTGGGGCTCCTTGGTGACACTGGCAACATTCTTAGTAGGCTCATCTCAGAAGCCTTGATGTATTTTCCAAGCTAGGTTTAGGAATGCTTACTTTAAAAAAAGTTCGAACAATATTTATTATTTTTAATTATATAAGTGGCCATTTTGATTACACTTACAAAACAATATTTGGTAAATGATACTTGTCCTACTTTTCCTTCCCATAAGGGAAGAATACTTGTCTTACTTGTGCTTCCCTATTTTCACACTCCTATCCCTAAATTTGCTGAAGTTTAGCATTTATAAATTCTTTTTATGTTTCTTACACCAAAGCAAGTTCATTAGAAGTGAGATATTTCATTGTGCAGAACAATCCATGGTGAGAATACAGAAATAGGGTGTGCATGTTTATGAAAGGAGTGAATTTGAGTGATGTAAGTAAGGTATATCATGGTTTAATTGAAAAACAAAAATTTTCAATTAAAACATTTTAAGACTGGTAGAGATTGTCTCAGATTCACATGTGACTCAAAAATGGGAAAATGTTTTCTAAATTACGTTTCTTGGATAAACTACTACGAATTCCACAGTCTACTAAAAATTGATGCCATAATACAATTTTTGAAAATTACTTAAACCTGGAAAACATATGCAAGCATCTCCTTTCTCATATGAGGCTACAGAGCCTCCAACCAGGTACCAAGCTCATCCCCCCAAAAAACATGCGGACCTACAATCGGTGATCATTACCCGAGTGATCACACAACCAGAAGCCCTTTTCAGAGGGCTTTCAGTTTGCCTTCTTCTAGAGTACTTGCAGTGTGGAAAACTACCTGGAAACTGATAGCTTGTAGTTTAACTTGTTCTAAAAAGTATCTAAGAGTGATTTCCAGCCCTGGCTGGAAAACAGAATCACCCGAAGAGCTTTAAATATAACAATACTCACATCCCTGTGTATGCCAATTTAGGCAGAATCTCTAGGGGTGGGTCCCTGGCATGAGTATTTAAAAATACCCGTTGGGTGTGATTCTAACGTGCAGCAGGGTTAAAAAAAACACTAGGAAGACTGTGGCTCACGTTTCTTTACCTATGATGAGGAAGAGATCGCAAGTCACCACTTTCATCTCTGCAGAAAGCACAATTTGATGTTAGATTTTCTTTCACTATAGAGAAGCACAAGGCTGAAGACAAAGGCATTGTTGTGCTGAATTATTTGGTATAGTAAATTTTATTGTAAAGGAGTTCAACAAAATACAAGACTAAGGCGGGAAAAAACCTTCCCCATGAACTATTTTGAATAGTAATGTCTACCTATTAGCAAGATTATCATTATCAGGAAGATATGTAAATAGTGAATATATTTTCACTCCTTTTGGGATGCACTCATAGTGTTTAGCTGGTTACGTAATGCATTCTCCACACTGAACAAAATAAATGCTTTCTGGGTTTCCGGGGAACTTAATAGATATTCTGAAGAACTGACTGAAATGATCAGCAGTGTAATTCTCACTTATTATTTCACAGATACTATATTCTCTTTTTCAAGAATGACCTTTAAACTATCAACAACAGTAATAAAAATTCAGGTGTTTGGAGAAGGAAAAGCTCCAGAGGTAAAAAGATGGACAACTTCCACCTTCTTCTGTAGCACACATTCAAAAAATACTTTTAAAAACCTGTTAATACACTATGTCCTAAAAGGAGTAGAAATGAATACCATGGATTACAAATGTTATTTCAAGCCACATATCCATAACAAAATTCTACCATGTAGAAAAACAACTAATGGCTGTTAGATTGTAATAATAGATCTTTATCTATATGGTTTTCTCCTTTCAAATTATTTGCAAGACGATCAATGACTTATTTGCTCAATATGAAATAATAAGGAGAAATAAAATAATGACAAACTCTCCAATTGTCAGTGATGGAAAATATAAAGAGGGTAGGTACATTTAAGTAATCTCAGAGAATAAACTAAGACAAATCTTGGAACTGGTTTGTACATTTTTTGTTTATTTTTTGACATTTCCACAGGCCACTAAAATTTCCACAAGTCACTTATGTTTTCCTTGAGAAACTATTTAGCTATTTATGTGTCTGGTGCTATTAACTCATCATAATTTTTACATCAAATCCTCATAACATGATTGAGCTTTAATTCTAAAAAAAAAATTCAAAACACACAAAACAGGAAAAAATATCACTCTAATGCATTTTGGAACAAACAACCTATTAAGGAGAATAAGTGTGTCTGGCAGAATTCTAGAGATGACAGAAAACAAGAGGAAACAACATTTCTTAATGTTATTTAAATATGCACAGAGGAGACAAGGAGATGTGCTAGGACAGAGAATCAACAGGAACTCCAGTCTTTCTGCACATAAAATAGGGCTTCATTAACAATAAAGGAACAGGTGTCTTGGGACCCATTTATACAGGCTATTAACTGTTATGAGCTGCTGGTATCCAAATTTATTTTAGTACCAGGCAACTGATTAAAAATAAATACAAATTTAAATTCCATCTATTAGCATGTGAAAGCAATGTCTATCTTTCTGGTCTAATTTAATATAAAGGTTATTTTTCTATTGTTCTGATTGCAGGAGGATACTTAAGTTCATATACAGTATTTCCTAAATCCCCCCAAAATATCTTCATATTAAACCTCATTTGAAAGTAAAAAAAATTGACAAATGGCCTATTGTGTTGACCTGACAAGACCAAACAAGCTTTATTTACTGAGAGCTAAATTTTTATTCCAACTTAAACAAATAATGACATAAACATATATCTAACTTTTTAAAAGTGAGGGAGGAAATCACACACACCAACCTTCTGCTCTAACTTCAGTCCATTTGACCACATTTTATATTCCTTATTTTGAAAAACATGAGTGGCAGTGGTTATGCTCTGGTAACTTTTTACTGTCTCATCTACAAACAATGATTAAGAAATTAAATGAACTATTTGAGGAATCTTTACATCTTTCTAAAAGATATTTAGAATGTTAGAGTTGGAACTGCAGCAGAGATAATCTAGTCCAACATACTTTTTTACAGAACACAAAAATAAGGTACAGTGAAGCTAGGTGATTTGGCTCAGACAAACATAGCAACATTTTGACTACATAAATTGTCAAAATACTGTTATACTATAAAATCAGTATAATACAGGTTGAACATCCCTAATCTGAAAATCCAAAGTCTGAAATGCTCTAAAATCCAAAACTTTTTCAGTGCCAACAATAAGTGGAAAATTTCAGAGCTGACCTCATGTGATGGGTCACAGTCAAACTGCAGAGAAAATTTTGCTTCATGCACAAAATTATTAAAAATATTGTATAAAATTACCTTCTACCTTATACATGAAACATAAATGAATTTCATGTTTACACTTGGGTCCCATCCTCAGGATAGCTCATTATATATAGGCAAATATGCAAAACTCCAAAAAAATCCAAAGTCTGAAACACTGGTCCCAAGCATTCTGGATAAGGAATACTCAATCTATAGTACCTATCTTCTAAGGATGCTGTGAAAATTCAGTTGGTTAATTGTTATTGATGTTATTTCAAACTATTACATTTACCTGAATCTAGTTTAAAAATTTTTTTTTGGTTTATTCACTTATATCATGCTCTTATAGTAATATTATTTCCACTTATTTTAGAAGTATTAAGCAATTACTCTATGCTTTTTGTGCCACACTCCATGGAGAATAAAGATGGTACAGCATGATCTACATCCGTGAGTAGTTAGTAAAAGCCACTGTGGAAATGAAATGAAAAAATTTGAGAGATTGATGAGAAAGCTGAAGATAGAATCATGATTCTTAAAAATAGGGTGATATTTTAAATGTATTAATAAATAATTTGATACAGCCAGGGTTTCTCAATCTTGGCACTAATGACATTTTGAGCTAGATCTTTGTTGTGAGGGGCTGTGCACTGCAGGCTGTTAAGTAGCATCCCTAACTTATACCCACTAGATGCCAGTAGCATCCCCCAGTTGTAACAACCAAAAATGTCTGCAGATGATGCCAAATGTCCCCAGGAGGGCAAAATCACCCCTGGTTGAAAAATCACTAGATAAGGCAGACTACTTTACTTTTTGTTGATTTTCAAGCTAATAATACATACTAAATATCACCCAAAGGCAAAGCAAATTGGGAGCTTTAGTATTTTCTTCAAGAAAGCTTTGGATCTAAGGCATCGAGTATTAGGATATTTGAGTCCAGGAATAAAATCACATATTCAGTATCAAGGTGTGGCTTTGGTTTTGATTTTATGATTTCTGCCACTAACTGCCAAAAAAGTACAAAAAATTATGAATAGTCCTGGGTCCATGTTCCTAATTAGAGATACGTATCTTTCATTACATTAAGGTTTCTCAAATTAGAAATATTATAGCTTCCCCTCCCTCCCCAAGAAACCCTTAATACTTCCTTTCCTACTCTTTTAAAATATAATTGGTCATTTTGCTAAAGCATAAATTCCAATCAAGTACAATTCCAGGCTGGGGTCCAGAAGCAAGCCATTTAGTTCATGTTTAACCTGTCCAATAGCCTAGGAACATTAAAACAATATAGTTCTGTTTTGTTCTCTGTATATGAATTCTGTGGGCAAAAAATTACTATAAAACCATTCTAAAATTTCAAACTTTCCAAAGGTTTCAAGAATACTGAAGGTTTGTTATACTGGGGATTGCTAAAATATTAGATCAAGAACCAAATAATTAAGGTAGCAAGCAAATATTAGTTCTATATAATATATAAAGGAAAATAAATGACCTCCTCTGTCTCATGCATCTTCCTCTGTATTCTCTCTTCTCTATACTTCACATCTGCTGAACAATGAACCTCTGAACAACTGCTTGGTAATGGCAGCACCTCATTAAAAATGTGGGGCATAGAGTATGTGGAAGTCTTTAGAAAAAGACACTAAAGGAGAAAGATGGAAAGCAATGTTTGAGAATCAATGACCAAACATGAGTTGGCTCAGGATCAAATTTTAAAAGAATTAGGACCCCCAGAGGCATAGACCATGAGACAGGCCTGCCATTAGTGGCTGCTCTGCTTCTAGGAACCTACAGGCTCTGCATTGAAAACAAACAAAAAGTAGATTGAATTAATTGATGGATTTGAGGAGAGGAAGTGTTGCTCATTTTGGTTTTGCCTTCACTTGAAAAGTTACCAAGTGGTCTTGATTTCTCATACTCAACAAAGTTTTGTTTCTTCAACATTGTGAAAGAAGAAAGCGGTCTGTGTTTTCACAAAGGGACGCCTACAGGCTGAAAAGTTCTGTTATTACTGTTTTGTTTTGACTCTATGTATAGTGGTATCTCCAACATTAGAAAGTTGGACATAATTTGCAAAATCTGAATTTACATACTGGGCAGTATTTCCTTTAACAAAGTCTAATTGGAACAGCATTTTGTGGTACATGAAAATGCAATTTCAAATTTTAGAGATACAGAGAAATCAGATTTATATAGAAGACAATTTATTTTTAGCTAGAAAAAACTGTAATGCCAAACTATTTTGCATTTAATGCTATAATTTACATGTATTATAATATTCATGATACATGATAAATACCCAAATCCTATTTGGAAAACCTTCATTGTGAAAAAATTAGAATTTTAACAAAATGGTGCCTCACATTTTAAGAATATTCTCATTTTTAAAAAAGTAAACATACCAATTGACAAGTTATATTAAACCTGTTACTAATAAGTTCAGGTTAATTTGAGATTCCTTGAATAATTCTAAATATTGAAGATAAGCACCATATATTTGCCAAAAATTTTTTAAGTTTGTAAAAAATTAATTAGCACCTTGCCTTTAAGCACATATTGTATTCATTTTACACAGGTACGGGATTAATTTAACAAAGGATTCTTTAGTTGTAAAAGGCAACGCGCTGCCACAAACTACAAAGGAAAAGAGCTCTGAAATAATTGATGCTCTCTGACTTGTTTTGTTTTTCAACTTGTGTTTCAAGAAAAATTTTAGAGTTGACATTTTCCACTTGCCCCTATAAATATCTTTAAAGTAATATTTTATTTGGGTAACAAATCATCTGTATTTCTACACAATGGAAATTAAACCTCCCTCTAAAAAAAGACTAACCAATCAAGGCCTTAATTATAAGTAATGCCAACATATAATAAAATACAGAATCACACATGTAATACAACCCAAATCACTGGTGCTTTAACGATAGAGACCGCCAACTACCATCATGACAGAATGAGGTAGCCAACAAATTCTCCCTCAAAAAGCAACTATAAAGCTGGACAAAACAGTCAAAAGCAATAATATTAGCACTCTGCAATTCAACCAATTCAACCACTTCACGAAAAATGCTAAACTTCAGAAAAGAACAGTAGGAGTTGATGATGTCCTTGCCAGGGGCTACTGCCACTTCCACCTCCTCACTTTATCAGGGCAGTAGTTTAATCAGGGAAGGGTAGGCTGTGAAAACCAGCAGCTTTGTCACCTCTGCCAGAGGAGGCTCACTTGATTTGGGACACTGTTAGTTAAAGTAGTGATCTCTGTGGCAAGCAAACAGAGATGGCCTATGGCTCCATAAGCCTGAATAAGCAAACCTGACTGGGGACAAGCAACAGACTAACAGACTAGTCAGGGATTTAACATGGAGTTCTAGCAGCCAGAGGGGGCTTGAACCCACATATTTAATATTTAGGGTTGACTAGAGGCTATGTACATTCCTGTGGAGACCAGAGAGGGCCCATATATCCCTGGCTGATGGAGCTGACAGGCATGTGCAGGTGAGACATGAGAGGGCCCAATGGGAAGTAAAAGCCCAAGCAGCCTGAAGTTTGAACGTGCTCCCCAGCTCACAAACAGACCCATCAGGAGAGATTTGATGCCTTACTGGCTCAAAGTGTCTCAGTATAACTTCTGACCAATCTTTGGCTGATCACTAAGTGACGCACACACAGGGACAAGCACTAGGAAACCAGACTTACAAATAAAAACAAGGGAAAAAATAGCGAGCAGGGATGTAAGAGCTGCATATCATGGAGGATACACACTTCGAAAGATTAGTCTAGGCAAGTATTACTAACAAAACAAACAACAACCCATGTCACCAACAGATAGGGAAAGTCAGAAACTAGAATTACTAAATATATTATCTAAAATATTCAGTATTCAACAGAAAATTATGAGTCATACAAGAAACAAGAACATGTGATCCATAAGAAAGCAGTCATTAGAAACTGTCTCTAAGTGCCTTTAAGATATTATATTTAGCAAAGCTTTCATCTAGCTATTATAAATATGCTCGAAAAACTAATGAAAACCATCTTTAAAGAATTAAATGACTCAGTGAATACAGAATCTCATTAAAAGGATAGAAATTATTTTTTAAAAGAATCAAATGGAAATTGTGGAGATGAAAAATATAATAACTGAAATGAAAATATCACTAGAGTGGCTCAATAGTAAATGTGAGATAGCAGAAAAATAATCAGTGAACTTGAAGATATAATTATTTAATCTGAAAAACACAGAAAAAAAAGACTGCAGAGACATGAACAGAGCCTCCAAGACTTATGAGACAATATCAAGTGTACTAATACATGTGTAATAAGAGCATCAGAAGGTAGAAAAAAAGTGAGAAAAGGGTAAAATCCAACATCTATTAACAATAAAAACTCTCAATATAAGAGGAACAGAAGGAAACTTCTTCAAATTTATAAAAGGCATCTATGAAAAACCTACTGCTAACATCATAAAATGAAAGACTCAATGTCTTCCATCTAAGATTGGGAACAAATTAAGGATGCCAGTTCTATCCAACATAGCACTGAAGGTTCCAGCAAGTGCAATAAAAAAAATTAAAGGCATCCAAACTGAAAAAAGGTAGGAAAAAAACCTTCTTATTTGAGGATGATTATCTACATAAAAAATCCTAAGGAATTCACAATAAAAATACTTGAATACATGAATTTAGCAAGGACTCAGGATATATGATTTATATATTAAAAATCTATTGTATTTCTATATACTAGCCATGAATAATCCAAAAATGAAATTTAAAAAACAATTCGATTCACAATAACATCAAAAAGAATAAAATACTCAGGAATAAACTTAAAAGAAGTGTAATATTTGATGCTAAAAACTACAAAACTTTACTGAGAGAAATTAAAGATCTAAAGAAATCGAGAGACATTTTATTTTTACAGATAAGAAGAGTCAACATTGTTAAGATGTCAGTTCTCCACAAACTCATATATAGATTCCACACTATCCCTATCAAAATCCCAGCAGGCTTTTTATAAAATTGATGATTATAAATTTAAATGAAAATGCAAGTGACTAGAATGGCCATAACTATCTTAAAAACAAAGAACAAAATCAGAGGATTTATACTACCTGAACTTACTATAAAGTTATGGTAATTAAAGTAGTGTAGTATTGGCATAAGGAAAGGCATACAGATCAGTGGAACAGAGTTGAAAGTATAGAAATAAATTCTTATGTGTACATCAATTAATTTTTGACAATTCAATGGGGAAAGGGTCACATCAACCAATGGTGCTGTGGCAACTGAATAACCATATATTTAAAAAAAAGAAGAAGAAGGAGAAAAAAGAATAACAATTTAGACTCTTACTTCACGTAACACACAAAATGAACTCAAATGAATCACAGGCCTAATAAGAGCTGAAACCATAAATCTTCTAAAACATACCACAGGAGAATATCTTCATGACCTTGGGCGAGAGTTTCTCAATTTAACCGTTACTGACCTTTGGACCAGAGAATTCTTTGTTTTGGAGGATTGCTCTGTTCCTTATAGGAAGCTTAACAGCATCCCTGGCTGGTTTCTACTCACCAGGTGCCAGTAGCAATCTCCATACACAGCTGTGACAATCAAAAATGACTCTAGACATTGCCAAATGTCCCTTGAGGGGCTAGATAGCTTCCAGTTGAGCACCACTGCATTAGACATTTTAGCTACAACACCAAAAGCACAATCCACAAAAGAACAAATTGAACTTCATCAAAATTGGGAATTTCTGCTCTTGAAAAACCCTAAAGAAAAAATATAAGTCAAGTTACAGAATGGAAGAAAATATTTGCAAATCACATATCTGATAAAGTATCAATAACATATATAGAACTTTTACAACACAATAAGACAAACAATGCAATTAAGGAATAGGTGAAAGATCTAACTGAATAGAATACTTCATCAAGAAGATATACAAATGGCTAATAAGCCCATGAAAAAGTATCCAACATCATTAGTCATTAGGGAAATATAAAGTAAAACCACTATGAGATATCACTATATACCCATTAGATTATAATAAAAAACAAACATACAATACTAATTATTGGTCAGAATGTGGAGAACCAGAACCTTCATACATTGCCGGTGGGAATGTAAAATGGTACAAAGCGGTATAGCTACTTCATAAATACTCTGGTAATTTCTTAAAAAGTTAAACATTAATTTACCATAGGAGAACCAGCAATTCCATTCCCAGAACTCTATTCAAGTGAAATGTAAACATATGTCTACATGAAAAATTGTACATGAATGTTTATTGCAACATTATTTATTACAGTGAAAAAGTGGAAACAATCCAACTGTCCATCAACTTGTGGAATATCCATACAATGGAATACTACTCAGCAATAAGTGGACCAAAATACTGATACATCCTAAAACACAGATGAATCTCAAAAACATGCTAAGGGAAAGTAGCCAGATGCAAAGACTACATATCATATGATTCCATGTATATGAAACGTCAGAAAATGTCAAAAGGTAAATTTATAGAGAAGAAAGCAGATCAGTGGCTGCTTGTGGCTGGGGATAGGAGTGAGGCCTTTCTGCAAATGGGCTCAAGGAAATTGTCTGGGTTAATGGAAATGTTCTAAAACTAGATGGTAATGATGGCTATACAACTCCACAAATTTACTAAAAATCATTTAATTTATGATAAATAATACATCAATAAAACTATTTTTTAAAAAGAACCAATATGAAATCAACTCTATCCTTCTTAATCAAAATAGGGGTCCATGCTAGGGTATGGGTTGCCAAATAGTTGAATACCATGAACATGGGTAAATAGGGTGGACGGAAGACGCATCATTAGATCTCATTGTATAGTAGTGGTTACCAAATTGCTCAGAAGGCAGTGTATTTCTAAAATAAAGTAACAATCACTTTTTCCTAATTCACAGAAAAAACAATGTTAAAATGGGCATAATCTTCTTAAAGTTCTTCCTCCCATAATTTATTCTTCTAGTATAATACTGGTTTATAATGTCACCTCTGCCATTAAATTGCTTTATTTCAATATTTATTTTTACTCCACTTTGTTCCAAAAAAGATTTGTTAGGTGACTTTAAAACTTCATATAACTTTTTTAAATTTCAATTTGTCCTTGAAATAGAGAAAGTAATAACTGAACATGACAACTACAAGAAATACTAAAGTGCTACACGAAATATATTTTCGAATAACCAAATTTAGTATTGCTTCTTTCTTTTACATTTAGTCTCATATATAACATTCTATCACAACCAGTGGATCTCAAACTATGCTTGGTCTTCAGGCTGGTCCATGCTGCTATACAGCAAAACTGAACAATACCTGAGTCTTCCTAATTAAAAGAAAAAAGTCAAAATGGAAAAAATTTTCTCAATTATCTCCCCATACTTTCCCATACTGTTTTCTTAAGATGTTAATACCAACAATCACCTGAACTACAATCCAACAGATACCTGATTTTGGTAATTTGGAGCTTACCATATTTCATTTGAAGTAATATGACTTCACTTTACTCTGCCTCTTAATAAATTTGAGGACCAGTCCAAGACCATGGCACAAAGAAATTTACAACAGGATGCTCAGATCTCCCTACTTTTCTATTACCAGACTCAACTATCAACAAGAAACAGCCTGCACTCTTAACACTCTGGTTTCAAGTCAGAACCTAGATGCAAAGTGGTTCTAACCTCATTTTATCCCCAGCAATTTTCTCTCTCTCAGTTCAACATTGTCAATTTATTTGTATCATCTGGGTAAGTCTGTCAGTCCCATTAGATTATGAACTAAACTGAGGGAAAAGATTATATTTTATTCATCTTTACATCTCTTCTGTATTTCAATGCTCTGTACATCCTGTGTCTTCAATAAATGTTTAAATATTTACAAACTTTCAATGGATCCCTTTGTATGGTTTCCTTATGTCAAGACCTTTATGTTAATATACATGTTCCTAACATTTTACCTACTGCTTGAACAAAAATTTTTTTTATTTATGTAAGGTAGCATCTCCAGAAACATTGATAGAATATTAAAACAGGATGTTACTTCACCTTAGAAAATACCTACTCCAGTC
>NW_012149174.1:3470649-3479392 GCF_000956105.1 Propithecus coquereli
AAAAAAAAAAAAGAAAAGAAAATACCTACTCCATTTTATTCCTCAGATACTAAAGGAAGTTGTGGAATACAAATAGAGCACAGGATTTTAAATCAAGTGAACTGGGGTTGACATCAGTTTGACCATTTACTACCTGGTTGGTTCAGCAAAAATAACTTCCTCAAGCTTTAATATCCTTATTAGTAAAACTGGGATAAAATCTATTCACAGGTTTTGTTAAGATTATAGGAAAGTGCCCGGAAATGAAAGCTACCAACTTTCATTGAGTCTGAGCACCAGAGAGTTAAATTTACTTAACTAAGAGCTAAGGTCTCCAGTAGCATTTGTTCTACTTTATCACATGGAGAATACCACACAGGAAATCATCCCAACCCATCAGAGACTTTTCTTATACAAGAATAAAGTATTTGACCAAGCGTTTGGTATATATTTGGCGTAAAAAGAATATACTTCTCATGACATTAAAAGGAAAAAAAATACCAATTAACCAAATATCTTTCAGAACCAGCTCTTACATGCTCGTCTTCTTTTTTTTTTTTTTTTTTTTTGAGACAGAGTCTCTCTCTGTTGCCTGGGCTAGAGTGCCGTGGCATCAGCCCAGCTCACAGCAACCTCAAATTCCTGGGCTCAAGCGATCCTTCTGCCTCAGCCTCCCGAGTAGCTGGGATTACAGGCTTGTGCCACCATGCCCGGCTAATTTTTTTTTTCTATAGATTTTTAGTTGTCCAATTAATTTCTTTCTATTTTTAGTAGAGACGGGGTCTCGTTCTTGCTCAGGCTGGTTTCGAGCTCCTGAGCTCAAACAATCCACCCGCCTCGGCCTCCCACAGAGCTAGGATTACAGGCATGAGCCACCACGCCCGGCCTTACATGTTCTTCTTTAGGCAATCAATGTCACTTGTCCAGGCTGTTTAGGTAGAGCAAGTGAATTTTATGGTATTGATTCTTTATTAATACACAAAAATGTGTTCAGGGTGTTTCTTTATTTCTTGTTTTCACATCAGATAATTTTATACAATATATATCTACATCTGTATAAACATACATAAAACACTAACGCATAAGCATAACAATAGGACTAATATCTATGGGATTATTTATGATTAGAAATATGGAAATAATCAAAAGTCCCAATAAAAAGGAAATGGTTCTATTCAATTGGACAGAATGTTAGACAGTCAATGAAAATAAATATTAAGACTACAGTAATATGGAAAATGTATACTTAGCCTAAATGAAAAGTAGAACACAACTGCATATACTCCATAACCATATCTATGTAAAATATTCATAAATATAAATTTTAAAATTTGGAAGGCTGCCTGGAAATATATATATAATCATGATGGGATTATAGGGAAATTTACTTTCTTTTAGTGTAGATACAAGTACATATCATGCATATGTTGGTTTTGATCCATGATAAAGCTGACAAATTTTTATAGTTATTTTTAACCCCTAAGAAATAGCAATCCTTAGAAAAGAGACAACATACATAATTCTTCAAAATCTAGTACTTAAAACTGATAACTATTAAGTGATTTTAAATAACTTAGTGTTATTAATAAGCAATATTAAAGTACAGAAAAAAGCCCAAAAGACCTTCAACAATGTGAAACAGTTTTCCCAACTCTGAAAAGTAAACCACAGTCTTGAACTTCTGAGTTGTATAACCACTAAAGAGATAGAGAAATAAAGGAGCAAGAGAGACCTTTGAGAACATCACCTCACAACCCATAGTCACAGTCCTGGATTATGTTCAAGAGTTTTGGCAGGTTTGCTAAAACTTCACTGAATCATCACCCTAGGGTCCAGGTATTTTTAGCACAAATTACCGGCAAGGTCTAGAGTAATTCAGAGAAAATTCACCAGTGATTATTGGGGTGTGTTTCAGTGAAAGCATCAGCAACTCTTCATCAAATCATTTATACAAGATCACCTTCAAAAGTGATACCAATTTGAGGAAAACAAGACCATGCAAAGATCTAAATACACTACCAGACTTTGATTTCTACAAAGAATTTCAACAGTCAAAGCAAGCCTCTTGATCTGCAGTTTCCATTGGGAATGCTGCATTCAATAACATCTGCAAAATTAAAGAATCTCCAAAGATAGTATGGTGTGGTTTACAATGTTGAATTTTAAGTCTGCTATTTAAGTATAGCTGGGGTGTATTTCAAAGATAAGGAAGTGCATATTAAAGAATAATGACATTTTAATTTCTCTCTCTCTGGTTACAACACAGGGTATTCAAGTATCAATTTTGTCTTTCCCCATTTAGCAAACATCAATTCTAGACCTACAGATAACAACTCTAGAATAATTTATCTTATCACCTCCTCTCAAGTGGCAGAAGGCAAGATAGTTCTTGCTGATGCTAAGAAAATCGGGGAACCTTGAGCCTCCAGTTTCCAGTTCACAATAAGAGCAATCCTCCTTTTTATCTCCTTAAATGTAGATACAGTGAATGCTGTAAGTAAATGTCAGCCACCAGAAGCCAAAGAAAAGTATACCAAACATGAGATTTTTTTCAGTAAACATCATTAAGAAAGTTATATTTATAAGTTACCATAGTTATTCAACTCAGAGAAGTAGACCAACTTATTCTTACCAAAGGATTGGGGTACTCAAAATTCAGATATATGGGAAAGGGAAATAGAATATCTTAGATGTTCTTTCTAATTCCCATATAAGGAGAAGAAAAAGTCTAAGACTAAACAGAATATAGGAAGATTAAAGGACAGTCTGAAGGGACAAAGAAACTACAGGTTTCTTTGTTCCATGCTCCCATGTTTTCATTTACTGCATCTTTACAGTTTCCCTTATAATCTACTAAACAATGATTCTAGTTCTTTTCTCAAAGTAAACATTAAATACTTCCTGGCATGTTGAATTAAGTCATTTTAGAGTGAAAATACTGCAGTGGAATGTAAAATTGGCAACTACACATTAGTAGGAATTATTAAGAATGAAGGAAGACAGACAACTCCTAGACCAAGAAAAACCCAGCTGGGTCTTAAGCCATTGTAGGATGTAGGATACCTTAGACACCAGTTCCTTAAGGAACTATTCACAAATAACTAAATAATGTCAAAGGCTCTAACAAGAAGGGAAAAGACCTAACAGCTGTTGAGTTCCTATTCTGATGCAGGCACATGCTAGGAATATATACTATCTCATGTAATCTTTCTATCTAACCTGGAAAACAGGTATTTTCTCCCTGACTTATAGATAAAGAGGCTGGTCTTCAGAAGAATTAAGTAACTTGCTTACTGTTGAACCAAGGCAAAATTCAAACCAAGGACCCAAGCTCTTATTTTTTCTTCTGTATCTGTCTATAACCATTTAACACATTAGAGATTCTATGTTTTCAAAAGATTCAGTTAAGATGAAAGTCATACCCACTTATTATTTCCTGATGTTAGAGAGACTTCTTATATTCTATTAGGCAGTCAGCAATATAGTCAACAAACTGTGGGCTGGAGGCAAGGTGCCTAGGCAAAGATTTCAGCAGGTGTCAGTTTTCCTTTTTTTTTTTTCAGCCCGGCTCTTGGTTTCTCTCTCACTGTTGTGCACTTGTGGTTTAAAGAACCATGTCCAATAAGAATGAGTGAATCACAAAGGTCTGAAGTACAGCTTTTCTAAGAATTTCTAGGTAGATTGCTTTTAGAAAAAATTGATGGCAACTGCATTTAGTCCTGTGAGTAGGAGGGAAAGGGGGCAAAAAAAAATTCTCTCCTTGGTAGAAAATATATTTCATCAATATATAATTCATGCAAAATCCTAATTCTTTTATATTAGCATGTGAAAAAATTAATCTGAATTATTAAGTTCTAATCAAATAAGTATATTTTAACAGAATGGAAATTACTACTTTCAAAGTCTAGGCCTCAATTTTTCATGTTTCACAATATATAGAGGGAACTACAGAAGGGCTCCAAAACTAAACCTACACACTTGACTTTCTCTTTGTATGACAAGTCTAATAATCCATTTTTATGTATGTTGAGTTATGCTGAATAATTTTTTAGTCTACAAGAAAGAGTGAAGATAATAGACCTTCAAAAGTTTAAAAAACTAGAACTTAAAATGAGTTTAACTTAACAAATTTTACCTTATCTGCTGTAATATTTTATACTATTATCATCAATATTATCTGTAAACAGGAACAGTGTGTTAAATTTATATTTTAGGACTTGTTCTGGATCTAGAGACAGCTTGTAGCCGTTATCTTGTTCCCCATTGTTGCCGGGAATTCTCAAGCTGGGCCTATCTATTTTTTCTTCAAAAGTGTTATCAGTAACTTTTACATAAAATTGAAAGGAGAAAGAAGCAACACTTTTCCTACCTTAAGCCACCTGCTAGCTAGTGTCTTTCTACAGGAATCTGATTGGAATTATCCCCTACCTTCTCTCTGCCAGAGACCTCTGTGTTCAAGCACAGAGGCTATGGGTCTGAGGATCTACTGCTTTTTCTCATTCTGGAAGATGGACAAAGTAGTTTCAGCATGGCCCTCTGCTCCATTTCTAGGACTGGATTACTACTTAGGACAAGAAGGAAACACCTCTTTTCCCTTATGCAAATGAGTAAGATTTTCTCTTCTACAGAGAGGATCCTGTGAACATCTTACAAATTATCACTAATTAAAGCAACTAAAGGTAGCCAAAATTCTTACATACTGTAACATTAATGCTCAATGTTAGGTACAAAAACTTTTCCCCCTCATCCAAACTTATCAACTGAACTAATCTAATTTTTACTTTTTATAATTTAGCATGCAATTATGTAGTCCTTATTCAATTCAACAATTACTGAGGACCTACTATGTGCCAAGCACTGTGCTAAGCCTTGGAAGTACAAAGACTAAAGCACAATTGCTACCAAATCCATTGTGCTCAAGACTTAGACTGGTTTGTGCTCATCATCAACTGAAACGGAAAACAGTTTAAAATCAAAGAGCTTTTAAGCATATGTAAAATGCTATTAAATCCTCAGTAACAAAAGAATTTCTTATGGCAATAGAAAATTGACTCATCCTCTTAGCTATTTTGGAAATGAAATTTTTTTTTTACCTTGTTAATAGATATGTTCTATTATATTTACTTACAATGCTGCTTGTGTTTACTGACTATATCCGAGAAACAGAAGAATTAAATTCTTAGGTATTGTTTAAATAAGCCAGGCAATATGGTCAAAGGCATCATTTAATATTTTAGAAAATGTGGCACATTCACAGACTAAATAGACTATTCTGGTTAGATATGCTGTGATCCAGTTTCATGAAATGCAACTAGAATGCTTTCACTATGAAGTAACTCTGGCAGCTGAACTTTTTGACTTCCACTAGGATGTCAATATATTCCCGTAATATTCTATTAATACTTATAAATATTTCACCAAAAATACAACATTTCATTAATGTATATCCCAATGTATCAGCCAATATTGGCAATATACAAGCCAATATGCTAAGATAAAAAGAGCTTATTGCAAATTTTTTTACAGATGAATTTTTCAGAGTTTTAACACTAGCTACACAATTTATAAGTAGTATTCACAAAAAAAGATAGCAGAGAACCTACTATTAATGTTTTAAAAGTTCAAATATAACTAGTTGAGGAATTTGAACTTTATCTTGAAAGTAATGGGGAGCTAATTAAAGAATTTTAATCAGTAAAGTACACAGATTACATTTATGTTTTATAAAGATTATTTTAGTTCCCTTCATTGCACTATTTTTAAAACTTATTTATTGTGTTTCCCTAAACTAGAATATAAGGTCCACAAGACTACAGATCTTCTCTGTCCTATTCATTATTCTACCCCCAATGCCTATAGGTCAGCTGCAGCAAGTAAATAAACAGAACACCTGAATGAATTTATGTAAGGAACCAGTTAAGAATCTAATACTTTTTCTTTTTTTTCCCCTTGCCTGTGAATAACCAACATCACAACAACAAAACAATTAAGGCCCTGAACTAATGAATTGTTAGTGAGGGCACAAATAGACCAGTCTGAGAAGTATTAAAGAGCAAGAATTAAACACTGTTGACCAAAAGAATATGAGTAATCAGGAAAACTAAAAGTAAAAATCATTTATGGTATTTCAAAAATTACCATAAAGCTATTGCAATAAATATGGTGCAATAATAGCATAAAGAAAGACAAATAGATCAACTGAATAGACTTGAGAGTCCAGAAATAAAACCTTACATTTATGGTCAAGTAATTTTTGACAAGGATGCCACGTTCAATCAATGGGGAAATAATATTTCTATCAGAAACATATGGTGTGGGAACAACTGGATTACCACATGCAAAAGAATGAAGTTAACTCACACCATATACAAAAATTAATTCAAAATAGATCATAGATCTAAGAACTATTAATATAAAATGCTTAGAAGAAAATATAAGAGTAAACCATAAGCTTAGATTAAGCAATGGTTTCTTAGATATGACAATGAGCAACAAAAATAGATAAATTGGACTCCTCAAAATTAAAAATTTTTGTGCCTCAGAGGACACCGTTAAGAAGGTGAAAAACAACCCACGGAATGGGAGAAAATACTTGCAAATCATATATGTAATAAGGGCTTTGTATCTAGATTATATAAAGAACTCTGTAAAAACACAAATAACCCAATTAAAAAATAGGCAAAAGATTTGAACAGACATTTCTCCAAAGATATACAAATGGCCAACAAGGATGCGAAAAGACGCTCAAAGTCATAAGCCATTTGAGAAATGCAAATCAAAGCCACAATGCCATACTACTTCATACCCGTTAGGAAGGCTAAAACAAAAAAAAGCAACAATAGCAAATGTTGATGAGGATGTGGAGAAATTGGAACCCTCATTCATTAATGATAGAATTGTAAAATCATATAGCCAGTTTGAAAAACAGTTTAAAAAGGTGAAATAAAGTTAGCATATGACTGAGCAACTCTACTCCTATATATATATCCAAGAGAAATGAAAACATGTATTCACACAAAAACTTGTAAACCAATGTATGTAGAAGCAGTATTCATAATAGCCAAAAAGTGGAAACAACCCAATATCCATCGACAGATCAATGGTTAAACAAAATGCAGTACATCTATGCAACAGATATCATTCAGCCATAAAAAGAAATGAAGTACTGATATATGCTACAACATAGATGAACCTTGAAAACATTATGTGAAGTCAAAGAAGCCAGACAGAAAAGGACAAATATTCTATAATTCCATTTACATGAAATGTCCAGAGTAGGCAAATCTTGTAAAGACGGAAACTAGATGAGTGGTTGCCTAGGGGTAGGGGATAATAAGGAGTGATCACTAATGGGTATAGGAGTTTTTTGGAGGGTGATAAAAATGTTCTAAAATTAGATTGTGGTAATGGTTGCATACCTCTGTAAATATACTAAAACCTACTAAACTGTATACTTCAAGAGGGTGAATTCTATGGTATGTAAATTGTATCTAAATTAAAGTCGTTACTAAAACACACATACACACATGCACATCACTTAAGGATTTCTGAATAGATCATTCTCCCCTTAGTGCTTCCCATTTGATGGATGTAAAATTTTCAGATACTTTCCACAAACAAAGGCATACAAAAACTCCCCCAAATTTATAAATATAGGCCTGAAAGTTAATTTAAGGAACTATTAGAATATAAAGTCCTTGAAGACCACAAAAGTATCATCATCATAGTTCTATTTCCCTTCACTTTCTGACCCTGTTATTTATCTCCTATTATAGTATTTTGTACATAATAAGTGCTCAATAAATGCTTGCTCAAATGACTCTTCGAAAAGAAACTAGAGAACTTGAATGTTCAGAAAGAAGTACTCCTTGCAAGAACAGTGTCTCAGGAAGGAAGGAAGGAAGGAAGGGAGGGAGGGAGGGAGGAAGAACAAACGAACTCTTATATCAAGGCTTTCCAGACGAATACTAACCTCTGAATTTCTTCTCTTCTTTAGTATTTGCCCAGTTCCTTTAGGAAGAGAGATTTGAGAAACCTTCAGAATATGACCCTAACATAGGAGATACTATAATTAACCTTCCTGCATTTTTAAATTATATAGCATCCTTGATGCAAAAAAATCTGTATAGTAGAGCTGATGCAAAACACAACAAACATCCTGTTACCCTCTTAGATAAGGAAATGGGGTTCTCTGGTTAATATCAAGTTACTATATATAGATTGGCACTTATTAAACGAATTGGAACAAAATCACAACAAATTGAATTGATAATAATCTTATCTTTCATGGATAAATCAGAAAACATTTGGATATCTTGTACTGCCTTGGGGTCATCATTATAATCAACTATCATTATTTACTATGTTGGACTGTTTTTGCACATGTATTCAGTAAGGAAGTTTCAGTTGAAATAATGCCAGCTAGACCAACTTTTACTATAAGGCAGTAAATCAATAGCTCAAACCTGAAAGCTAAATATCTTAAAAAGAAAAAAAAAAGGAATAAAACAGGCAATTCACCACTAAATCATGACAGGAAATAGAAAAAGCTGAATGAAAGCTTAACAAGGAGAAATTGACATTTAGGAATCCTTACAGAGGGGAGCTGTCAAAGGGGGAGATTCATACAGCCTGTCAAATATGAAATGTTTAATTCCTGGTGGGATGTAAAAAGATGAGGAAGAGGCCGGGCGCGGTGGCTCACGCCTGTAATCCTAGTTCTCTGGGAGGCCGAGGCAGGCGGATTGTTTGAGCTCAGGAGTTC
>NW_012149174.1:3479640-3487945 GCF_000956105.1 Propithecus coquereli
AGGATTGCTTAGTGGAACATGGATATAATTGCCTGAAAACTATAGTAACAAGTCTACATAAAATCACATGTAGGATTTAAAGATCTTACAAATTAACTGGTATTTTGCCTTAGAACTTCATAAACTATGTTTTTAAATGAAGGTAAGGCTAGCCTCCCTTTCCTTATCCTCTTCATTCCATAGCCTGTCCTCTAAAAAAGCATCTTTGAGAAAGGAAGCTCCAAATTTTTTTCTTCAAAAATCAACTCAAACGCATTTTAAAAAATTAAGATTGTATTAATTATTTAAGTTATGTGTATTCACAGAGAAAAGAATCTGGCACTGAAAATAGTGATCCTCTTTTCTTCTGGGTTCCCATATATAGGATTCAAAACAATTTACAAAGAATAGTTTAACAATGAGGAATAGCAGACTTAAAAATTCAAACTTCTTGATATTAAAAAGTAACTTCATGCTTATTCGATACATACAGAAAGGTTATAACAAACAGTTCTACACTGGAGATGTAGACTTAAAAAAAATCACAACAAAAATTGACAGGTTGATCCTATATATATATTTTTTGATCCTATATTTAAATGGCATCTGAACATTTCTACTAAGGCTCACAGAGGGACTAGGCTTATATTTAAATCATTGACATTATTTGGTAATTATTCATTTTAGGATAAAATCTAATCTGACCATACCTGTCATAAACCAGTCTATAGAGCTGGAAGTTATCCAAGAACTCACTAGTACAATCTCATTTCACAAATGAACAAACTAGGGCCAAGGGAAGTTAAGTAACTTGCCCAAAATGCATGGTGATATCAGGATTAGAGCACAGCACAGTGCTAGTTAAAATATTTTAACACTGAAGCTAACTGAATCACATTTGACTAGAAAGGAATATTTTTCAAAGGCTTAATCAGTTTTGTTCTTTCATCAGAAAATGATTTTCTGAGTTTGGAAGGGAATATGAAGATCATCTAGCAATCACTTTTGGTAATAAAGGAAACCTTCGAAATATTCCCCTAGTACCAAAAGCAATGCAAAATTAAACAAACAAGGGAAGTTCAAAGCTAGGGCTCTCCCTGATATCTTTCTCCATAGAAGCAAGATGCACAAGAATGTTACATCTGAATTCAATCTAAGGAAAGGAAAATCACTTATGGAGCAACAGAAAAATTTAATCCACAAGGTGCCTCCTCCTCAAATAAGTCTGACAGGTTTCTCAATTTTCTGCCAACCATTGCACTTAGCTTTGGTATTCTGACCGTTGTGGGCTAGGCATTCCCAAGAAGGGTCTGACTTGACCTACTTAGACCTTGACATCTGGAAACTTCATCACTCCGTAGCTTCTCCCCACCACTCATGAAAAAGACCAGAAGGTTGGTTGGTTGCTCTTAGAGATGAGATGACAGGCCTGCAGATGAACCTGTAGCCTCTGACCTGCCAGCAGAATTTTCACTTGCATGACTAACTAAAGCAGCAGCCTAGATTACCAGAAATATTAGCAATTTTCATTTAAATGAACTTTCTCTAGAGACCCTAGGCAGATGACATGAATGAACTGCTCAAAAATTTCTTCAGCAAACCTTTAACTATCATTTTTGCTGACACCATTATTTTTGTATGAATAAGGAAGAGAAATTACAGAGACAGAAAATTTTTAAAGAAAGAAAAGCATGTTTTTGCTATGTAAGGGCAGTTACCCCAGGCTAATACACAGCATGTCAAAGGTATAACTGAAATATCTTAACCCTGGAATCCAAAGAAATAATATGAAAATTAAAATAACACTGAGGCATAAAGGTCTGAAGGATAACAGGTAGCCACAATTATTCTGCAGGACGGCTCATAGACAAAGATGATTTTCTGGCTCTGCTGACCCTCCCTAGAGGTTCGGCTGAGAGCTTGAGAGAAAACTACATCAGAAATTATAATGAGGGGCTGGGCACGGTGGCTCATGCCTGTAATCCTAGCACTTCGGGAGGCTTAGGCAGGAGGATCACTCGAGGCCAGGAGTTGAAGACCAGCCTGAGCAACATAGTGAGATCGTATCTCTACAAAAAATAGAAAAATTAGCCAGGCATGGTGGTGTGCACCTGTGGTCCCAGCTACTCAGGAGGCTGAGGCAGGAGGATCACTTGAGCATAGGAGTTTGAGCCTGAAGTGAGCTATGATGATGCCACTGCACTCTAGCTTGGACAACTAGAGAGAGACCCTGTCTCAGACATAAAAAAGAAGTTGCAATGATTAATGCTTTCATGTTCTCCATTTCTTAAGATATTAAGAAAGGTACAAATTACACTTGGAACACTGGACCAATGTAAAAAAAATGTACAAAATTACTAGTGATGTCACTGAAGAAAGTTAGTTTACAACAAGGAGAAGACTGTTATCAAAATAAGTAAACTCTCAAAGAGACTGGCACTTATTATGTGATGCTTGATCCTATTTAATCAATTGAATTATTTCAGTATGATTTCCTTTACTATTTATTTCCTTAATTCACCACATTGAAATTAGATTATCTAAAATCATGCTCCTAATGAGGAAAATCCAACCCTTCAAAAAATGGCCTGGACTCAATTTCTTCACCACGACAGTCACATGCCTAAGAAGAGAAAAAAAAATATGAGCCAGGTGTGGTGGTTCACACCTGTAATCCTAGCACTTTGGGAGGCCAAGGCAGGAGGATTGCTTGAGGCCAGGAGTTCGAGACCAGCATGGGCAAAAAAGTGAGACCCCACCTCTACAAAAAAATCAAAAATTAGCTGGGCCTGGTGGCGTGTGCTTATAGTACACAGGAGGCTGAGGCAGGAGGATCACTTGAGCACAGGAGGTTGAGGCTGCAGCAAGCTATGATCCCATGCCATTGCACTCCAGCCTGGGTGACAGAGGGAGACCTTGTCTCTAAAAAGAAAAAAAATATGTCAATATGTTTACTTACTATAGCACAGTGCATCATCCAAACCAAGACACTACTGAAAGTGAAAGAGGGCATTATTAAAAATTATACCCGGTGAGGATGCACAACAACAGCAACTCTCATTCATTGCTGATGGAAATGTAAAATGTTAATAGCCACTTCAGAAAACAGTTTGGCAGTTTCTTATAATGTCAGACAGACACACCATAGAACCTAGCAGTCATGCTCTTAGGTATTTACTCACGTGAACTGAAAACTTACATTCAAGCAAAAAATGTATATGTGAATTTTTATAGCAGCTTTACTCATAATCACTAAAAACTGGAAGCAACCAGCTGTCACTCAACAGAAGAATGGGTAATGGGTGTGGTGGTATATCCAAACAATGTAATACTATTCAGTAATAAGAGGAGCAACCTACTGATTCACACAATAAGATGGACAAATCTTTAATGCATTTTGCTAAGTGGAAAGAACCATATCTGAAAGATTACATATTGTATGATTCCATTCATACAACATTCTAGAAAAGACTAAATTAAAGGGACAGAAAACAGATCAGGGGTTGGGAGAGTGGAGAGTAGTTTACTACAAAGGAGATATACAAGGGAATTTTTAGGGTGATGGAACTATTCTGTATGGTACTGGGGTGGTGGATACATGACTATGTATTTGGCAAAACCCAAAGAACTTTACAATACAAAACTTGAACTTTAAAGTGCACAAAGTTTAAAAAAATCAACCAGGAGGTTTAGGATCACAGGATGGAATGCAGATTGTGACAAAAGAACCTAAATGTATTATAAGTGTATGACATAATCCCACTGAGGGGGTATTAGGGGAAAAAAAGGAGTTGACCTAAATAACGTTGGAAAATCATGTTTTGACTGGAAACAGGCTAGAGGCAAAAGGACCCATACATGAATACTGTTTTGTAGTTAGCTGGTAAAGATGGTTCTCTGGGGTGTATGAGTTAACAGTTCTGAAACTGCTTTACATGTACACTATAGTCAAACAAATAAATAGATGGCAGATGGTGGAAGCCAGATTACTCACTATTGGAAAGGGAAGTTACAGATAAACTAAAAGGGAAGGCTATAAAGAATCCTGTGGTAACAGATTAGAGGCAGAATCATCAGTATGAAATCATGTTTAACTTAACATAGATCCAAAAATAATTATAGACATGTGTGTACACGAGTTGGTAAACATATATACATTTCCTTGCTTTGTCGAGGGGTCCTAGAAACAGGACACTACAGTAGCAATTATCATACCTACCACCCAGATATTGGTTTCTAAATACCACTATTCAATAACAGGAACCACGGTTCTTTGGAGAAATGGCTACTTCTAGGATTGGGTAGGGAAAAGACAAGACGAGCTAGAGTGTTTTGTAGTACCAGAAAGTAAGGAAGTGTTAAAAAAAAAAAAAACAAAAGGATGGGGTAATGTCAAAGGAACATAGGAGCCAATCTGAAAGAGCTCCAAGTGGCCAAAGTTGGAACCATTTGAGCAATAAAATAACATATTAATGGATTATAACTCAAAGTATACAATAAACATCCATGAATCCATGCTGATATAAATAAATGGAGGAGAAAAGACAGATTCCTTGAAGAAGAATTCCAATTAATTTATATATATACCCTCCAAGAGCTCATCTTGCTCCCTCCTTCCCCTTGAACGTGGGCTAGAGTTGGTGACTTGCTTCCAAAGAACAGACTATGAGGGATAGGGGTAATTTTATGGTGGAAAACTTGCCAGACATTACCTTGGCCAGATGATCAAGGTTAACATCAACAATGATAACAGAAAAGGGAGACTAGTAGAAAAGCTAGTAAAATCTAAATAAAGTCTAGTGTTTAGTTAATAGTGATGTACAACTGTTGATTTCTTAGTTTTGAAAAATTTAACATGGTTATATAAGAAATTAACAATAGGGAAAACTGGGTGAGGGGTAATCAGGAACTCTGTAATATCCTTGCAACTTTTTTGTAAATCTAAAACTATTCAAAAATAAAAAGTGTATTAAAAAATTATCAAGAACATAGTTATAAACCAGAACTATCCTGGAAAAATCAGGACATTATGCTTATGTGACATATGATCCAAGTCTATTTCTACTCTTAACATCCTTTAACTGTTTAAAAACCTAGAGAATAATAATTGAGTTTGTGATATTCAGTAATCAATGGAAAATCTAATTGGATTGCATCATTGCTTAAAAATTTTTTAAACATTTTTTGGTAATTGCTAGCTGCACAAAACACAAAACAATGCTTCAAATATGGTTCCTTAAACTGATGAGAAGGGAAAAAAATGAAGAAAAGATGATTTATGATTAAAAGACTTTTTAATATTTAGAACTTCCTTTTCATTCAAGTTTTATATTCAGAACTTAAGTATTTTATTTTTGTAGAAGAGGTAAGAACAACATGCCTATTGGAAAATAAAACCCATTCTCATAAGATCAGTGGTGAACTAGGAAGTCCACAACACCATATCTACAGCTCATGAGAGATAAAAAAGAAACCAAACAGAAGAGTTTAAAAATATATACCACATACAATGATAAGAAGGAGAAAAGAAAAATAGTGTAAACTGACTAACCTTCTTCTATCCTGGCTAGGAGCAAATAGACTATGTTTTTAAATTAACTCTTTGTATAACTCTTTCTGCTGGGGTATAAGGACTAATAATAACATTCTTAGAGAGTTCCTGCTACCAGAAATAGTTTATATTCCAAGCTGGGATTAAAAAATTACAAAATTTTTCTGTAAAAAATTACAGAAATCACTTGAAAGCAAATATTTTTCTTGATGCTTTTCTCCCTTCAACAGCTGTATGAGGAGGTAGGATTTTAGGAAGTTATAGGTATTTCTGATATACTAATATGGTATAAACCCATATTATATTTTCTTTGTGGGAGGCAAAAAACCAGAATTATTGCTAAAATTACTTTCCAACATGCCCAATATATCAATGTATATTATAACTAACCCTAATATAAAAAATATTGCCCTTAGTTTCCCCACAAAACCCATTTTATTTATGTATTTGATAAATACTTACTTTATGTTTCTTATGTGTAAGCACTTTTTGAATGCTTCACAGGTTTTGAAAAAAATGATACATGCTCATTATTTTAAAATTCAAGCAATTCAAACAAGTACAAAAATGCTAGGAGGGGCAGAAATCACCCTAAAACTTCCTACCCAGAATTTAATATTTGGTGAAAAACTAGGCATTTCTCTTTGCCAGGCACACTAATAAATATTTTATAAAAAAGACTTTAGCCACTTTTCAAATAAGAAAAGTCTCTTTTTAAAAAAAAAAACCAACTATTTACTTTGGATTTCATACCAATATTAATCCTAGACTCTTTTTCTATTAAAAACAATCCGAGAATTCAGCCCAATAATTTTCCTTTACTTGAAACATACCTAATAGAACCTTCTCTAACTAAAAGTCTAGACCCAAGATGAAAATAAGCATATAGGTATACATGCTTTATTTAACACAGGCCGAGTTTGTAACTTTATTTTTATGTAAAGAAGCTAATCAGACAGCAGCTCTGCCTATATTGAAGTAGATTTCAATTGGCTGCCTATTTTGACTTCGCCCATAGGAAATAAAATCATCAGATACTGCCTGCAGCAATTAACAGCAACAGTAAAAAAAAATTATACTTACTGCTTAAAATCACTGGGAGAGGGGCAGTACATACAGACAGTTGCATGTTTTTCTTGATTTTTAGTTCATCTAACTTTTCAAAAAAAATTTGTCATTTTCTTATTAAATACAATTTTACAGTAACTTAAGTATGATTCATTAGCTTAAATCTGAAAGTGAAAATTGACCACATCTAAGGTTTTCACAGCATCTGAATTTTTAATGTGGAAATGGAGTCAAATAATTTTCACAAGGGAAAATCAAATATCACTTCCTTCTAAGCCATGGGTTATTTTCCCCTTCTTCCTTTCATTCTCAGTTCATCGATACTGATATAGATGATTTGCAGGGCCCCCTGAATTCCATCCTGGCCTCCTTCCACACTCCCTCCAATTCACTCTAGTGTCAGAAGTACAGGCAGACTCTGGATTGGTCCGAGAACAGTTCTACCCAGACCTCAAGCTTGGAACTCCCCTTCTTGAAGCTTAGCCTGTTTTGGCTTCTTTCTTACTGTCCCATGCTCAATACGCTGTCTTTATGCCAAACTGGGGACTGCCCATGTCTCTACTGCTCTTCTTCTCAATATCATTTTTGATATTGACAGGTCACAGATTTTTTTTAAAAAAATCAGCATTTGGTTTTATTAATTTTGCTCTACTATTTGTACATTTTCTATTTCACTGATTTCTGCTCTTATCTTTATTACTGCCTGCCTTATACTTTAGGTTTAATTTGCTCTTCTTTCTTAGCTTATTCAGGTAGAAGCTTAGACCATCATTTTAAAGCAACAAATTTCCCTCTAGCATTGCTTTAGATGCATCCTACAAATTGACATGTTGTATCTTCATTTTCATTCAAAATATTTTCTAACTTCCCATATGATTTCTTATTTTACCTATGAGTTATTTAGAAGACTATTGTTTAATTTCTCAATATTTGGAAATTTTCTAGATCTTTCTGTTAGTAAATTCTAAGTTAATTCTGGTTTTGGTCAGGCCATACATTCTATGATTTTGAACTTTTAAATTTATTGAGGCTTTATCACCCAGCATATAATCAATCAATCTAGGTGAATATTCCACATGTACTTGAAAAGAATGTTTATTCTGCAGTTGTTTGAAGGCATGTTCTATAAATGTCAATTAGGTCGTCAGTCGATAGTGTTAAATCTTCTAAATCCCTGTGGATTTTATGTACACCTATTCTATCAATTACTGACATAGGAGTATTAAAATCTCCAACTATAATTGTAGATTTGTCTATTTCAGTTGTCAGTTTTTGCTCCATGTACTTTGAAGCTGTTATTATATGTGTGCACATTAAGAATAGTTTTATCTTCTTCATGAATTGACTCCTTTATCATTTTTAAATGTTCCTCTTTATCCCTTATAATATTCTGTGTTTTAAAGTCTACTTTGAGATTAATATAACTATTTCAGCTTTCTTATGATTAGTGTTTGTTTAGTATATATTTTTCTACCCCTTGGTCTTTATGTTTAAAATGAGCTTTTTGTAGACAGTAGAGAGTTTCTTGCCTTTATATACAGCCTGAAAATCTTTGCTTTTTAACTGGAATATTTAGACCATTTAAAGTTAATGTAATTATTGGTAAGACTGGGTTTAAATCTACCATCTTGCTATTCATTTTCTCCTTGTACCATTTGTTCTTTGTTCCTTTTATTCCTCATTCTGTGTCTTCTTCTGGATTTTTTT
>NW_012149174.1:3488495-3502041 GCF_000956105.1 Propithecus coquereli
TGGGACTACAGGCATGCGCCACCATGCCCGGCTAATTTTTTCTATTTTTAGTTGTTTGGCCAATTTCTTTCTATTTTTAGTAGAGACGGGGTCTCGCTCTTGCTCAGGCTGGTCTTGAATTCCTGAGCTCAAATGATCCGCCTGCCTCAGCCTCCCAGAGTGCTAGGATTACAGGCATGAGTCACTGCGCCCGGCCTCTCAGCTTTAATTTGTCTGAAAAAGTGTTTCGCCTCCATTTATGAAAGATATTTTCAGTGAATATAGTAATCTAGGTTGACAGGGTTTTTTTTCTATCAATATTTGAAAGATGCCAGCTATTATCTTCTGATTTTTATAGTTTCTGGTATGTCTGTGATAATTACCTTTCTTCCTCTGTATTTAATGTGCCTAAATTTTTTTCTTTTCTCTTTTTTATTTTTTTGAGAAGAGACAGGGTCTTGCTATATCGTCCAGGCTGGTCTTGAACTCCTAGGCTCAAGCCATCATCCTGCCTTGGCCTCCCAAACTGCTGGGATTATAGGTGTGAGCCACCACACCCAGCCCTGTGCCTATTTTTTTTCTTCTACCTGAATTTAAGAATTTTCCCTTCATCACTCATTTTCAGCAATTCGATCACGATGTTTCCTGGTGTTGGTTTTCTTTATGATTATTCTGCTTGAGGGTTGTTGAGCTTCTTAGATTTGGAAATTTATGTTTTCCATCAAATTTGGAAAATTTTAGGACATTGGGTCTTCAAATATTTTTTCTGTTCCCACATTCTGGTGTTCCAATTACTCATATTTTAAACCACTTGATATTGGCCTAAATATTAATGAGATCCTGTGAAATTTTTCAGTCTTCTTTCTCTCTATGCTTCATATTCTAGATAGTTACTATTTTTTTCAAGATCACTGATCTTTTCTTCTGCAGTATCTAATTTGTCTGTAATCCCATCAAGTAAAATTCACTAAATATACTTTATATTCCACCTCCATATCATTCTTTGTATTTTCCATTTCTCTACTTACAATGTTCATGTTTTCCTTGAATTACTTGAACATACTGAATATATTTACAGTATAGTTGTTTCAACAATATTGTCTATTAATTCCACCATTTCTGCCATTTCTGGGACTACTGATTGATTTTAATTTTGGTTATGAGTTATGTTTTTCTGCCTCTTGATTTGTTTAGTAATTTTTATTATATGCCAAATATTGTTAATTTTATGTTGCTGAGGGGTCTGTTGTATTCACCTAAAAAGGACTGGAGTGTGTTCTAATAGGAAGTTAAATTACAGGTGAATCCATTTGATCTACATGTGGCTTATGTTTACTGTGTGTTTAGAATAGTCTTCATTCTAAAACTATTTTAGTCCCACTATAAAGGTGTGACCCTCCTGAAGTCTCCCTTTGAATATCGCATGTATTCAATCAGGTCTTTTTTTACTCTGGCTAATGGGAACTCAAATGATTTCTGGTCCTGTATGAGCTCTGGCAATTATTCAGCTCACAGCTCCTCAATAACTTTTTCCTCGAAGTTGCTTTTGCACAGCTTCATGGAATTTCACCCCACCCATGTGCAGGAGTCAAAGGGACTCCTCTACAGATATGCAGAGCTCTTTTTCTGCATAGCTCCCTCCTGTCTGGTATACTGCCCTGCTCATTCTAGCTACTAGCTCCCCAAACTCTGTTGTATGTCTCACACCACTCAGCAATACCCACGGTGCTGTCTGGGTTTCCCTTCCCTGCACCAAGATCTGGAAATTGCCTCCAGGCAGACAGCCAAGACAATCATAGAGTTACCGCTTTTGTTTCCTCTCAGGAATCATAGTGCTGTGTTTCCTGTTGTCCAATATATGAAGGCAGTTATTTCATGTATATTGTCCAGTTTTCTAGTTTTTTACAGACAAAAGGCAATTCCAGATCCTGTTATTCCCTCATGGTTAGAAGCAAAGTCCTTTCTCATAGTATTTCATTGCATGTCAAATGCTATATATAAAATAACTGTAGAGACTATAGTTGATGTTATTTTCCACAGAGGATTTGCCCTTTACTCTGTTAGGAAGAAAGGAACTGGGCTGGGATGGGACTGGAATATGGCTTTAGTGAGATTCTGCTCACCTCTATTTTTAAATGTCTCAAGGGAGAAACTGTCAGTTGTTTGTGCAGGCCCCTTCCACTAGATTAGTTCTCAAAGTATGGTCTGTAGACATCTAGGGGTCCCTGAGATTTTTTTCAGGAGGCAGGGGGCCATGAAATAAAAACTATATATAAAAATACTAAGATATTATTTGCCCTTCTCATTGTGTTGACATTGTCACGGATAGTGCAAAAGCAATGGTAGGTAAAGTTGCTGGAGCCTTGGCATTAATCAAGGCAGTGGCATCAACTATACAATTATATTCTCTAGTGCCATGTACTCACAGTAAGAAAAACATAGCAATTTTATTTAATGTCCCTGATGAAACAGTACAAATGGCTAATTTTATTAACTCTTCACTCACAAGTATATGTCTTTTTTTATAATCCAAGTTACAAAATGGGAAGTATGTGTAAAGCATTTCTGCCATATATCAAAGAATGGTAGTTGTCTCAAGGAAAAGCATTTGTGTGACTCTCTGAGTAATAAGCTAAATTAGCTGGTGGTTTGTTTTTTTATTTTTATTTTTTCATGAAACACCACTTTTACTTGAAAGAACAACCAATAAACAAATTATGTCTTTCAACTTGTATATTTAGCAGGCATTTCCTCAGAAATGACTGCAGTAACACATATACGCACACAACAGTTTTCGTTGCCAACGATAAAATTTAAACTTTTCGGCAGAAATCAGAATTGTGGAAAACTTGTATCAGCCATTATAACTTTGACAGCTTTCCAATACTTAACGACTTTCCTGATGAGATCAGTCGTGATACTAACAAATATGATATGTTTTATATCATATAATGAAATATGTCAATGTTTGGAAGGTCCGCATACCTCAGTGAATCACTATTTCCAAATTACCAATGCATGGTACAAAATTATGGATGGGTAAAAAAATCCACTCAAAATACAAAACAGAACAACAAATTTTAATGCAATAAAGTATAAAATATCCATGGATATGGTTTCAGATTCCACACTACAACTAACCTTTAAGAAACTACTACCTCTCAAGTTTTAGCAAAGGATCAAAGAAGAATATTCATAATTATCTAAAAAAGCGATTAAATTACTCCTCCTTTTTCCAACTACTTATCTGTATGAGGCTGGATATTCTTCATTTACTTCAAACAAAACAACACAGTACAACAAATGGAAGGCGGAAGCAGATACGAATATTTAGCTGTCTCCTATTAAATCAGACAGTAAAGAGATGTGCAAAAATATAAAGCAATTCTACCCCTCAGTAATATTTGTTTTGGAAAATGTAATTATTTTTCCAAAAAATGTTTATTAATATTAACATGTAGATTTATAATATTATTTTAAAATTAATATTTAAAATTCTTACTACTTTTAATTTCTGAATTTCTAATATAGTGAATATCAACAGATAGAAGCCATAGAAGCAAAATCTCCTTGGGGTCTTCAATAATTTTTAAGATTGGAATGGGGTCCTAAAATCAAGAAGATTGAGAACCTAGCAAGTTTCCTAAGCACCATGAGACTGTAAGAGATTTTACTTGGCTATTCCAGCCTAGTCCCCAGCCTCCTACACTGCCACAGAACTTAGCAGGTGTCTAGTGCGGGCGGGGGGGGGGGGATGGATGCTGTGCATTTTGGGCTCGCCTAGATTTCCATCTGTCAAATCAGCCTATACGACTGTTGAAAGGTCTTCTGATTTCTCTTTTCCCCCGTGGATTCCCTCTGCCCGGACCAAACCTGACCTAGGAACATGCCCATACTTGAAAGTGTTCTCAGGGAAAAAAAAACATGTGGCCATCTCAGTTCACAAGAAGGGCTCTTCTCTTTCTAGAATTTGGATTTGTCTCCTCCTCTTTGCTCCACAACTCCTCTATAGCCTTAAAAATAAGATTTTGGAATTCATCCATATTCTACACAGGAAATCCAATGGTCTGCCACTACCTACAACGTACTACCCTGGGGCAGAAGTCTTTTAATCCACTAACAAATAACAGTAGCTAACACATTTACTATTTGCCAAGCAATATTCTCAGCATTTTACATAGTATTAACTCATTTAATTCTCAAGGCAACATCATTAGGTAGATACTATCACTATCCTCACTAAAGGCACATGGTACTAAGTGAAGCCAAGCTTCAAGCCCAGGTAGTTTGTTTCAGAGTCTAAAGCCCTTAGGCTCTAAAAAGCTATTCTTGGCCTTATCTCCTACTTATTGTCCCTCTGGAAACTTACCCCATTTTCATGGTTGCCACTATCACCTCAAGGCTGAAGATGTCTTAGTCTTGACCTCCAGGTCTAACTGCCAGCTGAACTTCCATCTGGGCATTCTGCATATCTAAACCAATGCATCTTCTTCACTCCCTTGAAACTTCCTTTCCCAAACACTGTCCTCTCACTGGTACCTGTTCTTCCTCCATCCTTCCCACCCTTGGCCAAGCTGGGCAGTTGTGATCTTTCCTTCTTCTAACTTTTAGAAACATTTATATCTATACCTGTAATCCCCAAACACTGATTCACAACCAAGTTTACAATGGTGCATAAGAAAATGAGAAGAATAGTAACATAATGGGGTGTTTAATTTTAAAAACTTGTCCTTTATTCTGAGGTGATGCTCACATCTTACTGTTAGAATGTTTTGTTTTTCCTTTTATGAAATAGTGATAATAGATAGTTTAATAATTTTTTCTTGGTGAACTAAAACGTGACAATACTGTGATTCCCAAAGGTAGTTGGTTTGTTGGTTGGTTTTGAAAATTTACTGAACCAGGAAATTTTAAAATCAGTGAACTTTGGTCTACATTTAGCTTTATCAATTTATCAGGATCTGCCTTTGACTTTCCCACCTCTTTTTTTTAATACAGTCAGGTATTCTCCCCAAACACACCCAAATGAAAGTAATAAAAATAACTTTTGTGGCTATATCAAAGAGTTATAAAAAATGTATTGAAATTGTTTCCAAATGTTATCAGTTGACTTTACAAAATGCTCAAAAAAGATACTACTTTCTTACTGTTTTAGACCTAGTTAACTATTCCTAAACCCATTCCTTCCTCACTCTAGTATCATTCTACTTATCTATGCAGTAAGGAATTAAGTTACTGTGTTTCTAACAGCTTTGTAGAGAAACGTTTTTATAGTCTTACTCATAGTAAAAGCACCTTTATCAAGTACTTTCTGATATATAATTTTATGTAATCCACAAACTCCTAAATGGATTTTCATCAATTTTTGCTTCTACCACCAATCTGATAACAAAAAGCAGGTTTTGAATGGTAGCACACAAGAGTTAGATGAAACCCAAAATATCATCTACTCCAAACTCTACGTTTCATAATGGAGAATAGTGTAACTTAAAGTCACAGAGCTAGTTACTGAAAGACACAGCTGAGACCACAAAACTAAACTGTTCAGATAGCTAGGCAATTACATCAAGAAGGTCTAATTCACAAGAAAAGAACCATAAGTCAGAAAGAACCAAGTTGGAAATCACTCTATTCCTAAAATTAAGCAGGTGAGTAGGATAGGATAATATTCGTAAACAGCTTCACTAATCACTAAAGGAAGTAGAATTGGTTTGGGATGGTTCACAATGTCATGCTTATGTGCAAAGCTCCAGGGGAGATTAGAGAGGAAGAATACCAAGAAGCCAGTGAAGGCTATGAACCAAAAAGAATCTGCTCTCTTATATAGCTACTGATAGTGGGGTGCAATACAGTCAAAAGATTGGAGTTTTGCTCAACAGATGAATGGATAAACAAAATGTGGTGTATCCATACAATGGAATATTATTCACCCATAAAAAGGATGAAATTCTGATAAATGTTACAACATGGATGAACCTTGAAAACATTATGCTAAATAAAGTCAGTCAGATATAAAAGTATACTATATGATTCCACTTATATATGGTACCTAGAGTAGACAAATTCTTAGAGACAGAAAATATTAATAGAATAAAGGTTACCAGGATTGGGGAGAGGAAGGGAATGAGGAATTATTGTTTCTGTTTAAGATGACAAAAGAGTTCTGGAAATTGATGGTGGTGATGGTCACAAAACAATGTGAATGTACTTAATGCCAGTGAATTGTACACATAAACATGGTTGGGAAAATGATAAATTTTATGTGATGTATATTATACTACAATTTTTAAGAATGAAAAAAAAATTAGAGTTTTGAAGTGTGAGGAATTTGTTTTCTATGCTACTTACCAACTTGCCAACTTGTTAGTTATGGGTTACTTCCCCTTAAAAACTCTTCTTGAAAAAAATAATAAATTCAAGTATTTTTACCAATAGGTAACATATTTTGACAATCTTAGAAGAATTATAGGAAGCTCCAGAAAATAGTCCTGGAGGTAAAAGCAGTCCTGATTGTGTAGTCCCATAGTTCTCATTAAATAGTTACTTAACTGTCCTATATTCATTTCTATAAGACATCCATTGCCATTTTTAAAATCTCACTTATCAGGAGAGGGCCAAAGGACTCCTTTAGGAGTCCCAAGGACATGCCGTAGGGGTGGAAGTCCTCTGAGACTATATAACTGAACCACCTCAGCAAACCACTGATTTCAGCCTCCCTTGCTATTAACCCAACAGTGTCCCACCCTTCTATGCCAGGGGTTACAATCTCAAATGCCTAAAGAAGCCAGATACTAGGCAAGGAATATAAACGAATGAAGCAAGGGGGCAAATCTTGGGGGCAAGGAATGAAATGTGTGGCAACCTGCAGTGCTTCTGTCACACCTACAGAGGTACTGCCAATTGCTGTCATGTGGTGGTAATGGTGCTTCTTCACTGTTATCATGCCCTTCTGAATTTTCTCACTGTTACCAGGCCTTCTGAATTTTCAAAGGAGGCTGGAAATTCAGATTTTTCAACGTACTCTATAAGCCGAGCAAAATGGATCTGAGAACTCTAAATAGCCTACAGGCCCTCAGTTTGTGCTTTGCTCCATGCACATCCCTTTTCGAGCCCTGAAGGAAAATGATGGGAAATAATACTTCCTAGTTATCCACATCTCAGTTTGGATCTAAGAACTCCAATCCCCTGAGAGAAAGGCAAGTGACATTCAAGTAATATAAAATAAACAAATCTAAGGAGTAACTGAAAAGGCAATTTTCTTAATACCTACCTAATATATAAAAAGTAAAAACATGACACTTAAAGTATATGTTAAAATAATCTACCAACTTCCAAAAGGTCAAGAACTGAGATGAGTCCATGGTAGCCAGAGAACACTGGAAGAAAATATTAAGAAGCAAGAATATAATTTTTAAAACTCTTTGAAGCCACCCTACAAATCATGTGATAGGAAATATGACCTCAGCAATTCACAATAAGACCACTCCTTGTGCTACAACATAAAATGTCTGTCCTATCATGGATATTAGGTTATAAAGTACGGAATGTCTGATTTCCTTAAGTACTAAGTTCGTCAGTTGATACCTCTACATTTCACTTTGACACTTATTTTATTTTTATTGTGAATGTACATCTTCATTCTTTCAAATGCACATTTTGGCTTGTGATTATCTTTCAAATTTTTTTTAAAACAATTTTTGTGAAATCCCGGATAGTGGAAAAAATTCATATTATTTTTGAATACGAGTTCCGTCGTGGAAGCGATGCAGTGCAGACAGCTCCAAATATCAACAAAGTGTTTGGGAAGATTGTGGCTACTGAATGAACGCACAGTACATCAATGCTTTGAGAAGTTCTCTTCTGGTGATTTTAATCTTAAAAATGAGCCACGTGGGCAATGTGAGACTAAGGTGGATAATGATGACCTGAAAGCTGTAGTAAAGTGAATCTATCTCAACCTACATGTGAATTAGCAGCAAGGTTTGACATTACTATTCCAACAATATTGGACCATCTGAAACAAATCACCAAGGTAAAGAAGCTGGTAGATGGGTTCCTCATCAATTAAATGAACGTCAGAAGAGAAATCATCTGGAAGTGATTTTCTTTGCTGTCACAACAGAAAGGTGAACCATTTCTGTTACATGTGATGAAAATGGATTCTTTCTGACAATTGCAAGCGTTCGGCACAATGGTTGGAGAAAGATGAAGTGCCGAAACACAGTCCAAAACCGAATGTTCATCAAAAAAAAGCTAATGGTGTCTGGTGATCCAGCACTGGTATTATCCACCATGGCTTCATGAAACCTGGTCAGTCGATGACAACAGATGTCCACTGCAACCGATTGGACAAAATGATGAGGATGCTTGCGATTAAGCAGCCAAGGTTGGTCAACAGAGACAGGCCAATCCTCTTACAAGACAACAATCAGCCACATGTCACAGAAACAACACTGCTCAAATTACAGAGGTTGGACTTAGAAACTCTGTCATCCACCATATTCACCAGACCTTGCACCAACTGACTAACACTTCTTCAGGCTTTGGACCACTTCTTGCAAGGAAAAATATTCAATTCTCAGCAAGCTGTGGAAAACGCCTTTCATGATTTCATCACCACTCGCTCTCCAGGCTTCTTTGCTACTAGCATAAATAAGCTAATATTAAGATGGCAAAATTGCATCAATAGTTTAGGTGCATACTTTGATTAACTGTACTGCTTCTTGTTTAAGGTATAATAAACTATTGATTCTAAATGGGACATTTCATATTTAATGACCTAATACATGATATGCAACATGTATCCCATAAGTGACACATGTTGGATCCCATTGTCTTGAATTTTACCTGATATTTTACAACTTTGGTTGATATGACAAATACAGATCTGTAATTTTATGTATTAATTTTCCTGATTCCAACTGAAAATTTCTATTTGAAACTTCCTGCTTTTTGATTTTTTAAAAAAATAATAAAGAAAATGCAACTGGAAAAGGGTGAAAAATCTTTTGGCAATAAGCTGCTTTCTTACAGTTTGACTTAGATACAGGAGCCTAGAATAGTAGAGGAGTAAAAGCTATTTTCTCTTTCTCTTCTCACAAAAAGAGTAGCTACTACTCTCCAAAGGTAATCCTTTCTCCGGCCAAGGACAGTCAGAATTCTTCCTTAAACTTCATCCAGTTAATTTATTCACAAATAATATCATTTCCTTCTACAAAAAAAAAAACAATATATAGCAGGATCTAACTAACACTATGTGTCTATGTGCCAAGCACTGAGCTAAGCAAATAATATGTTTCATCACATTTAATCCTCACTACCCTATGAAATACGTACTTTTAGCTCCAAAGTAGACATGGTCCCTGCCCTCATGAGGCTTACTTTCTAGTGGAAGAGGCAGACAATAAACAATCTCAATAAAGAATGTACAGCTGTGTTTACGACCATAGTTTAAAAAGGAGATGAACAAGGTGCTACTAATGTATGTGAAAGGAAAATTTGACCTTATCTGGGAAGGCTTCTCTGTGGAAGTAACAGTCTGTAGAGATCAAACGATAAGCAAGTTTTAACTAGGCAAAGTCTCCAAGCAGGAGAAAGAGCATGAGGAAAGGTCCTGTGATAGAGTTTCGAGGTAGAGGCCAGAAGGCCCACGTGGCCAACACAGGAAGAGCAAGGGGAAGCCTGCTATGAGATAAGGCTGAGCACACAGGCTATATAGGGCCTTGTCATTCACATTAGAAGTCTCCAAGCTCAGAGAAACAGCAACTATCAAGAAAAGGGGAGAGGGATGATCAGATTTATGGATATTTTTATACATTTTTAAATCAAAAAAACATAAAATGAAAAGGTACTGTATCTGGTCTCACTCTCACCCTGTCACTGTCTGCCTGATTTCCTCCATCCCCACAGGTTATCAGACTTAGTCTTATGTGGGGTATGTATCCTGATATGAATCCACAGGCATGTGTGCGCGCACACACACACACACTTCCCTCCTTCACACAAAAGATAGCATGTTACGTATACTGTTGTGTACCCTGCTTTTTATCATTTCATACATCTGTTATTTTTTATTTTTTGGCAACTCCATAGCATTCCACCATTTGCACGTACCATGGGTTATTTACCAGTCTCCTATGGATGAGAAGAAAAAGCCCAACCAACTGCTACTGCATTTTGCTATTATAGACAGTCCTGTAAGTAGTATTGCTGGGTCAAATGGTAAATGCATTTGTAATTTTGAAAGTTACTGCTAAATTTTGCACTCCTACTACCAACAATATATGAAACCTAGGCAACCGAATGAGCTACCAAACTTTTAATCTACTAGCGTGACAGGTAAGAAACTGTATCTTATTGTGGTTTTAATCTGCAAGTCTCTCTTTTTTAGGTAAAATGAGTATCCTTTCATAGGTTTAAGAGCGATCTATACAATCAGCCCTCCATATCCATGGGTTCAAGCAACCATGAAGTAAAAATAGTCAGGAAAAAAAATGGATGGTTGTGTCTATACTAAATACGTATAGACTTCTTTCTTGTCATTTATTTCCTAAACAATACAGTATAACAACTATTTACATATTATTTACATTGCATTAGGTATTATAAGTAATCTAGAGGTACCTTAAAGTACATGGAAGGATGTACATATGTTATATGCAAATACTACATTTTATATAAGGGACTCGAGCATCTATGGATTTTGGTATCCATAGGGGGTCCTAGAACCAATCCCCCACTGATACCAAGGGTACTTCCCTTCCTGTCAACTATCTGCTCATGTCCTTTGCCCATTTTTCTATTATGTTTCTATGAGCACGCAACTCTTTCTCTCCATATATGTGTGTATATACATATATATATATATATACACACATAAATACACACACATATATATTTGTCTGAACTATAAGTGGCAACTTTTTTCTTCAACTTGTATTTCTGTTTTGACTTTGCTTATGGTAATTTTTGGTCACACAGATATTTTTAAAGGCAAATTTGCCAATCTTTTGACTTCTGGGTTTTGAGTCAATTTTAGAAAGGCTTTATAACTCTAAGGTTATAATTAATTCTCCTGTGGTTTCATTTTTTTTTTTAACATTCACCTTATCTTATGTAACCATGGTTTTGTTTTTTATATTTAAATCTCTGACCCACCTGGAATTTATCCAAGTATACAATGTGATTTATGTATGGACCTAATATTCTCTTTTTCCAGATGGCTTCAAAGTTGTACCAATATCCTTTACTAGAGTCCATCTTTACTCCCCCAATATGAGTTACCATGTCCTAAGTTGTTATATTTCCTGGTCTACTTCTAAATTTTCAATTCTGCCCTATTAGTCTGTATATTCATGTACCAGTACTATTTTGCTTTAATTAGAGCTTTATCTTATGTTTTAACATCTGGAAGGGCTAGTTCTCCCTACATTTCACTTCTCTTTAAAGGTTTTTCTGAGTTCAGAATCTACTTTATCATTAGTTTTTTTAGTATTTTCATTGGGATTATTTTAATTTGCAAATTACATAAGGGAGAATTGACACTTTTTGATAGGTCTCAAATTCCTATTTAAAAACATGGTATAAGTTTTCAATAGGTTCACATCTACTTTTATATCCTTGAGAAATGTGGAGAGTAGACCAAAAAGAAGATAGGTGGGTGAGGTGAGACTAATGCAGACTGTTTCTGGTAACTGAAGAATATGGATGGGATAAACTGGAGAGAGAATAGAATGAAGAGAGCATTTCAATATCTAATCACCTGGGTAAGAGTTTTGTTTTGTTTTGTTTTGTTTTTTAAGAAAAAAGAAACTGGCAGCAGTGCAATTAAGATGAAGACTAAAATAAATCCATTAGGTTTAGTGATATGGAAGTCATTAGTGATCTTAGTAAGATCTATTCTGGGAGAATTATAAGGCTGGATGCCAAAGTGGAATTTACTTTCCAGTATGGCCAAATATGACTATTTGGCTTTAATTTGATCCTACAAGGGTCTTCCTAAAGGTCAAAATGCCACTAATTTCAGACCATAATTGTGTAGTAATTATTCCTAAAATGGAGTTCAAACATACTCTCAGAAGGAGGTTCTGAAATAACTCACGCAAAGAATGCACAGGTCCAGAAAATACTGCCAATAGAAGGAAATATCAGGAACCAAAGTAGGAAGTAACAGCTATAGGGCCAAGGGAGTGGCACACAGGAAGTAAATTTTCTCCAGAGCAAAATAGGCTATAACTTCAGAGAAGGATTGGGCTTGGCGTTAGCCCCTGCAAACCAAGCATGCATACATTCTCAGGCACAGCCAGAGAGCCAGATAAAATAGGTGGCTACCTAACTTGGATGCACAAAACAAGGCTCTGGCTGCTCAGAAACACTTCCTTCTGCATCTGGTCAAGATACCGTTCTCTCCCTTCCTCAACTTGATTTCAAAATCCTAATTATGGTTTTTCTTTTGGGTTAGTCCCAATAGAAGCATATGGGCTTTCCCTGGTAGGAAAGTATTCAAGGGTATCTCCTAATCCTTGCTAATATTCACAGACAGGATAGCACACAGGATCTAGCCATAAGGAGCCAGCAAGAGAGGTCAGGAAACAGAGGAGTCAATAAAGTAGTGACAATGCCTTGATTAGATCCAAACTGGGGTTGAACAAGCCCTAAGGAAAATGTCGCCCGGAAATTCCAGAAACCTAGAACTGTGTGAAGGTGAAGAATATACAGGGAATGGGACCTGGCACTCAAGGGACATAATCATAGAATCTTAACTCAATGGGTGAGACCCCAGATGTTATCTGGTTCAGAGGGAATACTTAAAAAAAAAAAAAGAGAGGAAAAAAATGGAAAGAAGAAAGGTGATGTTATATCACGATTTTACCACTCATATGTGAACCAAATAAAACTAGGAATCTCAAATGGAATTGATTAACAGAGTACATCATAAGTTAACAGATTTTTTAAAATTATAGTTCCTACAAAATTCTTTACAGCAGAAAAGAACTCCCAAGTCCACCAAAGCTGATCTGCATGCCAAAATCAATTTCCAGTGTGGAATAGCATAGTGAAATAGAACAATATCTTTCTACCTCCTCTTTTAACACAATTTGGACCAAAAATTTTTTTAAAAATCATAGCACTAAAATGTAGAAGTACCAGGTCCCTTCCACCATTTATCAGCTATATGAGTATAGGTACATTTGTTGTGATAGCATTATACCAAAAGCACTAGTGAGGTCTCTGCTAGGTATAAGATCCTTGTTCATAAAAAGGGGGCACTCTCAGATGAGGATTATTATTTGCTTTGGTTGCTAAAGACACTAAGCAGAATCAGTAGATTCAACTAAAATCATTGAGATAGAGGTAGAGGAGAAGGAAAAAAGGGTGTCTGAAATAGAGAAGGCAATTAACAACTCTTTTGTTTTTTTTTTGTTTTTTTTTTGAGATATAGTCTCACTTTGTTGCCCTGGCTAGAGTGAGTGCAGTGGTGTTAGCCTAGCTCACAGCAACCTCAAACTCCTGGGCTCAAGCGATCCTACTGCCTCAGCCTCCCGAGTAGCTGGGACTACAGGCATGC
>NW_012149174.1:3502649-3508479 GCF_000956105.1 Propithecus coquereli
AAAAAAAAAAAAAAAAAGATTTGAGTCAACTGAGAAAATTTAATGCTACAAACTTGTCCTACATTATTCTGTGGAACTAGTGCGATAGGTTGTTCATTCTGCCATCAGTCTTAAGTGGTAGAATTATGAAAAGGTACTGCATCAGAGAAGGGCATTCACTTGGTAAAATCTACTCCGAGGCATCAATTCTCTGCAGGAGGTTGCATCAGAAGAAACGAACAGGGGCTGGTTGGTTGTTCAGTTTAATTTGCATACCTTCTTTTTGGAACCAAATGGAAGTAATAGAGGATATTAAAGGATATGGTAGCTATTCTTGGGGGCAATGTTTTCATTTATTTATAAAATTAGAATTGTGCTAGTTCTTGCCAGGGTAGCAGGGAATAAGTTACATATTAGTACCTTATGGTGACATTTATCCTATTTACTATTACTGCGGGGTGGAGGGGTGGAAATGCACTTTATTCCTGTGGTAAAATGACAGAATTCTCTTCCCAGGTATGTGCCTAACCCTTAGTTCAAGAAAATAAATTTGTAAGCACAGTATTCCAACTTACAGCAGGCATAGTGGGGGCCCATGAGCCATGAAATGGGAAACAAACAGGAAAGAGACTCGGCACAGACATTTGAGGGTAATAAATATGATAGCAATCTAGAAGATGAACGGTTCATGTTGTTTATGATTACAGACTGATTATTCCTCTAAGTGCAAAGGCTATCCAATAAGTCATATCCGAGTTGATTTGTTAGCAAGGTACTTTCACCAGATAATAAATTAGAATGTAATTAAAGTGCATTCTGTCTGTTTATCATGGACTTAGATAGCTTACTATAATTCTCAATTATCTGCATGAACACACAACGTGACAGCATGGTGAATAAACCTTCTAGCAAAGGGCAACAAACATCTTAGGACTATGGTAAAATTGCTAGATTTCTTTGCCAGTCCTTTCAGAAAACTGTTTCCAATTGTGATAAATTATGTAAACAGAACTAAATTAATTTGGTACTTGCTTTGGTACAGTAAGTCATAGAGTTAAATCTGGACTCACAAGTCCCCAAACTTCTTAGCTTGTTAGCAATTTTCTAAAGGCAGTGACTAAACCATGAAAGAAAGAAAAAAAGAAACAAACAAAAACACAGAACTGAATATTTACCACAAACCTTTGTTAGGTGGAAAAACTTAAGTGTAGAGAAAACAGAAGAATCACAAACACATCAACATTTAAAATTAAAAACCTGTGTTTAAAAAAAGTGCTTACAGCATATAAGACAATAATTTCACTATATAAAGGTCTCATAGGATTAACAAGAAAACAACTGAGACCGTGAGAGATAAATGAATAAGACAAAGAGAAACTAATACAAACATAATGTTCAAATAAATTACATTTAAATCAGGGTAACATTTTTTTCACCTAATTAGTAAAAATCTTTTTTAAATGATAATGACCAATATTGGCAAAGATGTAGTGACAACAGTACTCTCCTACATTGCTAACAGTATTGCAAATTGGTTAGAACACTTCAAAAATGCAATCTCACAGTTTAAATTTAACACTACATAAATGTTTATAATTTTAGCTCAGTACTCTCACATCGTAGAATCTGGGTAATAAACAAAAATATGGATCACAGATTGATCTATCAATAACGAGAATCTGAAACAACGTAAAAATTCAACAGGAAAAGGTTATATGTATATTCTATGTATAATATAATAAAATATATGATATAATCATGGACGCAATATTATATAGCCATTTAAAGATAGTTAAGACTAAATAGAAAAAGACAGAAAATTTTGTGCACATGATTATAATTCAAATAAAAATATGCATATTAGAAAAGATTAGGAAGGAAAATACCAAAGTGATAATCACTGTGTTAAGGTAGTATGGTGGGCTGAATAATTGGCCCCTGAATATATCCACATCTTGATCCCCGGAACCAATGAATGTTACTTTACGTAGCAAGAAGAATTCTGCAGATGTGATTAAGTTAAGGGTATCAAGATGGGGAGATTATCCTGCATAACTTGGATGGGCCCAATGTAATCACAGGGTCCTTGTGGGACAGAGGCAGGAGGGTCAGAGCGAGAGTAGGAGAGATGACAGAAGCAGAGGTCAGAGTGATGTAGCCACGAGTCAAGGAAGGTGGGAAGCCTCTTGAGGCTGGAAAAGGCAAGGAAGAGATTCCCCCAACAGCCTCCAGAAGGAACGTAGCTCTGCCCACACCTTGATTTTAGCCCCATAAGACCCATTTCAGACTTCTGACCTCCAGAACACAAGTTAATAAAATTGTAAAAAATCTATATTCTTTTAAGCCACTAGATTTGTGATAATTTGTTACAGCAGCAATAGGAACCTAATATAGATAATACGACTAACCTTTCTAAACTTTCTGTAATATTTCATATTACTTCTATTGGTATATCTTAATATACAAATTTAGGTAAAATTTAAGATTCTAGATGAAAACAGACTTTGCTGCACTGGTGCTCAATCCTGGTCCTGTATCAAGAGAAAACAGAAGTATCAAGTAGTTAGCTTTAAAAACAAAAAACAAAACAAGAATACCAATGGTATGCCTTCTCCGCATTTCCAGAAATTCTGATTTAATTTTTGTTAAGCTCAAACATCAGTGTTTTTTAAACACTCCACATGCTAATGTGCAGCCAGAGTTGAGAACCACTGATCTGGTATAGCAACTCATAAATAACAAGTTTCCCTAACCCCAAACAGGAATGTATATCAATCTAAAACTAGATTTGCTTCAAAAATTCTATAAATGAAAACACTCAGTGACAGTCTGTATTAGCTTAAATTTAAGACTAGGCATTGTGTCCTAGTTTAACTGACACTTTGTTAAAGGAAAAGAAAAAATAAAATTACTTACTCTACTTTCTTCTAATGTTTTTTTATTTGAGGAGTTCAAAAGACTCTTCAGAGATACAGTGCCCCAAGAAAAAGGTTTTTATTAGCTGTTACCCCAAGGATCTACATTCAAATTAGAGCAATTTACAAGAATTGTGCTTCCTTTACTTTTCCACTGACAACTGACCTTATTATAAGATTACTAAAATTATCTAAGATATTTAGTTTTTGAATTTTTGCAGTATGTTATAGACTAGCCAAGAGAAGGAGTCTGTCAAATTCTTCTGATAACGTGTTCTTTAGAGTCATATTTTCCCTCTACTGTATTTTCTAGGTATCAAACTTACACACACAGACACAGATACAGACACACACTTTAGTATATTTGCGAGCAAATGTAAAACAAAAGTTTTCAAATGTGAGATTCTAAGCTATAGAGAAACTACTGACAGGCTTATGCATCTCATGATCAACTCAGCATCACCTCATATTCTTTCAGCAGCAAAATCCACATATGAGAAACATCATTATCAACCAAGTGTGTCCAAAGACTGATCTCCATAGCAACTGTAACTCTGCCACATGTAGTGTATAAAGCATTAGAGTTAACACCACATGCACACATAGTGTTAGCATTATGAAGTCCAGACTGTGGTTGCTGTAGAAACCTAAACCCAAGTCCCTGACAACAGTGAATAAAATGAAAACAACAGAAGGGTCCTTGAGAACCTACTCATCTTCTCCCTTGCTTTCAAGCAGGACAATGCCATCCTAAACACCCCAGCATAGCCTTATACTGATATCACTGAAGGAAAATTTTCTACAAAATCATTCAAAATGATGCCATGTCTTTGTTTAACATTAGGAACCGCTTATTCCCTAAAAAATTCTCCCTCCCATCTCTGCTCAACTGAACGTTCAGAAGCTCACTCCAACAAAGTCCTGTCACCTTCTCTTAGGCTTAGCCAAAGCCAGTCCCACAAATAGGCAATTTGGAGAAATGCCAGCCTTTTGCTGCAAACATGACAACTATGAAAGATACAGAGAAGCTTATTCTAAAACAATTTTGCAAAAAAAGAATGAAGTAGGAAGAATCTCTCTGCCTGATGTTAAATTAAGTCTTACTATATAGCTATCATAATCAAGATAGTAAGTATGGTAATGGCAGAAGAAAGACAAATAGATCAGTGGTACAGAAAACCTAGAAATGGATCAATACAAATACACCAACTGATTTTTGACAAAGGTGCAAAAGTAGTTCAATGGAGGGAATATAGTCTTTTCAACAAATTGTGCTAGAACAACTGGACATCCTAGGCACACACAAAAAAAGAATCTTGACCTAAAACTTATACTATATACAAAAATCAATGCAAAATGGATCATGGATTTAAATGTGAACTGTGAAACTATAAAACTTTTAGAAGAGAACATCTTTGGGACCTAAGACTAGGAAAAGTTCTCAGATATCACATCGAAAATTTAATAAGAAAAAAAACCTATCCATAAAAGAAAAAATAACAACTAGACTTCATCAAAATTAAAAACTTTTACTCTTCAAAAAAACCCATTAACAAGATAAAAAGATGAGCTACATACTAGGTAAAAATATTTGCAAATCACATATCCAAAGAAGGACTTGTATCCAGAACATGTAAAGAATTCCCTAAACTCATACAATGGAATATTACTCAATCATAAGAAACGACAGTGATCTAGCACCTCTTATCTTTTCCCGGATTGAACTTAAGTCCATTATCCGAAGTGAAGTATCACAAGATCGGAAGAATGGGCTCCACTTGTACTCGCCATCAAATTGGTACTAACTGTTGAACACTAGGGTGCTCACGTGGCAGTAGTACTCTCCAGGGATTAGGGGGATGGAAGGGTAAACCTGCAACTAAAGGACACAGTGAGCATTGTAGAGGGGAAGGGCATGCCTCTAACCCTCACTTGGGTGAGGCAAAGACATAAAATGTAACCATAATGTTTGTACCCTCATAATACCTCGAAATAAAAAAAAAAAGAATTCTCTAAACTCAACAGTAAGAAAATAAACAATCCATTTGAAAATGGGCAAAAAGACTCAGACATTTCACCAAAGAGGATATAAGTATGCAAATTAGCACATAAAAAGGTGTTCAATATCATTAGTCATTTAGGAAATTAAAACCAAGATGAAATATTACTACATATCTATTAGGATAGCTAAAATAAAAAATGCTGACAGTACCAAATACCGACAAGGATGTGAAGAAACTGGATTTCTCATACACTGCTGGTAAAAATGTAAGATAGTATGGCTACTCTGGAAAACAATTTGGTAGTTTCTTACAAAATTAAACATACACTCACCACACAACCCAACAATCACACTCTCAAGCATTTTTTCTTAGAGAAAGGAAAACTTATCTCCACATAAAAACCTATACATGAATATTCGTATCTGTTTTATTTGTAATGGCCCAAACTAGAAGCAACCCAAATGTCCTTTATGGTAAATGGACAAACTATGTATAGCTATACCATAGTGGAATATTAATTAACAATAAAAGGGAACAAACTATTGACACACACAACAACTTAGGTGTTACAAGGACATTATGCTGAGTGAAAACAATGAATCTCAAAAGGCTTCATACTATATGATTTCATTTATGTCACATTTCAAAATCATAAAAATACAGAGATGAATAGATCAGAGGATACTTAGGGTTAGGAAAGAGGTGAGGTTAAGACTATAAAGAGGCAGCACTAGGAAGTTTCTGCATGGTGATGGAACAGTTCTATATCTTTATGGTAGTAGTTACACAAATCTATTCACATGATCAAATTTCACAGAACACACACACACATGTGAATGCATGTAAAAACTGGTAAAATTCAAATTAAGTTCTGTAGTCTAGTTAACAGTATTATACCAATGCCAATTTCCTGGTTTTTTTTTTTTTTTTTTT
>NW_012149174.1:3508574-3525323 GCF_000956105.1 Propithecus coquereli
CGGCTAATTTTTTCTATATATTTTTAGTTGTCCGATTAATTTCTTTCTATTTTTAGTAGAGACGGGGTCTCGCTCTTGCTCAGGCTGGTCTTGAACTCCCGACCTTGAGCGATCCACCCGCCTTGGCCTCCCAGAGTGCTAGGATTACAGGCGTGAGCCACCGCGCCCGGCCAATTTTCTGGTTTTAATAATGTTTACAGTTATGCAAGATGGGACCACTAGGGAAAGGAAAGCTGGATGATGGGTACAAGGGACCTCTACATACTATTTTTATAACTTCTTTTGAGTCTATAATTATTTCAAAATGAAAAGATAAAAAAAAAAAACCCAAAACTTCTGTATAGCAAAAATTTATAAAATTTTGAACTGGGAAAATACTCAGAACATTTGAAAAAAGTAAAGCCCTTAATATATAAAGAGCTCTAACATGTCAACAAGGAAATAATACAACTGAAACTGAGTGAAGAGTATAAATATGCAGCTCAAAAAAGAAGAAATAAAATTGGCCAATAAATATAAGAGATGCAGTATCATTAGTAGTAAAATACTAATATTAGTGTTCAACATAAAACAAGGTATTTTTTATTATCTATCACATTGGTATTAATAGTAGTATTCAAGGTTAGCAAGAACAAGGAAAATCTCTACATCTCTATCTATACCTTGCTGTAAATGGCAGTGAGTACAGTTTTAGATATTTTTTAATTATTAATTTATTAATGACATACTGACAAGTGTGTTCTCCACTTGTAGTAGTAAAACAAAGTTGGATAGGAAAAAGGAATATGACAAGAATGATAATACCTTCCTTAACATGATCTTGAGAAAAATATTACAGAATCACTGAGGATAAGGAAGAAAGAAGGCGTATAGACAACCTTTTCCTCTTTAGATCAGTAACTCGTATCAAGATCAGAATCTCTGAAAGCTTATCTGATGGTCTGTAGTTACCAAGGTTTATCATTCAGCTGAAAGTTAAGGTTTCTCTAGTAGAGACACATGGCTTCTTTGTGTGTGTTCTTTCCCTCAGTTAAAATGTTTGAAATATCCAAGTTTAATAATAAAATATTGCTCCTTTCATAGTGAATATCCTGGATTATATCACTTTCCTTAAGCCCTTCCAGCATTTAAAAAACTTCTTTGTGTTTGTTTTTGTTTTATAGGCCTGAATTAAGAGGACTTACAATATGCTGAAATCATCAAGAAGTTTTCTTGGGCTCATTAAGTTAAAATTCTCCCACATGATTAACTGTTGATTTTGACTCAAAAGTAACAAGATACTAACTCTGCTCTTCCTGACTTCCACACCTGGCTTTCCAGTTAAAGGGAAGAGCAGAAACAACTTCTTCCTATTTTCCATCTACCTAAATTCTACCCATTCTTCAAGTAGGTTCTTAAAATTCTTCTTTCATAAAGCCCTTGGTTTAGCTTTATGGACTGAACTCCATAGCACTTAACTCTTCATTTGGCAATTACTAACAATTATGATTATTTTTATCTTGCATCATTATTTCGACTTTCATATGTTTACATCTAGTTTCCTCAAGAATACTCAAGTTCTTATAGGAACCCTTTTTACCTCAACATATCTCTCATTGTATTTTAATACAGAGTGGATAGTCAATAAATAATTGATGATTCATTGCAACACAAGTATACCTTTCAATTCCACTCCTTAACTGACACTGTTTTTTTCAATATTTAGCTATTATATCTCCTACCTATCCTTTGTCTTACAAGGACAAAACTACAAAAGAGAGGCTGAAGATAGGAGCTTTGAAGGGTATTATATCCTCTTTGTCTTCCTGAAACAACACTTGTTTAAATATGTAAAAAGATAAGAGAATAAAATGAAATTTATACCTTTGGCACGTGTCTTTCAAAGTAAAACAACCATAATTTAACAGGAAATTAGCTACCTTTATTGGAGAATATGCTAAGGGAAAAGCCAAAAGAATAGCACTTGTGAACTTACGGATTGCTTCCTTCTCAAAGGATATAAACAACTCCATCAGTCTTCGTCCCAAATACTCCCAAAATGTGCACTCATGATTTGAGAGAGACTTTATGCATTCAAACATATTTTTACCAATCATGAATTCTATCTATCCAAAAGCATTTTTCAGTGACAGAAAGAGTTTATGATTAGAAATCCATTCTTTTAAGAATAGTTATACTGCCTAAATAACTCCAGATGTTTTATTTTGGTTTTGGGTTAAGGGGTGGGAGCAGGAGAGCAGAAACCAAAATGAGAACTCTCCTTATTAGCAATGTTTGCCATTCCATCCTAGATGAGCCCTTTCTTAAATTTCTGCTTGGAGGTTCCAAAATTTAAAATATGACACTTATGTGTAATGCCAAAATATGAGTATTTAGATAGGATTGTTACTAAAAAAAATGGCTTGTGGATAGCTTACATCTAAATTATTTTTACAAATCCCAATCATATGAAACAGGAGTTGCTTCCTGCATTTGTAATGAATTTGCCAACAGTATGAAGCACTATTTAGAGACAGCTGTTTTTGATAGAAGAACAAATTTTGGAATGACAAATTCCACATTTTTTGTAGTTGTGCACCTGCTGATTACAATTTGGTCTCAAATCCTATCTAAATGTACAATGTCTTAAAACATGTATTTTCATACTGTATATTTCATATAATCAGTTTTCTAAAATATTATTATTATCCACTAGTGTATCGCACAGACTCACAAGGAATTTTATGTTGCCCTTCCCTCCCTCTTCAATGTGTATGCCAGTCCCATGGAAGATTTCAAAATAAAAAGACGCAACAGCAGCTCATGGTAATCCATTCCTAACAACTGTTACAGCTAGGAAAAGTTTCTCCACCTAATTTTAATCAACCTGGCTACAATTTAAAAGCACTTTATCTTGCTCTGTCTTCAGGAAGAGTTGATCACTATTGTTAGCCATGATGCTCTATGCTATGTAAGATGAATGCCATGATCTAATTAAAGTAACAAAGGAGGCAAAAGTTAGGAAAAGGGCAAAGTCCTCTGGTTAGGAAAGGTTTTACTCCATTCATTCCAATTCTATAAAGTATTTATTGAAGGCTTTCTGTGTCAAATATTGCTGGGCAATGGGGATATAAAGAGAAAATCATCTCTTTCAAAAAGTTCACAGTCTTGGAAACACTCATACCTAATTTAGAGGTTCAAACACAGGGGCCAGATTGGCCAGTTAATCCATGAAGTGGCCAGCTGTGTAACTGAAGCATCTTGAATGATGAACTGGAGAACATATGCCCAGTCTAAAGAAGGCAGCTACCACTTGACATCAGCAGATTGAAGTTATGGGGTACTGCAAGCTCAGTGGTCTCATAGCTTCTGATTTTTTGAGAAGACGGAAATTTGGAGGAATGAGCAATTTACTTAGAAATCAGGGAATGTTTAGCAAAAGAGCTAACACTCGAGTGCTAAAGGTTAAACAAAGCTTACCAGGTGTGAATGTAAAGAGTTTATTTTCTGTGGCTACAGCCTAGGGTGGGTGGAAAGTGGGAGTGGTAGGAGAAGCAACTAGAGGGGAAGGGAGCCATGTACAAGCCAAATTGTATGCACAGAACATGAGAAGCTACTGAAGAGGGAAATATGACTCCACATCACAGAAGAGCAGAATTTATCTGTCTGCAGGAAACTTTACCAAACTGTCACAGAGTGAGATCTCAAGATTTGATGGACATATAAAGAGGCAGCCACCTTGCTTTTTATCCACAAAGCTAGACTGTGCATTGCCATATCTAAACACTCTCTTAGGCCTCTAACTATTGAGACATCTAAGTGCTTATGTGTAGTAGCAATGGCTGTGTAAATAGCAGACAATTTGCCCATGAAGAATATACCAAACCCAGAAAGATTTTGGGAGATCTAACATCCCCAGATGTTTGCCCTTTACTCTTGGCAAGGGTAAAAAAGTATTAATATCTTACTCATTGCTAAAATGACTTAGAGTTTAAAAAATCTCTTGATATATATTATTCCTGCCCACCTAAGAGACCCTCAGCTCCCTATTTTCTACTTTGTCAGGGTTTATAGCACATCCACTGTACCCAACTGTATTGATATTTTGAATTCCTTTCTTTATACTAAACAAATTCATTTTCAAAAGTTCAAAAATCTAATTCAGGGCCACATACAAACCAGCCCCCCTACTTTCTTCATCTTCCTAACCCGTTAGTCAATTCTATTTTACTTGCAATTCATTAATGAAAATACAATCAACTCTAATAAAAAATTAATACATACTATGCTTCAGAAAGGATGATTGTTTTTGCCAAAGAAATTTCCTAGTCTCCAGGTAGAAAGGAGGAAAGAAAACTACGTTGGGCCCTGTTGCCTAAGCCTCTCATTCAATGAACCTCACAACAAGATAGGTATTATTGTTCCACAAGATAGATACTATTATTCTCATTTTCACTGATAAGAAAACTGAAGCTCTGACTTGCTCAAATAGCAGGTAGTAAATGACATAAGCTTGGTCTGCAGCCAGATCTGTTTGGAAGGCACAGCTTCCAAAACTATGTTCTTTCCACTAAACCATACAGCTTTAACTGCTATTTCTAATAATAATAATCATAATACTGTTCTTCTACCTTATATTTGTATAGTACAGCATACCTTTCAAATTGTTTTCATCTATAATATTTCTGTAGATTCCTAAAATTATCCTTCAAGAAAACTTAGGCAAAAGGGAGGAAAAAAAAGATGACTAATCTAACAGAGACATGACTATTGGGCACAAATAATAGCTAATAGCAGCTATATTTATTGAATCCTTAAGATGTTGTCTCATGTAATCCTCATTATAATCCTGTGAGACAGGAATAACAATATTATCTCTTTTACAGATGAAACAACAAGCCTCAAGGAATTCTGTAGTTTACTCAGCTAGGAAATGGCAGCGCTGGAATTAAAATTCAGGTATGGGTAGGCTCACAAGCCCATGTTCTTATCTACAGCAGTATACAGTACTGCCTCCCAAAACTGCAGTGCTCTTTATAGAATATTATGCTTTTACTTAATTAAGTTAAACTAAAATTAGTTAGAGTTGTAAACTGAAATTAATACCAGTCTGCATTCCCAAACCCACTACTGAATGAAAATAGTAGAAGCAGCAAACAGGTGGCAGGATAATATCTAGTAAGAATTTAGAAGAAATTTTTCATTGAGTAACTGACACACAGATAACCAGAAATACAACATAATTTGGGTGAAAACTAAACCATCAAGATCCCAGGATTATCCTCGTTGGAAGAAGAGACATTACCCTGATCATTTAACAAATGAACCCACTATTCTAACATACACCGAAAATTAAAAACATTATCTTTTCCTTTTATTTTTAGTTGATACATAATAATTGTACATATTTATGGGATACAGAGTGATATTTCAACACAGGTATAATGAGTAGTGATCAAATCAGGGTAATTAGCATACCCATCACCCAAATATTTAGCATCTCTTTGTGTTGTGAACCTTCAAAATTCTCTCTTCTAGCTTTTTGAAAATACACACTAAATTATTGTTAACCACATTCACTCTACAATGCTACAGAACACTACAATTTATTCCTCCAATCTAGCTGTAACTTTGTACCCATTAACCAACTTCTCCTTATTCTCCCCTCCCCTCTACCTTTCCTAGCCTCTAAATATTTAACCAAATTCTACTCTTTACTTCTGAGTTCCATTTTTTTTAAGCTCCCAGGTATGAGTGAGGACATGTGGTATTTATCTTTCTGTGCTGACTTATTTCACTTAACATAATGTCCTCCAGAAAAAACATTATTTTTAAAATTTATCCTTGAAATAGTAAAAATCAGCCAGAATGGAAAAGCTTCACCCCAGTTTTTTCCTCAGTTGACCAGGTATATTCATAACAATTTTTAAAGTTAGATTAAAATGCTGAAGCCATTACTATGTCACTGGGTTTTGAGGGGGGAAAAAAATGCTGGAGCCCGGACCACCAACTTCCTGATGTTCATTTCTGGAGCTCCTAGTTCTGTGTGCTCATAAAATTGTACCATGCATACTCTGTTGTCATATAGTCACATTTGTTTTTAATCATGATTACTACAGAATGAAAAGTATGTGAAAAAAATAAATATTTTTAAATAATCAAAAATGCTTTTAATAAAAGCTTTATATATACTATAGTATTAGTCCTGCGAAACTAAATGACATTCCTTTTAAATACACAGCAGCATAAGAAAAATAGCCTTAAGTTAGAGAGAAATGTTAAAGGAGAAGATGCATGAAGACATTTTTCTTCTGAGAGTAAAATAAATTTCATTTCTTTGGTGATACTGAACAATTTAACAGACAGAAATCACCTGTCACAAAGCCATGGAACTATTAAACACTATCAAGAATATGTTCATGCAAATTATCAATGTTTGAAAAATTCAAAACACGACTGCTGAGTTTTTATAGTATTAGACCTATCTCTAGCCTCACAATACTGGAAATAAAACCAATTCAGTTTGCTGAAAAAAATCTTTGAAGCAAATGAAATAACATTCCAAGGAGATTCCGGGAGAATAATAATTTTTAAAGCTATTTTTAAATATTTGTTAAAATGAATTTTCGGAAAACGAAAATAGCAAAAAAATGAAAGGCTTTGAATAGCTTTTGGTGAGTCACAGGAAGAAAAGCAAGTCCAGCTGCACTCCATAAACTAAGAGTTTTTATCTAGAACTTCCAATAAGTATTAAACGAGAAACAACTATCTGAAGGGTTAACACCTAGTATCCATTTTTAAAACCTACTCTAGGGTAGCTATTTTTGGAAAAACATTCATTAAACTTTTCTTTAAACCACAGGCACAGATGATTTTTTTTTTTTTTTGTAACTAATGGGCTTCCAAGGTGTTTAAAAAAAAGAGACTATTCTGAATCCTCTAGAAGAATAAAGAAGGGGCAATTACAGAATACAGTATTGATGAAAAGCAGTTGAAATACAGTAGTAATGAGCAATATGAGAAATGTATCTGAATCCCAATTTGTCAGAATCTAAGCACAGAATTAACTTAAATATTATAGCACTTAAAAACCTACAATCAATTTATTCCCATTAATTGGACTTAGAATTAAGAACACAGACTAGTTAATATTCCTCAACCTTGAGTAATATATGCACCTTTTTAAAGGTGAAAAAATTCAGTTATTGAATATTGCCTAAATAATTTTTATTAAAATGTTATTTAAATATATACAAATATAAAAATTATAAACTCTGTATGGTTGTAGTTCTAATATAACTAAAATAAAATTACAAGTTGAAAGCAAACCTTATTCAAATTGGCACTGATTCACTATGACAGATGATGATACTTGACTGAAACTAAATTGCTATTTCCAGTATGAAACTGGTGCCGACTGCCTTGATGTAGGTTCTTTGGAAGTGGGAAGCCTATGGTGAAATGCATTCTCTCAACATCTTTTTCTATTTAAATTACAGTCATCCCTCGCTATAGGCAGGGATTGGTTCCAGGAACCTCCTCACTCCCCACCCTCAAAATATTCAGCATTCAAGCATAGCCAGGTCCAGCAGAACCTGCCTATACTTGAATTCCACGTCACCCAGATGCTCCACGTTCAGTTGAAAAAAATCCACATACAAGTGGACCCTCACAGTTCAAATCCTTGTTGTTCAGGGTCAACTGCATATGAAATTGTTATTCATATAACTAACTACTCTTATATCTCCTGAGTGGGCCCTGAAGATTCTTTCACTCTTGACCCAAGAAATAGATTGATGAGGAGCACACCACGTCACTACTAATCACTTTACTTACTGGCTCTTGTTCCTAGGGCTAAGGATTTTGATAGGAGGGACTGCTACAGAATTGGACTCCCTGAACTCAGGAAGTGACGGGAGGAACCCAGGGGAAAGCTGAGTCCAGGTGGTAGCAGTTAACTGCCAAAAGCAAAGTGGGCGTGGTGATCCTAACAGGCAAGCAAGGTGGGTTTGTTGTGAGAGGCAGACATCCCTGTCTATATTTGATTAATCAGACTCAAGTATTCAAATCAACAGGCAACCCACCAAGATCTGTTTTGATTTAAATACCCAACACCAAATAACTCCAGGTCTAGTAAGCCAGTACCATAGAGAGTCATGAACTCTTAACTCAAATCCAAGACCCACAGTTCCTTGAATGAAGGGGAGGCCAAATTACCATTTACCCAGGTAATTATGAACTGGCAAAAGGGAAATACCCACACCTCTTATGATTATTGCATACTGGCTTAGTGTTAACACTAATTCTTAGGAATTAGGAATACCACAAGTCCATCAGTTGGACTGAATATTTATGAAGGTAACATATAGGAGATGGAGTCCTAATTCAACCTCTTCTCACGGTAGTCATCTTAAAAGCCCAAACACATCCTACTTTTCAGACATTCTCAAATACCGCCAGAATCCCCACAATGGCTCTCTGGTTCAGGAAGAAGGACTATTATGGTAAGAAGTACAAAGTGGAAGCTGATCAAAGTCTCTTTCCTTATTAAAATCATTGCATTTCCAGGGGGAAATTTTCTCAAATTTATGAAGGAACAGTGAAATGTTGTTATGTGACAAAGGTATAACAGATTCTGGGCAGGGCACCCCTTGCATGAAGAGCCAGTGTACATACTGCCCATCTTCCCCTACTTTCTTACTGTTCAGACAATTTAAAAGATGTCCTCACCTAAAATCATGTTGTATTGAACCTATGAATAGCTGCAATGAATACAGGTGGCCATTTCAGGAAGCAACTAAAGTAATTATTTCTTTTTAAAAAACAGCTCCTGGCTTGCTACTAGCCCCCAGCAAAAAGTGAATAGAACATTATGTGGCAATGCAATCTAGCTGCCCATCATTAGCGATTATTGGATGTATTTAACTCTAAATTCCAGCAGGCCGAAATGGGCTCTGAAGGCACAATTAAGTTGCATATCAGATCAATTACGTCCCTTATAAGCGTACTCCTACTACATGCCACCTCTCCTTCAATCTGCACCTATCGCTTTATAAGGAGTACCTATCCCCAGCAAGCTTGAGGGGGGAAAAGGCCTCCCTGGTTACAGAAGGACTTGAACACTATGTTAGCACCAGCTGCAAATGTACTATCGCTGCATAACAACTCCACTCAGGGGTGATCCTGAGAATTAGCTGAGAGGAGCAATGCTCCCTGCAAGGAGTACTTAGAGTTGTACATGTTATTGTTCACTTCGCTTGAAAATAGGCCACCTGAGGTCAATACTACACGGCAATTTCTGCAAGTCTAACAGACTGGCTGAATGATCAGGACTGGGGAGGAGCGTGTTTGGATGATCAGTGACAAGGTGGTTTGGGAAAGGGATATTTAGATAAGTCTCTGGGAATGGAACAAGCACCTGAGAGTAACTGCGTTCCATGTGACTACTCGACAAAACTACCACTACTGAGAAGAGGCTCTTAATAAGCTGATGGGGGACAGGGTAACTGTTATTGAAAGAGTGAGCCATTTTCCTTGCCTAGTCAATTCGGCACTTGGCTAAGTGGTAGTGGTGATGGGGTTGGTAGCTATACGTGTGCTCAATGACAGGGATTTCCTCCCACCAAGGCTGATGTGGTTCATTGCTAAGTGTCCCTACACGGTATACTTCTCCAGATAAACCATTCACCCCATCAGGGATAGACCCCAGTGACCCTTTTCATCCTAGAGAGATTAGCAAATTGTCCTCTTCAGAAGAGACATTTATTCTGTGTTTGGATGTGACTTCCCTATCGTGCCGCTACCAACACTACCATGTGTAGACTTACTTGTGCACTAGCATGACATCCCACTTAACAGTGCCTCTGCTGAATAAAATCACTTCCCAACAAAAATAAGGCAACTGGCTGGTGACCAAGGGCTATTTTGGTCTTAACCAGTACTCTTCCCATCTTTCAGAAGCAGCAGGCTCACACAATGGTGAAAAGGCCTATGAACAAAGACAAGGCTCTAAATGAGAGTTAGCACATTGGGAGACTGGGCTATTGCTACAGTATGCAGCTTATGAGCTGAATCAGCACTTTTCTAATTGAATACGGGACATGGCACTTCTCACAACTACAGCTAATGACCTCTCAAAATTGTGCTTGCTGTCTCTAAGACTGGAAACTACTAAAGGTTTTGTGCCCAAGAAAAGAATGTGTCTACCAGGAAACACAATAATGGTGCCTCTGAACTGGAAGCTGAGATTGCTATGTGGCTCCTCATGCCAGAAAAAAACATAAAGAGGCCTAAATAGAGTGATATATGAGCTACCAAGAGGGTATATCCATGCTGTAGACAATGGGAGCCAGAGTGACTACAGGTTCTCACGTTCTTGAGAGTGTCTCCATAATAAAGTATAATAAAAGATGACTACAGTTTCCGTATAGGCGGTGCCACCAATGGCTTAATTCTTTAGGATGAAGAAGGTATGAATCAACCCATCAAGCAAAGGACTCCTGCCAACTGAGGTCATGGCCATTTGAATAAATAATCCAAATTCCTTATTTGGTGTGTATATTAGCTAGGATTTAGTATTACTGATTTTGAGATAAAACTCAAAATAACAGTTTTAAGCAGTAAGAAGTATATTCCTTTCTCCTGTAAAAGCCTGGAGATGGGCAATACAAAACTATGTGGAAATTCCACAGAGATAGTATGTTCCTTCCTACGCTCCAGTCTACTATACGTAAAAGGTGGCACTCAAAAAGGGCTTCTGGCAATCCAGCCACCACGTTAACATTCAAAGCAACAATATGAAAAAGGCAAAGAAGGATAGATCCCCCTGAAGAGACTTCCTAGAAATTCATACACTTCCACCAATATCTTTTTTTTTGGCCAGAAATTGATCACACAGTTATACCTAGCAGTAAGAGAGGCAAAGAAATATAGTTCCTTACCCCTGAATAAATTCAGGGTTCTCTTACCAAGGTGGAAAGAGAAGAAAGCTGAGAAAGGGCACCAGCAGTCTCTGTCACAGTGTGTCAATAGTTATTGGTGTTTCCTCTGCTTTATCATTTCCTCTATATAGGTGTATGGTAGTGGATAAATTAACCATTTGGTCCACAGGTTAAAGACTGTAAGAATTGGACCACGAAATTAGAAGACTGAACACAACTCAGAGGTCCTAGACATGAAGATGAGTTATCTCTTTGGAGAGGTGGTATGACTGATTAATTACACCATTTAAGCTGGGGCATCTTTTAAATTGTCTGTACGGTAAGAAAGGGAAGGGAGGCAGTAAATTCAATCAAGGAGTGTTCTGCCCACAATCTATTTCCCCTTTGTTTCCTAACAACATTTCACTTTTCCTTTAGGGAAATTCCTTTCCTTTATTCTGTGAGGTCTAAGCAGGCCTGAAATACAGTAGTTTACTTCCCAGCTGTCCAAAGAGGTAGCCAAGACCCAGGCAGGGCCAATCATGGTATACCTTTTGCCCATAAAGGAACTGATGTGGATTAAGTTGAAGATGCAAGAAAGGCCAAATAGACCCTCTCTCACAGGACTTTGAACCTTGAGCCATTCAAGAATGAAAGGCAGCCAGGGCCACAACTGACAGCAGTGCTGTAATGTAGAGAGATTGTCTGTAAATTCCTGCCACTGACTTCCCCAGAGCATCCTAAGTTCTCATTCTTCCTAAGGCCTGATTAGCTCCTCCTTGCTTAGGTAATCCAAAATCAATTTCATTGCTTGCAACTAAACAATGCTGATACAATTCTACACCCCCTCCCTGAGAGATCAGAAACCCCTATGGCTTTAAATCTCACCTGTACTGAGTACTTCAAACTCTAGCTCCCGTGTCTACCTCCCTTGGGAGCACCTGATCCATCCCTAACTGCATTTTTGACATCTTCACATGCCACAAACACTGCAAGTTCAACAAATCTACAAAATTTCTTCCTACACTCTGCACCCAAACATACTTCTGGTATCTCAACATAATTATTCAGCATACTTTCAAATCTTCTGTTCTCTCACTCTCACAATTCATGAATGTACCTTGAATCCATTCTGTCCACTTCATCTCTACCACCACTGCCTAAATTCATACCACACCCTCATCATCCCTCTATCACCAAGAATATCTCCATTTTCAAGGCTCAAGTCATCTCATTGAGACTTTCTTCATACATTGGCCCCTGCCCCACCAAACCACTCTATTCTTTCTGCCTTCATTTTACTTGGAAACACTTTTATCCTAACATACGTAACATTTTATTGCACTTATTGTTTTACACACCTATCTCCCTTATTTGTACACAAATCCTGGTGAGGGGGAGGGGGATGTGGTTCAGTGTCTGGTGTTCTTAATATCCCCCAATAACTAGCACAGTACTTGGCCATTAAAGGACACACTCAACTAGCTTCTGAAAGAAGAAATGAATAAACCATTGCGGTATTCTGCCAGGTTTTCCTGCCCCCAGCTTTTCTTTTCTGCAATTCACAACCTCTACAGCTACCAAAGTCAGCTTTCGGGAAGGTACATCTGCTCAGGTCTCTCTACTACTTAACCTTTATGGTCTCCACTGACCTTAGGATAAAATTAGATCTTCTTAAAATGACATACAAAGCTCTTCAAAATCCAGCCGCAACCTTTCCTTTTGCTTTATAAATCAACGTGATTTAGTTCATAGAAGCTCTATTCACAGTAGCCAAAAATAGAAACAATCTAAATGTTCCCAAGTTCAATAAATAAATTGCTCTATATCCATTCAATGGAATACCCTTCAGCAATAAAAATGAAATATAATTGTTTATATATTTTGTCCAGTTTTCTGGAAGGGCATGTCTAACATCAGTTACTCTATGATGACAGAAGAAGAAATTTCCAACCTATTTTTTTTGCTTCATCCCATTCAGCCTACACCAAATTATAAATTTTCCTAGACTTTGCCAAGCAATTCCTTGTGTCTTAATTTCTTTTCCTGCCTCCTCAGTCATCTCCTTCCCATCCAACATGACCCAACTCATCTGCCACTTCATCTTTGGAAGTCTTTTTAATTTTCTCTAGAGAAAGATCTTTCTCTCCATCTCTGTCTCTACAGCATATTGTTCACACATACTACAGCAAGTAGTATCTCAAGGTACTCTATGTGCATGTCTCCCCATTAAAATGAATTGCTAATAATGATAATTATTAACACACAGGTACTTACAATATGCCAGGTACTGTTCTAAGCACTTTATCTATATTAACTCATTTAATCTTCATTAAACCTAATGATATAGGTACTAATATTACCCTTATTTCACAGATGAGGAAAGTAAGGTGTAGAGAGGTTCAGTAAATCACCTGAGATCACAAAGCTTGGTAGTGGTAGAGCCAGAATGTGAACCCAGTCTGGTTCCAGAGCTCATGCTCACTATACTGTCTCTCATAAATTCCTGGATGGCAGTTACAGTGTCTTATTCTTGTTTGTACACCCATGCCCAGAGCACCTCAAATATTTGTGGAATGAATTAAAATTTATAATTTTCTCTAGTCATCCAAGAAAAAGTTCTTCATAAGCAACGTAGGTTTCAGTCAGTAATTACAGAACTGAATCTAGAAAGGGTCTTTCATAAACATGGAAGAGGCTAAAATTAAATTTAAATTTCTAATAATAAATTCAAAGAACTCAGAAGAATTTTACCATGCAGAAAAAACTAGTAAGGTTTTTAAGGTAGCCAAGTAACTGTAGTGAACTCAGGAACAAAATGTCTCTACCAAGGAATCAATACCCCCTAAAAGAAGAGACTGAATATCATAATTTGTCTCTAATAACTACATACTAAATTAATCCCATCTATCTAAATCTGAAAGAGAGAGGAGTGTTTTGAAGGCAAAAGCAAAAAGACAGAGTGAAACAAAAATTTCATTCTAAAAGCCAAATCTGTCAAGAGTAATCAATGAAAATAAATAAAGCCACATTACTCAAAGAATCAACAATGTTTAAACAACAAAAAAATTTAAGCAATTCTATACTGGAAAAAGTATTAATCATCACCTTTGAAACAAGTATCTTACATATGATATTACAAGCATTTAAGTTCTTGATAGTAGGTAGTATATGAAATGAATTTACAAAAGCTAAAAGTACTTAATTTTAATGATTTATACAGAAATTCAAATGATTAAAAATTTTATATATATAATTACATTTAATTAGAGAGGTAGTAATGAACCATAGGGTGCAAGTAGTACTGGGAGGACAGGGGCCATGGAGCACTATTGCTACCTTCAGCTACTTCCATACTACCAATCTACGTCACACACCTGGGCCATTCTACATATCTCTGTCCAGTTTGGACGGGTCCACGATCTCTCATTCAAAGCCCTTGAAACCAAACCAAATGTATTTCAGAAATCAAAATTTTTCTGATTTTTAGGAAGGTGCATTTTGTCCAACCCTCCAGCAGAAACTAGGCCAGTACCCTGTAATGAAATGCATTAATATTTCTGCAACAAAATGAATGAATATTCACATTAAGTGGGATAAATAGAGACTATAAATAGTCTCACATCAGTTCAGGTCGGATTTATTAACCTGAAAAAACATTCTGTTTTCTGAGCTTTTAAGATTTTTAAATTGTGAGAAAAGAACTATAGTCGTGTATTACCAAATTGCATGCAATCTGTTCACTCTCTGCTTGAGAAATGACAATGGCTTGCCACATACAATTACAACACTAATTTTTAGATTAGTCTAGAATTGGTAACACCATTGGAAATCAACTAGTCAAACTCCTTACTTCATTGCTTAGGAAACTAAAGCCTAGAGATGAAATGAGTTACCTGGGGTCACACAGTTAAGTACTGACAAAGATGAAACTAGAACACACAGATATCTGGTCTCCAAGGTCTACTACTTCTCTCTTTCTCTCTTGATTTGAAGTGCTTTTTTTTTAGCTTTTCAAAATAATAATTACAAATAGAAAGTTGCAAAAATAGTATAGAGTCCTATGTACTGTTCACCCAGCTTCATCCAATGGTGATATCATGTATACCTGCAGTACAATACTAAAAAAATTGACATTGATACATTAGTGTTGACTAAACTACATACTTTATTCCATTTTCAGCATTTTTTAGCCTTCATTTATTTTTGTGTGCAGGTGTATACAGTTCTATGCAACTTTATCCCATGTATAGATTCATGTAACCACCATCATAATCACGATTCCCAACTTTTCCATCACCATATTACTGTTTGTACTTACACTCCTCCCTATTCCCCACATTGTACCTGACTCTAGAGAACACTTATCTGTTCTCCATCTCTATAGTTTTGTCATTTTGAAAATGATATGTTACATAAATGAAATCATACAATAAACATTTGAGATTGGCTTTTTAAAAAAATTGTGGTAAAATACATATACATAAAATATACCATCTTAACCATTCTTAAGTGTATAGTTCAGTAGCATTAAGTATATTCAGTTTGTCGTGCAACTAATCTCCAGAACTTTTTTATCTTACAAACTGAAACTCTACACCTAACAACTCATTTTCTCCTCCCACCTGTCCCTGGCAACCACCTTTCTGTTTCTATACTCTGTTGCTCTAAACTTGACTACTCTAAACACTCATAAGTGGAATCATACAGTATTTATCCTTTTGTGACTTATTTCACTTAGCATAATTGTTCTCAAGAACATCCATGCTGTAACATGTGTCAGAATTTTCTTCCTCTTAAAGGCTGGATAATATTCCATTGTATGTACATACCACATTTTGTTAACCCATTCATCCATCAGTGGATACCCGGGTTGCTTCTGCCTCTTGGCTACTATGAATATCACTGCTATTATTAATAACATGGCTATACAAATATTTCTTTGAGACTCTGCTTTCAGTTCTTTTGGATATAAACCCAGAAGTGGAATTGCTGGATCATACAGTAATTCTATTTTTAATTTTTTGAGGAATGAGATTGAGTTTTTTCACTCAAAACAATTCCTTTGAGATTCATTCAAGTTGTTGTATCATGGTGTACTTCTTTTTATTGTTGAGTAGCATTACATTATTATGTGTGTACCACAGTTTGTTCAACCATTCACCACCGAATGATGTTTGTGTTGTTTCCGACTTGGGGCTATTACAAATAAGGCTGCTATAAACATTTGTGTATAAATTTTGATATGGATATAAGTTCTTATTTCTCTGGAATAAATGCTCAGGAGTATGATTGCTGGGTTATATGATAAATGTATGTTTAATTTTATAAGAAATTGCTAAACTGTTTTCCAGAGTGGCTGTACCATTTTATATTCCATTCCATGTATGAGAAATCTAGTTTCTCTGCATCTTTACCAGGACTTCATATTAATAGTATTTTTCTTTTAGTCATTCTAAGAGGTATGTAGTGGTATCTCATGATTTTTTTTCTTTTCTTTTTTTGAGACAGATCCTTGCTCTGTGCAGTGGCATCATGATAGCTCACTGCAACCTCAAACTCCTGGGCTCAGGCAATACTCTTGCTTCAGCCTCCCCAGTAGCTGGGACTACAGACACTCCATAATGCCAGCTAATTTTTTCTATTTTTAGTAGAGTCAGGGTCTTGCTCTTGCTCAGGCTGGTCTAGAACTCCTGACCTCAAGCAATCCTCCTGCATCTGCCTCCCAGAGTGCTAGGATTACAGGTAAAAGCCACCACTCCCAGCCTCATCCTGATTTTTTTTTTTACCTCTTTTTTGTTTTTTTCTGTTTTTTTTTTTGAGACAGAGTCTGGCTCTGTTGCCCTGGCTA
>NW_012149174.1:3525383-3569486 GCF_000956105.1 Propithecus coquereli
ATATTTTTAGTTATCCAGATAATTTCTTTCTGTTTTTAGTAGAGACGGGGTCTCATTCTTGCTCAGGCTGGTCTCGAACTCCTGATCTTGAGCAATGCACCCGCCTCGACCTTCCAGAGTGCTAGGATTACAGGCATGAGCCACCGCGCCCAGCCCTCAGCCTGATTTTAATATGCATTTCTCTAGTGGATAATAATGTTGAAGATCTTTTCACATGCTTACTTGCCACCTTTACACATTCTTCCTTTTGTCCATTTTCTAATTGTATTGTTTGTTTTCTTACTATTGAGTTTAGAGAATTCTTTATGTATTCTGGCTACAAGTCCTTCTTGGATATGACTTGCAAATATTCTCTCTCAGTCTGTGGCTAATTTTTTCATCCTCTAAAACGGGTCTTTCACAAAGTTTTTAATTCTGATGGAGTCCAATTGTTTTCGTATATGAATTAAGTTTTTGGTATCACATCTAAGAACTGTTTACCTAGTCTTAAGTCTTGAAGATATTCTCCTACATTTTCTTCTAAAAGTTTTATGTTTCACATTTAAATCCATTTTACATTGATTTCACAATAACCCATTTTACACTGATTTTTTTTTTTTTTTTTACTGTGGTGTGAGGTTTAAGTCAAGGTTCATTTTTTTACCTAGGATGATGATGATGTTCACTTGTTCCAGCCCCATTTGTCGAAAAGACTATCCTCCCTCCACTGAATTGCTTTTGTACTTCTGTTAAAAATCAATTTGGCATATTTGTGTTGGTCTATTTCTGGGTTCTCTATTCAGTTCCATTGATCTGTCAGTTCCTCTGCCAATACCACACTGTTTTGATTAATGTGCCTATATAGTAAGACTAGGTATTATAGAATGATTCCTCCCCTCCTCTTTTTTTCAACATTGTTTTAGCTATTCTAGCTCTATTCAAGTTGCTCATTGTACTTTATTGCACAGCTTATTGATGCTTTTAAGATCCTCCCTATACCCAGTCAAGGTATAATAGCCTGGGAAGGAAGTAGAGAAAAAGAATCATGAAGGAAAAAATACATAATATACTACCACTATCCTAAAATGTTACTCATGTAATTTTTATCCATCCATCAATCCTTCAGTGAATCCCTTTATGAAAGATTCTGTACTACTCCAGGCCATCTCTAAATATAGTAACTCATTAGACACAAGTCATTTGTTTCCTTCCATTAGATATTTGTAAATACATGTGTCAATTCATGAAGGAACAGGGTCCACGTTTTAGACTTCTTTATATCCCTCCATAAGCTTCAATAAACATTGAATCAATTAATTGAGGATTATTTATAGTTGTTTACAACAGAGAAACCCTGGAAAATTGAGAAGAACAAGAGTAAAAAATGAGCTTATTGCTCTACTGTTCTTAGTAATAGGATCATTATCTCACCAAATCTCAAGTTTTTGTTGTTTTTTGTTTGTTTGTTTGTTTTTTGAGACAGAGTCTCGCTCTGTTGCTCTGGGTAGAGTATAGTGGCATCATCATAGCTCACTGCAAACTCAAACTCCTGGGCTCAAGTGATCCTCTTGCCTCAGCCTCCCGAGTAGCTGGGACTATAGTATACAAGCGTGTGCCACGATGCCTGACTAATTTTTCTATTTTCAGTAGAGATGGTATCTTGCTCTTGCTCAGGCTGGTCTCAAACTCCTGAACTCAAGCAATCCTCCTGCCTCAGCCTCCCAGAGTGCTAGGATTACAGGAGTGAGCCACTGTGCCCAGCCTAAATCTCAAGATTTTTAATTTAATCTCACTTCTGAATTAAACTGTTAAATTAAAGAGTATATAACTAGGCTGGTTTTCCCTTTTCTTGATGGGATGGCTTAAGTAAAGAAAAGAAAGTAGCAAATAATAAATTATGGTGGTTTCCCTTTTCCCCCAGTTATTTGCCAATAATGTCACCATTCATTTAAATTTTAGGGCTATTAAGACATGATTCATCCCTAACATACTATGTAGATTTTACTCAAAAAGTAAATGGTCCAACGGATTAGAATATTGACTTAGGCAAATAATAGAAATCCCAAAGGTAAAACGGGTCATTTTATAATTGTAAAAGAATTTAATGAGTCCAACTTCCTATCATCCTAACTGCATCAACTACAAGGGATCTTTGTGCCCTTTGACTACCATGCTGAGAGCATCTTCCTCTTAATCATCAATGCTTTGCTGACAAGAGTTCAACAAATTATGGTGTACAGCATGTGAAATAATATAGCTGCTTAATCCATGTTTTTAGTTATAATTTACAGTAGCCACAACCTGGCCTAACCTCTGGATCAAATGCCTGCTCCTTTGCTAAAACAGATATATACAGTTGATAGACAACATAGATAGACAGATATCCTCTCCCCAGAAGTTTCTTTGTTCATTGGCTGTCTGTCAGTTTAGACTGTTTAAATAATTTGCAACACAGTGTCAAAGTATAATAAAATTACATAAAGACCAGCTCTTTCTTCTCTTATTAAATAGAACAATGCATATATGCTACCACAACAATTTTGCTAAATAATATTTATTTTGTGCCTCTCCAGTTCTTTCACTGTACTATGGGACTACTAGGCAGGGTAGGCTATAATCAGGAAAGTTTTGGAACCATTAGTCTCACAAGCTTTCATCTAATGTGTCTTTGGTGGCCTCAGAAGGGATCTTCTCCAAACCCTCATCTGATGCTCTCACAACTAAGTAGATGAATTGCAATTCTCAGAAATATACACATTAATATACACTGCCCTTTTCACTTCAATGCTTTATTATAGGGTCTACAATACTCACAATGCAATATACTTCTATAACCCTCACCATTGACACTATCATTCCTATCACACACACAGAAATTTCCTACTTGATTATCAAAAATTAAGAAACCTCTGTCAGGCGCAGTAGCTCATGCCTATAATCCCAGCACTTTGGGAACTGAGGCAAGAGGATTGCTTAAGGCCAGGTGTTTAAGACCAGTCTGGGCAATATGGCAAGACTCTGTCTTTACCGGAAAAAAAAAAAAAAATTAGCCAGGTGTGGTGGTGCACCCTTGTAGTCCTAGCCGCTGGAGAGGCTGAAGCAGGAGGATCTCTTGAGCCCAAGAGTTCGAGGTTACAGTGAGCTATGATTATGCCACTGCACTTCAGCCTGGGCAATGGAGCAAGACCCCATCTTAAAACAAAAGAAAAACAAAAATGAAGAAACCCCTCTTGGTTTTAGTGTTATGAGTACATGGTGTACTGAACTCAAACTTTGCTTGTGACAGTGTGAACTGTTAAACCACTTTGGAAAATAATTTGGTATTATCTTCTAAAGATGAACATGTACATACTCAACAGTTACACTCCTGTATCTATATCCTCAAGACATGTACACCAGAAGACATATTCATAGCAACATTTTTCATAACACCAAAAATGCAAACAACCAAAATACTGATTAAAAGAAGACTGTGGGCTGGGCGCGGTGGCTCACGCCTGTAATCCTAGCACTCTGGGAGGCCGAGGCAGGCGGATTGTTTTAGCTCAGGAGTTTGAGACCAGCCTGAGCAAGAGCGAGACCCCGTCTCTACTAAAAATAGAAAGAAATTAATTGGACAACTAAAAATATATAGAAAAAATTAGCCGGGCACGGTGGCGCATGCCTGTAGTCCCAGCTACTCGGGAGGCTGAGACAGGAGGATCGCCTGAGCGCAGGAGTTTGAGGTTGCTGTGAGCTAGGCTAACGCCATGGCACTCACTAGAGTGAGTGCTAGAGCCAGGGCAACAGAGTGAGACTCTGTCTCAAAAAAAAAAAATAAAAGAAGACTGTGCACCAGGCACAGTAGCTCACATTTATAATCCCAGCACTTTGGGAGGCTGAGGTGGGAGGATTGCTTGAGGCCAGGAGTTCGAGAACAGCCTGGGTAACACAGTGAGATCTTGTCTCCACAAAAAAAAAGAAAAAGAGAAAAAAGAAAAGAAGATTGTAGTATATTCACATAAAAGAATGTAACACTCTAGTGAAGAACTAATGAAATATAGTTAAACACACAACATGGCTGAATCTCAGAAATTATGAATTTAAAAAAGCAAGTCACAAAAAGCTATATGCAATAAACTACCATATTTGCAAATTTTTTTTTCTTTTTCTTTTTTTTTTTTGAGACAGAGTCTCGCTTTGTTGCCTGGGCTAGAGTGAGTGCCGTGGCGTCAGCCTAGCTCACAGCAACCTCAAACTCCTGGGCTCAGGCGATCCTACTGTCTCAGCCTCCCGAGTAGCTGGGACTACAGGCATGCGCCACCATGCCTGGCTAATTTTTTCTATATATATTTTTAGTTGTCCAGATCATTTCTTTCTATTTTTTAGTAGAGACGGGGTCTCGCTCTTGCTCAGGCTGGTCTCAAACTCCTGACCTTGAGCGATCCACCCGCCTCGGCCTCCCAGAGTGCTAGGATTACAGGCGTGAGCCACCGCGCCCGGCCCATATTTGCAAATTTTTTTTAAATGAGAGAAATTAAAAATGTTGTTATTGTTTAGGGAAACACCCATGTAATTTTAAAAAGGAAAAATTTTTTTAAAAAACCAAAACAATATAGTGGGAGTCAGAGAAATGGACTGCAGAGTATACAGTTAGTTTCAACAGGATTGGTAACGTTATAGTTCTTACGTTGGGTAGTAGGCTCATTAGTTTCATTAAGCCTTAACACATTTACATACCTAGGTGTGTGTGTTTTGAGTATGTATCACCTAAAATTTCTAGAGAACTATTAATAATATTCTAGCTACAAGATAAGTCTAGCCCAATCATAAGGTGACATTCTTGATAGTTGGGAACAATACCAAGAAATAAAATCACTTTATTATTGCTATTTAACTTTTGAAGGAAGAAAATGACAGGTGCCTCATTAAAAAATTAAAGCAACAGGGTAGACAAGGGACAAGGATGTGGCTAAAAAAGGGCAATATGAGAGATCAATGTAGTGAAGAAAATGTTCTGTATCTTGACTACATCAATGTAAATATCCTGCTTGTGATATTGTACCATAGTTTTTTGCAAGATGTTACCATTGGGAGAAACTCAGCCAAGGGTGTATTGGATGGCTCTGTATTATTTCTTCCAACTGCCTGTGAATCTACAACTATCTCAAAATAAGAGTTTAATTTAAAAAAAAGATAATTTTTGTCCTGGATTTCTCCACCTTGGCACTACTGACATCTTTGGGTACATGATTCTTTCTTGTGAGGCTGTCCTAGGCATCGTAGGGTAGCATCTCTGGCTTCTACTTACTAAATGCCAGTAAAGTGCCTCTATTCATGACAACGAAAAATGTCTCCATACATTGCCAAACGACCCCTGGGGCTCAAAACTGCCCCAGTTGAGAACCGTAACAACCAAGAAAAGCTATGGAAATGTTTGTTTGAAGGAGACTAAAGACACATGACAACTAAATGCAATACCTGATCCTAGGCTGGATCCTGCACTGAAGAGGAAAGAATGCTCTACAGGATATTATTAGGTCAATTAACAAAATTGGAATACAAATGGTAGATTAAAGCATTGTACCAATATTAAACATACCTAAGTTGATTACTGTAGTTATGCAAGAGAGTATCTCTATGATCAGGAAATACATACTGAAGTATTTAGGAGTAAAGGACAACGATGCATGTAATCTACCCTCAAGCGATCATAAAAATATATAGATATAGATATTCACACGTTGATAGGATATATACGTGTGTGTATACACGCACATGTATGCAGTAAGTGAATCTGATTAAAGGATATACGAGTGTGTTCTCTGTACTATTTTTATTCTTGTAACTTTTCTGTATAAGTCAATCACAAATCAAAAGGCGTGGGTTTTTTTTTAAGTGAGAAAAGAGTTTTATAAATCCTGATGGCAAGTTTCACAGCAGTAGTCCAGCATCAGTGATAAAAATTCCAAGAGGATAATGACTACTGACTTGATAAATTCCTACTTCAAACCCCGGACATTCATTGGAAAGAACTGTCTACCTTTAGCCTCTCTCCTTCCCCGCTCTTTCTAAAGGTGACCCCTTGAACAATGCATAACTGCAAATTAATCTATTCCACTTTTAAAAGACCATTTCTAGGAAATGACTCAAACCTACATCCCTGCTCGATGTCTCCACAAATCACTGAGCCGTCTTCATCCTCGACAATTAAGAAGCAAAATCTCGAAAAGTGTACAAGTGTTTCTCAAAAGAAAACCACTTGCCCACTCAGCTGAGCAAGTATGTTAAGTGGCCCAGAGAAGAGACAACATGGAATGCCTAGGAGGACTGAGAGATGGAAGGGGTAAAAGGAGCCAGGAGCCAGTCTGAGTGAGACGGGATGAGTGTGCCAGCCAGATAAAAGAATTCGAGTGGGTGCGAGTGTGTCAGCGAGAGAGAGTAGCTCACCTGGCTGTGGTAAGCAGAGGGTGCTGAGTTCCCACCAGCTTCCGCACCTGCATAGCGATGTTGCTAAGTTCGTCACTCAGCAGGCAGCGGAGGCTCATGAAGGACGTGGGATAGCCCACGATCTTCTCCGCCTCTGACACCACCTGGTTCCAGTAGGCCGGGGACCTCGAGGACTGACCACGCCAGGAACCTACTGAGGGGATGGTGTCGAGGGACGGGGACCACCACCGGCGAAGCGGGGGACCCGAGGCTCCGAGATAACGGGGCAAGCGCAACAGCTGCTGAAGGTTCATGGTTTGAGTGTAGCAGGGTCAGGGACCTGGCGGTGTCCGGAGTTGGCACGGGAAACAAGCCAGGGACAGAGGAGGAACTTGCAGGAACTAAAAGAAAGCGGCGATTCTTGACCCTCAGAAGAGGGTGGCTTCCTAGAGCTGTCACCAGAAACAAACTTTAACTGCTGCTTTCTGCAGTTGCCCAGGATGGATGAACAGCAGCCCCAGCTCAGCACTGCCCCTAGCCACCCGGGGTAGAAACCACGGCCACTTCCTATATGGGGGACGCCATGTTGGAGGTGTGGAATGCGGCCTGCCGTAAAGACGGAGACGGGCTGTTAAGGGGCAAAGAATGCTCCCCACTTTACGGCGTAGCCGTGAACGTCCTGAAGGGGCGGGACTTTGGAAGTGAACGGCGGGAAGTGAGGTTCAGCTCCTCCCACCCTGTCTTCTGCCTTGCGAGCATCGACCGTGGCAGGGATAGGCTGTGGGCGGCGAGTGGTTCCCCTGCACCAGAAATCTGGGCCGAGTCTGGATTCATCATAGCGTTCCTGGCGCCCAGCACAGAGTGGGCACGCGTAAATATTTGTGTCATGAACAAGGATCAGTGTCTACCAAGTCTCTCTTCCAGGTCCCCCAGCCGCCCGCGAGGAAGGGCGTCGGGCGGAGGCGCCTGCTCCTCCTGGAAGCCTTTCGTCACTGTCCGCCACCGGCCTCTGGCTGGCCCTCGGGTTGCTTGGCTACTGGAGCTGTGGGCCACGGCTCAGTGGTGGAACGCAAAGTCCCAGGCGTGGGACTGTGCCTTCAGGCCCAACCAGATGGAAGGCGGCGTGGTGCAGCGGAAAGAGGTCCTTTTCCCAAGGAATGTCGTCGGAACACGTTCAAATCACCGGCCTCTTCGCCAAGCCTTTGTTTCCTCATGTGTACAGCCCTGGCAGAACCAGCCGTGCCTCCTTCCCAAGGATGCGGAGAGGTTGAAATGAAAGTTGCCCGCTCCCTTCCTCTCCTCTTCCTTTTTACGCCTAGCCCTGGAGCTCTGCTCGCCATAAAGGATTCAAAACTGTATCACTGAGCCAGCGCGGTGGCTGACGCCTGTAATCCCAGCACTTTGGGAGGCCGAGGCGGGAGGATCGCTTGAGGCTAGGAGTTGGAGACTATCTTGAGCAACATAGGGAGACCTCCCGCCCCTATAAAAAATTTTTAAAAATTGGACAGGTATAGTGGTGACTTTAGACAGGAGGATCTCTTGAGCTCATGAGTTGGAGGCTAAAGTGAGCTATGATCAGGCCACTGCAGTCCAGCCTGGGAGACAGAGCAAGATTCTGTCTCAAAAACAAAAACCTATCACTTTTCACATACTAGCTCATGTTTTAGCTCATTTAATCCTAAAAACAATCAGGTTAAGTAGATAATATTTGTATTCTCCCGTGTTTTGTATGAGAAAACTGAGGGACAGCTCTAAGTTGCCTAAGGCCACACTAGGCAGAGATCAAACCCAGGCAGTCTGGTTTCTGAATCCATACTCTTAACAACATTAGACTGTCTAAAATTAATAGGCTACCGTCCACTCTTTTCTCCTCTTTGCTTAGGGGAAGTAGTCAATGTGATTATCCTTTCAGTAATGCTACCTATTATTTTTTTTCAAGTGAGTCTGGCCCTATTGCCCAGGCTAGAGTGCCGTGGCGTCAGCCTAGCTCACAGCAACCTCAAACTCCTGGGCTCGAGCGATCCTCCTGCCTCAGCCTCCCGAGTAGCTGGAACTACAGGCATGTGCCACCATGCCCAGCTAATTTTTTCTATATATTTTTAGCTGTCCAAGTAATTTATTTTTAGTAGAGACGGGGTCTGGCTGTTATTCAGGCTGGTCTCCAACTCCTGACCTTGAGTGATCCACCGGCCTCGGCCTCCCAGAGTGCTAGGATTATAGGCGTGAGCCACCGCGCCCGGCCAACAAATGCTTGTTAATGATAAAGGATATATTACTCAGTTTTTATACTCTTAAAAATAGCTTGTAAAACTATGTTCAACTTTCAAAATCCTTACAAATTTGTGGCTGATATTTTTAAAATTAGCATCAGGCATAATAATGGACCAGACCCTTGGGATACATGTAAAAATTGGGCCTTAAAAAAAGCAAATTAAAGGGTAATTGTTCACTTTGCAAAAAAGATGCTTTTCTCTACAAAAAGTTTAGCTTCATACTCACTTTGGCAAATTTTCCTTGTGATTTAAATATTTGATTTCATCTACAAAAATTCAATTTAGGTATAACTTTTCAGGGATGCATTTTTTAAAAGTGAATTATGCTTAGAAGTGTTAAACACAGTGTATGCCCTCAAAATAAGTAAGGTAAACTGAAGTTTGAAAATAATTCCTGTGAACGAGATAAACTCTTGGCAATAAAATTCAGGTCTGTTCCTAGATGAAAATAAATGTGGAGAGTGAGATACATTACCATTTAAAAAAGTTCCAAAGCCTGAGCTTCTGGGTTATCCAAGGTGAAAGAAGTCATGAAAATACGAAGAGAGATAAAGACTGAATGTAATATATTGTGCACCTGAGGCTGTTTCTTCAGCATCATGGTACCTTAAGGGTAACTTTTCATGTAATTTCCTTAATACCAATTCACAGCATGTACTTTAATTTCTTCACAGAAGCCAAGTGCATTATTCTCTGGTCATACTCTATTAACCAAGTTTTTGATTATTCATGGGACTTTTGGTCCCATTTACTTTAAATAATCAGCACTTTCTTTTATACTTACAGTTAAAAGGTTGCATCGTACCTAATGATAATCAGTTTTTAGAAGGTTAAAATGGTATTTGTTCTTTAATCTTCCGGATAAATATGTAATTCCTTAAAGTCTTTATGATTAAAGAGATTTCTGAATTGCTAGTGACTTTTGGAGGAGCAGGGAGAGGGAGTGTCTGTGATTCTGCCCTTCCTCTGCCACTGGTAATAGTCATTTTGAGGATGTCTGTGAATGTGTGCATAAAGAAAGAATACAGCAAAGTTTCTCAACATTGGCATTATTGACATTTTGGAACAGATAATTCTTTGTTGGGGAAGGAAGGTCTGTCCTGAGTGTTGTAGGATGTTTAGTAGCATCCCTGTCCTCTACCCACTAGATGTTAGCAGAACCCCGCTCCAAGTTGTGAGAACCAGATATGTCTCCAAACATTGCCAAATATCTATCTCGGGGGTGTGGAGAACACCAAAATTGCGTACTAGAATGCAGGGAAATGGGAGATGCTGAAAGAAAAAGGCAATATCCATCCATAGCATTTACTCCTACAAAGCAGCAAAAGAAGTCCTGACGGTGAGTAGCCCTGCAGGCTAGGGAGTGGTCACACCACAATCTGTGGAAACTTTCAGATGTACACAGGGACTTCGCCTTGAAGTTGTCATTGTTCTGGAGACAGAAAGCTGACAAAAGATGGTCATGGAGTTCCTCCTCTACCTTTTTCAGGATTCTGAGGCTTGTAAAGTACAAGCGGACTTCACTTACTGGCCGCTGTGCATTCTGCTGACCTTAGAAAAAAGTGAAGTCATATTTGATATCCTTTTATTTGGTTGGAAGCCTGAGCCAACCTTTGGAAATACCAGCTCTTAACAGGATGGGGATGCTGTGGCTTTGGCATTTCCTTGATTAGGTGAGTGGAAATAGATAAGAGATACTGCAGCCACCCTCCTTCTGTCACCCTTAATACAACCACCTATTGTTTATCGAAGAGATTTCTTCTAAAACCAGGTGAAAGCATCATGGTATATCTTGGGGCAGGATGATAAAAGAAGGCAAGCAGTCAGACTAGCAAAAATCCAAACGTTTGACCAACTACTTGGTTGGCAGGCTGTAGGGATGGCACACATTGCCACTGAGAATGCAAAATGGTACACAGCATCTATGGAAGGGAATTTGATAAACCCTAGCAAAATTACCATATACATTGCCCTTTGACCCAGAAACCCCAATTTTGGGAAGCTATCCCGAATTACAAAATGATTTGTGCACAAAGTTATTCATTGCAGTGTTATTTGTAATTGAAAAGGATTGGAAACAATCCAGATAACCCCAAGCGGGAGACTGATTGAACAAACTAGAGTAGATCCACACAATGAAATACACTATGCAACTGTGAAAAAGAATGAGGGCCATCTCTTTACACTGATATGGGGTGACCTCCAGAATATATATTAACTTAAAAAATGCAAGGTGCAGAATAGTATAGTAGCCTTTTTTTGTAAGATAGATAAACCATAAATATATATTTGCACATATTTAGAATGGAAGGAAAGAGGTGGAGGAGATAGCCATAGAATTTAGACCACTCTGAATATACCTTGGCTCTACAGCTTTGATTTAGAATCATGAATTTATTTTACATATTCAAAATAATGTTAAATCCAAAAGAAAAATGCAGTTCCTAAAATTTGAAAACAAACTGAAGCAAAATCATGTAACTGTATATTAAGTGAATGGCTTAACCATACCAAGTAGACAAATGACTTTAGAAAATAGTATTTTTTACTGTATAATCACAGTAGAATATATTCTCAGGGTAAATAGACCTACAAAGAAATCTTAAGCTTCAATCAATAGTCTCACTGCTAGTAGAAATACAGATATTATTATATTACTCTCAAACTATTCTTGTATATTATAGGTAAAAACAATTATTAGAGTTTTTAGAAACAATAATTTTCAGAGTAAGTAGAATCCATGTAATATGAAAGTTAAATTGAAAATAGTGTGAACTTAGGATTTTTTTCTTTTCAAAAATGTGTTTCTTATATGCCAATAAGAAAAATTTTACATTTATTGGAGGAAAAAAAAAGCATTTACTTGCTTTATCCCTTGAAAAGGCCTAGAAGTAATGACAATCTTGTAGTAATAAGCACCTTTAGCATTTATATTGTACTTTCAATAAATCATTTCCTATGAAAAGGAACAAGGATCTTTGGCAGAATGGCAGATTTTAGTATGGAGCAAGAACTGTGTAGGATAAACTAGAACACTTTGTTGTGCCAGAAATCAAGGAAGCTATTACAGTCTAAAGGGACAAGTCAAAGGCACAAAAGGGTCAGCATAAAGGAGCTCCCAGTGTCTGAAAAGAGGACAATCTGAGCACCAAAAAGAAGTAAGAACTATTAATATAACTGATTGGAATTCAGTCATGAATATAAATCCATAAGTTCATTTTTAGATGTATTAATAATTAGGACAATACTCTGAATATTTTCAATGTAATGAAAGAATTAAGCATTTATCCTGTATTTCCTGTATGAGTTATATTTAGTGGTGTCTTAGCCTGGCTTACCCCCTTGAAAGCTGAACCTGAGACAAGGGCTTGATTTTTAGGTAATTTATTTGGGACAGTGATCTCAGGAAACAGTAGTGGATGACTAGGAAGAGGGAAACAGGGTAAGTCAATACAAGGGTGTTCACTAGTTAGTCATCACTGTGGGCAATGAAGCTTTGAGCCATCTGAAGTATACTTCATAATTGTCAGCTTGATACAAGAGGAGAGCAGTTATTTACCAGCTCCCATCTTCCATTGGTCCAAGTTTCCCCCTTGGGGCCTTAACCCCTTTATACTTCGAATCCGTCCTCTGTGAGTGCTAAGCAGATATCTCTTCCTTGTGGAGTCAGAAGAACTCAGGGACAGAAAGTGAGATGTATGCAATGCATATGAGGAGAGGTGCTGTCAGGTTACACTTTCTGCAGCAATGGCCATAGTATAATAAAAGGTGGGCTGAGAGGATGTGAAACAGGGAACAAGCCACTTCTAATGGAATAACTAAATAGCCCAGATCAATGAGGGAAAGTTCTTCTTTACAAAAATAATTCCATTGAATAAAAGAGAAAGAAATGATAGAATAAGGAAATCACTATTTTTTAATTCCTCATGAAATTATTTGATTCAGATTACAGTCATCAATAGATGAGAGGCTATTGGGGACCTTTGCAATGGAGGCCTTGGGCTGATACCACCTGCAACTACCAATCAGTCTCGGCATCACTGTGAGTGGGAGTCCACACATATGTGCCTCAGAATATGGTATATTATGAAGTATGCAACATCATCTAAGAAATATTTTAGCCAAAATAGCTGAATCTAAATCTCATCAAATTTTTAGGACTAACTTCCTTCCAATCTCCTGGAAATACAGGAGAGAGTAGAAACAAGTAAAATGGCATCACAAGGAAGCCAACAGACACATCCAACCTACAAGCCAATTGCCTGGGTGTCTTCAACAGGGCAAGTGAGTAAAAATGGAGTAAAGGGACTCCTCTAGATTGAAAGATTTTAAGAGATATAACAAAAGAAGTGTAACCTGTAGACCTTGTGTGGATTCTCATTCTAACAAACCAACTGTTGCCAGGTGTGGTGGCTCACATTTGTAATCCCAGCACTTTAGGAGACCGAGGTGGGAAGATTGCTTGAGGCCAGGAGTTCAAGACCAGCTTGGGCAACATAGCGGGACCCTCATCGCTATAAAAAATTTAAAGAAAAATAGCCAGGCATGGTAGCATGCACCTGTAGTATCAGCTACTCAGGAGGCTGAGGCAGGAGGATCACTTGAGCCCAGGAGTTTGAGGCTACAGTGAGCTATTATGATACCAGTGCACTCCAGAGCAAGAACCAGTCTCTAAAAAAAAAATTTTTTTAACTTAACTCTTAAGCGTTAAGTGCTGAGACACACAAAGCAATTTGAATACAATTGCGATATATTACATTTGCAATGGAGTTATTAATTTTATGTGTGAATCTATAAGAAAAAGTCCATACTTTTAAGTGATGCATACTAGAGTTTAAAGGGATAAAATAACACAAACTCAGGAATTTGCTTTAAGTCACTTAGGAAGGAAAAAGTAGATGAAACAAAATATGCTAAAATCTAGAAAGTTGTTGATTCCAGATTATGGGCATATGGTATTGATTATACTATTCTGTGTTGTGTATTTTTGAATGTTTTCTTAATAAAAAAATTTTAAAGAGGCAAGTAAATATCCTCACCCCTATTTTACAAATGGAAAGAAGTCAGATGACTTGTCCAAAGTCAAATTTAGCTGGAAATCGGTAGAGCCAGAATTAAACCTAAATCGTTTCACTCCTTCCTGTGTCCTATTGCCTTCAGAACTAAATGCACTTTATTTATTTATTCATTTATTTTCCAACCTCAGATACACAAAATTGCTTTGTGACACAGTTTCATCATTGGTCCATGCATTGCTCTTTAATGTTATATTATGGTATAGCCAGCCTCTAAGATGGTGCTCAATGATCCCTGCCTCCTGGCGTTCACAGCCTGCGTCCCCTTCCACAATGTCCCAGGGTTGGTCTGTGTGATCAATAGCATCCAGCAGAAGTGATAGTATGTCACTTCTGATATTAGCTTTCTAAAAGACATTGCAGCTTCCATCTTGGGCATTCTCTTGCTTGTTCTCTCTCTCTCTCTCTTTCTGTCTCTCTCTCTCTCTCTCTCCCGCCCTCCCTCTCTCTCTCCCCTACCCTCATTGCTTGCTGTGGGGGAAGCCACATCATGAGCAGTCTTATGGAGAGGCCCATGCCAGCAGCCTTCTTGGAAATGGATCCTTCAGCTCCTTCTGAGACTGCAGCCCTGTCTGACAACTTGACTATATCCTCATGAGAGACTGAGCCAAAATCACCCAGATTCCTGACCCCAGGAATTGTGAAATAACAAATGTTTATTGTTTAAATTACTAAGTTGTGAGATAATTTATGTTGCTATAAATTACTAATACAATTATCTATTAATCTTTATATAATTTAATACATAAAGTGAACGTACCACTAACACAAGAGCTAGAATATTGACAATAGCCTACTTCTGTCCATGTGGCTTTCTCCATCCCATTCCCCTTACTTCTCCGACCCAAGATTATCTTTATCCTGAATCTTGTATTTATCATTCCCATCACTTTTCAAAAATACAGTTAATAATGTATGTATTACAAAAAATAATATCATGTAACACTGGGGTCCCCAACCCCTGGGCCGAGGACCATTACTGGTCCGTGGTCTGTTAGGAAACAGGCCGCGCATCACTTCCTGAGCTCTGCACCACACTTCCTCACTCACAACACCCCGTTCTCCCATCCCCAGTCTGTGGAAAAATTGTCTTCCATGAAACCGGCCCCTGGTGCCAAAAAGATTACGGACCACTATTTGTTATTGTTAACTTAAAAAGGAGGTTCCATGCTAGATGTAATTTTCTGTGGCCTTTTTTATTTACTCAACGTTATTTTGCTGAGATTCACCCACATCGATGTGTGTAGTGGCAGTTCTTTTGTTTTGACTGCTGTATAACAACCATCGTGTGAATATAGCACACTACCACACTTCATTCATTCTCCTGTCAGTGGACATTTGGATTGCTCCCAGGTTTTTTCTATTACAAGGATGCTGCCATGAACAGGTTTACAAACGCCTCCAGGTGCACATGGCAAGAGTTTATATCTAGTGTTGGAATTGCTGGGTTGTAGGGTATGTGAATATTCAACTTTGATAACGTCAAATAGCTTTCCAAAGTGGCTATGCCAATTTACACTTCTATCAGCCATTTATGAGAGATCCTATTGATCAGACCCTATCAGCACTTGATATTATCAGACTTCTTAAAATTTACAACAAATGGGTACAAAATGAAATCTCAGCACGGTATAGACCTGCATTTCCCTTACCTCTAGGAAGATTGCTGAATGTACTTTCCAGCGTGCACATTAGCCCTCAAAGGTGGGGAAGATATATATAACAATAATTCTTCATTATAATTTTTCTCTTTGGTTTAATTTTTAAATCTTCCCTTCTCAGACCCTTACTCATATTCACAATAGTCCTTTCTTGCCATTCCCTTCTAATGTTCTAAGTGTTTGACCTTAGCACAACTGTAGTTAGGGAGGAAATGGACCAAGACATATTCTCCTTTTTTCCAGTTTCTCTCCCTACAGGGCAACAGTGTAGAATTGACTGGCAGTGCTACTACTTAATTTCACACTAGGATTAGCTCAGTGCAGGAAGAAGTTGGTCCTTTTCTTTTACAAAGACTCTTTCCAGGGGACGATTTTCTTTTAGAAACTTGGAATAAAAAAAAATCTGCTGAGAAGGCTTTTATTTGAACTTAGGCAGTATAGTAATGGTCAGCCATCTGGGTTCTACAGCTCTGTCTTGAATAACTGTGATCATGGGCTACTCATTTAACCCCTGAGTTTAAAATTACTCATCTATAAAGCAAAAGTAGATCATCTCTTGGGTCCACTTAAGTGCCAAAATGTTTTTATTCCATGAATAAAATTAACTAGTGGACTGTAGACTGGCTTGGTCCTTATGGTCATGTTATTCTCTCTACTCACTCTTTATCCCCCCTCCACACACACATGACCTGATTGATCATGGCATTAGCATAGGTTTAAACTTGAGGCCCATATGGAAGATTTCAGATAGGGCTCTATCATGCTTCTTTAATCGTTTTGTTTGCCACTGCATTCCTAGCAGTCAATACCGTGTCTGCTAAAGAATAGGCACCACATAAATATTTGTTGGTCAGCTGAATGAATAATTAACTAATGAGCTAGGTCTTTATTCTCCATTCCCATCTCCACTCCACATCACACTCACATTCAGAAGTTGAGTTGTATTTTATTTATGATGAGAAGATCAGGAAGCACAGAGTAGAGAATGTCTCCATCACTGCAAGTTCAGCTATCTCTCCATTGCTGTTTAAATGTTTCTCAGGAGGACCAAAGTCACCACACCCAGCTGAATCAAAACTTCTGGGTTTGAGGACCGGGTATCAGTATTTTTCAAATACCACTCCCCTCCCCCACCCCAGGAGATTCTAGTATGCAGCCAGGTTGAGAAGCAGTATTCTAGAAAAATTATAATCTAATCTGCTTGTTAGTGTATTCTCTCTCTCCCCCCCTCTTCTCTCTCTCTCATCTCCTTCTTTTATTTCCTTATTTTTCCTTATTTTAAAAGAAATATTGGTCAGACTCCATTTCCTAGGGTTTTAGAGAAATTCTGATAGTATTCTATGTACAGAAAAACCATCCTTTTGTTGCATAGAATCCATACGTAGGTAATATCAGGTAAAAGGGAGTCAAGATATGCAGCATTTATATATGTTTATAGACTGATAACTTTAAATTATAGAGTTGTCATGGCATCTTATCAGTAACTGTTGCCCTGTAGCAATAAATATAACCTCCTAAATTACATGAAAATATTTCCTCTGTCTTAAAAATACAGTTTTCTTCTAAAATTGGAAAATGTGTCATTCAGGGATGGATGTTTCTATGGGTGAACAAACAAATCGGTCTGGTCAGTTAATTCTAAGAAATCATTTTTCACCGATTTAGTGAAAAAACTCAGTCAAGCCATTCTGTTTATAAGTTCAGTGATCTATTCAGTTAAGTCCAGTTGAAGCCCCACATAGACTCACCCTAATTCCTTTCTAGAAATAGCTATTAAAAGTCCTCCAATTTAAAGTTACCGTATTTAAAGCCTATTATGATATAATCCATAGGTAAATGGATCTATTAAAACTATTTCTTTCCAAATAAAGCAATGTGTCAGACAAATAGAGAAAGAAAGAGAGAGAGAGAGATTCCTTTATTAACCTTGGCAATATAGAAGCAGTGATAACAACTTGCTAAGCTGCAAAAAATTTGCAAAAGACCATCTGAGAAAATCAGTTGATTAGGGAAAATTATATAAGGTCGTTGCCCAGAAGCTGACACTCATACAAAAGAGATGTCATTGTCAACTACTACAGTGTCAGAGCCGTTTCTCAGAGTTGGTCTGATTTAAATCAACCAGAAGAGCTTACTCTCATGTTTTCTGTCCTATGAAATCATGCCATAAATAAACATCTGTAATAAATATGTTTGAACATTATAGGGCTGGTATAACTATGTTGGGGTAATAGATTTGAAGTACATGACAAAACAGAAGGAATATGCTGATGTCAAAGAGAGTAACAGTTGCTTTATTTTTCTAAAAATAAAGAAACTGGGTCCCCAAAACCTAAACAAAGAATAACTCTATAAAACATGCTCTTCCCTTGGATAGGGACAGAGCTCAGTGATTAAGGGATTAGACATGGGAGGCAGACCCCCTGTGTTTGAATCCCAGCTTTGCTACTAACCAATAGTGCAATGTTGGGCAAATTATATAACCTTTCAGAACTGTAGTTTTCTTATTTGTAAAATGGGAAGAACAATAATACCTATATCAATGGATAATTTTGAAGATTAGCAGGAGTTCATAAATATAAAGTACTTCGATCAGTGCCTGGGACATAGTAAGCTTATAACACTAACCCTCATTATTATCCACTATTCAAAGGAAGGTTCTCCTAACTTCAAATCAATTTTTAAAAAATAGCTATAAAGTGCTTTTGCTTCTTATACCTTTAAGATACAGCTGTTTTTAATTCTAGAACAAATCATACAATTTACCCACATAGCATAAGCATGTATATGGTATATACATATAAAAAACAGGTGAAATGCTATATGTTGGTTGTGAATATTATGGTGATGTTGTTTTAAGGATGTTCCTAATTACATAGCTTAGAACTTCACTATTGAATATATCTTTTTAGTTAAACTTCTCTTACAGTGGGCTCTTTGTGTCATTTTTTTAAATGGATATTTTTTTTTCTTTTTACTTTTTATTATAGAAATTTTCAAACTTCACATAAAAGTAGAAAAACTAGGATAATGAGCCCCTATGTCCAATCTTGGTAATTATCAACATTTTCTACTCCCCTTCCCAACAATGCTGGAATATTTTGAAGCAGATCTCAGATATCATAATATTTTGCCTGTAAATGTTTCAGAATTCATAAGAATAAAGACTTCTTTTTAAAAAAATAAGCACAATTATACCTAAAAAAATTATCAAAATTCTTAATATTCAAATTGCTCAAAAATGTCTTGCTGTAGTTGATTTAATTATATCAAGATCCAAACAAGGTTCAAAGTTGTAACCATTTGGTTTTATATTTTGGAAGCTGTTTCAGCTTTATACTTATTCTAAAGGGAAATGAACAACTAAAGCTGCGACTCTAAATTGAAATCATCATAATAACAGAGAAAGCTAGATTGAAAAATGGGGGTCTCACAGCAGGTTTGAATTTTATTTGTAACACTGACCTGGGGTTCTATTACATGACATTAGATTCTTTTGCTACTGCAGAAATAAGAAAAATAATCCTTCTAAAGTACTTGTGGTGTAGGAAGCATAGGGAGTTCAAAAATAGCCTGTCTGTGGGCATGGCAAGACCCTGAAGCTGCATGAATCTGGTCAACATCTCAATCTTTGGAAGTACTCTGGGTGTAGAGCCTGCTTCTCAACTATTCCATACTCTCTCTTCTCTTCCTTAAAAATATTTCCAAAGGACTTGTTTGTGACATTTGTACCTTGATTCTCATATTTTACAATCATGCTTCAGCCTTTCTTTTTCCATAAGGGACTATTTGCGTGCCTCTTAAGGCTTGAATCTAATGCTTTTATTGGACTTCATTGTTTTGTTGTTGTGGTGGTGGTGGTTGTTTTTTGAGACAGGGTTCACTCTGTCACCCAGGTGGCCTCATCACAGCTCATTGCAACCTTGAACTCCTGGGCTCAAGCAATTCTCCTGCCTCAGCCTTCTGAGTAGCTAAAAGACTACAGATGCGTGGCACCATACCTGGCTAATTTTTCTATTTTTTGTAGAGACAGGGTCTTGCTCTTGCGCAGGCTGGTCTCAGACTCCTGAGCTCAAGTGATTGGCCTGCCTTGATCTCTCAGAGTGCTAAGATTACAGGAGTGAGCCACTGTGACCGGCCCTGGACTTCATTGTTTTTAATGTTAATTTAATATGACTGCCGCTGCAGCCCCCAAGTGTTTTTACAAGGAGACATTTTATAATTACTTTATAGGTTACTAATAATTATCAGAATATATGAGGTTTCCCTTTCAATGTAGGTGAGTAAGAAATAAGTAGCAATGGTAGTATTTATATAGATAAAATGTTAATATGTTTATATGAGGGACATTGGAAAAATAAATGAACCCACATCCTTCTGTGGTTTTCTACAATGTACTCTCTTGTAGCTATGAAAGCTAATGAGAAAATCATCTTTATTGATTAGGACCTCAAAATAGAGTCTTTTATCATGGCTACTTCTTTTCCTCAGGTTCCATTTATTATAGTAAAATTACCACTGCTATTTTCTTTGTAATGCCTGCTGGAGTCCGGTTTGTTAAAACCATATAGAGTAATAGTTAAGATCCTAGGCTGTGGAATCAGATGGCCTGGATTCAAATCCTAACTTCATGACTTCTTAGCTTTGTCTTTGGGAAACTCATTTAGCTTTTATGTGCCTTGGTTTCTTCATCTGTGAAATGGATGCAAAATACTTACATACTACTTTGTTATATATTTGATTATAGTTTGGCAAATATTCACTCCTATCCCCCTTGGAGTATTTTTTCCTCCCTATCAATGTTAGTCTAGGTCATGAAATAGTCTTGGAACTGACACTGTGCCATTTCCAAGCCTGGCATTATGTGTTTCCGTTTGCTCTCTTACACTCCTATCATCACCACGAGAAGAACGTGGCCCAGGTAGCTGCTTGCCCAGAATGATGAGAGAGTGGAGCAGACCTGAACCCAACACATACATGCCCTGGAGCCAAGTCTATCCTTCCCACAGCCTACCCTGCAGCAGAGGTATGCAGCAGAACTCAGTCTGCATCACCCAAACCATAGTTGGCCTGAAGACTGATGAAAAAGATAAGAAGTTACTATAAATTACTGGGTTTTGGGGTTGTTTCTTGCAAAGCATTATTGTAGCAAAAGCTAACTAAATACATAAAATCATTGTGAGGAACAAATGAGCTAATTTACGTAAATCATTTAGCACAGTGCTAGGCATATAGTCAGTACTCTACTCAATTATTGTTGTTATTACATTATTGCCATTATTGTTATAATTATTTTATTTATTAAATCCAAGTTATAGACTGTGATTAATTAATAACACTGTTAGGCCATCTACAGTGAGCAATGCTCCAAATCGGCTTCCACACAGCTCTTGATATTGACAGTAGGCAGTGCTTGATCTGGCAGATGTAGACATCTTTCTATCTAACTCTGCTTGTGGCTCATGTGGTTCCATCCTTTTCATCCTTCACTCTATTCAGTATCTAGTTTGTGCAGTGTGAAAACTTGTTTCACAAGCATGCATCCAAATATTTAGTCTTATATTTATGCCAGTGGCCATTGCAATTCATTTTTGCTACCTCTGTTCCCCAAATGGAAGACTCATATCTAGCAATACAGGCTAAGTAGGATGAGAGAGAGAGGAGGAAGTCTTTTGGGATATAAATCAAGAAATTATATGAGGTAGTAGGTGAGTAGAGACAGATGAGAAGTAATGAAAAGTCACCACTGGCTGGGCAGAGTGGCTCATGCCAGTAATCCCAGCACTCTGGGAGCCTGAGGCAGGAGGATTGCTTCAGGACAAGAGTTCGAGACCAGCCTGAGCAAAAGTGAGACCCCCATCTCTACAAAAATTAGAAAAATTAGCTGGGCGTGGTGGCGCGCCCCTGTGTAGTCCCAGCTACTCTGGAGGCTGAAGCAGGAGGATCCCTTGAGTCCAGGAGTTTGAGGTTGCAATGAGCTATGACGATGCCACTGCACTCTAGCCTGGGCAACAAAGACTCTGTCTCAAAAAGAAAAGTCACCACTAACGTTTTCCTTAAGTTTGAACTTAATTTGCTATATAAATTTTAGTTTCCATTACAGTTAATATGTGAGATTACACTGTTTCATTCGATATGCTGAGGAGGAAATAGGTTTATCGAGAAGACTGTCACTAAAAATATGAACTCCACATCATCATGTGCATAATATCAAGTCAACAAATATTTATTGGGCACCTGCTTTAGATCTTATACTGAGATATGATAACACATATAATACATACTGTATTTTATTGATTCTAAGACACATTTGTTCACATTTAACATCTCTGAACTCAAGCTGCAGCTTACAATTGATGACATGTAGTAATATAATTGTCATAACTTTCATTGTGATTGTTGATATCTCAGTGGCTTCCCATGACACCTATGTTTTACTCACATTATGTGAGGGCTATGGGTTGGTTGTGGCTTCACTGGCCTTTGCTGTGGTCGGTTTGGCTGGTTTTGTCTTAGCTCTGCACAGCTACACATGTTATTCTATTAATAGAGCCCAGGTGGAAGGACTGGCCACTATCTGGGACTATCCTAGGATGGAGTAAAAGCTGATTCGAATTTAGCAAACACATTTAAAGCTGCTTAGATCTGGTCTTTGTCACATCCACTCACATTTAAGTGGCCAAAGCAAGTCACATGGCCAAGCCTGGCAATGGACTGAGGTTGTATACTCCACCCACTGTGAGGCTGGGAAAGGGAGTGGTAGGAACAGAAATTGGGAACAGTAACAGAGTCTACTATGGCAGCATTTCTCCTTTTCCAGACAATGGCATGTCTCACACCTTAGAGTAATGTAATACAATAATCTATCTTATGGTTTAAGATAATCTGTTCTTTAGGCATAATATTTTTATGAGCTGCTGTTTTTTTTCTAGTTGAGATTTATTTATTTGTTTGTTTGTTTGTTTGTTTATTAGAGGGGCCTCATTCTGTTACCCAGGCTGGAGTGCAGTGGCCCAATCATAGCTCACTGCAGCCTCCAGCTCCCAGGCTCAAACGATCCTCCTGCCTCAGCCTCCTGAGTAGCTGGAACTACAGGCACACACCACCAGGCCAGCCTTCTAGTTGAGCTTGAAAGACCAAAAGCAGAGATTCATTTAATGTTTCCTTGGTTATTTTCCTCATTAAATCAGAATACTTGATAACAGAAGTAAAAGAAATTTATTGGCATTCTTTTGTTCGTTCTGAGTTAAGTCATTGTTGTTACCTAATTGTCTGGGTAAAAGAGGCTGAATCATGAGAAAGTGACCCAGTGACTAGGTTCTTGGCATCATTTATTATTATTAATTTATTTATTAACACAACAGATGTTGCCCACTATGTGCAGGCACTTTCTTGGCACCGGAAATTCGGCAGGAAATAAGGCAGCCAAGGTTCTTGATCTTGTGGAGATTGTATTTCAGTGGAGAGTGACAGATAGTAGTAGACAGATAAATGGGAAAATTTCAGGTGCTGGTGATAGCCATGAAGAATAGAGCTCATGATTATGAAATAGAAAACAACTGAGGGGAGGGCACTTTAGATGGAATAGTAAATCCCATAGCAAGGAGTCAGCCATGAAAAGATCCAGGGGGAAAATATTGTAAACAGGCAAATGAAAAAACCTCAGGGTAGTAGAGGAGAAGAAAGAAAGGCTGTTGTAATGAAGAGACAAAAGATACAATGACTTACATATAAGATAGAGGCCTCGTGTCCTGGTTACGTAAGAGATCAGCCAGACAGTCCTGGCTTGGTGGTGCTCGGGATCTAGGCCCTTCCTATCTTACCATGCCACTTTCATCTTGTGGCTCAAGATGGCTATTCCAGCTTCCACCCTTTTACCATCATACTGGTAATCCAGTCATCAGGAATGAGGAGAAGGGAAGCAGAAGGCACAGCCCTTCCATTTAAAACCCAACTTAGAAGCTGCACATGTCCTATAGGCCAGAACTTTGACATATGACCATATGTAGCTGTGAGGGAGGCTAGGAAATGTAGTCATTAGCTGGGATTCATGTGACTGGATAAACTTTGCTGGCTCTATTTCTAAATAAAAAGAGATAAATAGTTGTTAAGGGACAACAAATAGTCTTTTCCACAAAGTGAGTAGTAACCAAAGTTACTCTTTATTTACTATATGGGCAGAATGCTGAGTATGTAGGGCCTTGCAATCCATGGTAAGGAGAAGCTTAAGATCAACATTTATTACCTCATATTTTCTCTGGATCAGGAATTTGGAAGCTATATAGCTGGGTGATTCTCAGGGTCCATCAGGAAATTGAAGTCAAGACGTTGGCTACAGTCATCTGAAAGCTTGACTGGAGCTGGAGGATCTACTTCTAAGATGGCTTATTCACATATCTATTGGTGGAAGGCTCAGTTCATGGCTGGCTGTAGGCAGGGGGCTTCAGGTCCTTGCCATATAAGGACCATAAGGTTGCTTGAGTGTCATGATGCCATGGCGGCTGGCTTCCCCTGAGTACGTGATCCAAGTAAAGAGAGCAAGAAGGAAGCCACGGTGCCTTTTATGCCCTAATCACGATATCACACATCATCACTTTTATCACATTTTATTTCTTAGAAGCGAGTCACTAAGTACAGCCCACAGTCAAGGGGAGGGGAATTGGTGAGAGGAACAGCAAAGAACTTGTGGGCTTACTTTAAAAACATCAAAGTATAATAGGAAGTCACTGGAACATTTTAAGCCAGGGGCATGGTCTGTTTCACATTTTAAAGAATTGTTTTGGCTGCTTTGTGGAAAATGGATTGCACAGGGGCAAGAGTGGAAGCAGGGAGCCCAGGTAGGGCTATTACTTAGTTTTGGCAATTGATAAATGTATCCAAGATTAGAGTGGGTGAAGTGGAATAAGAGAAGTGGTAAAATTCAGATTGTGTTTCAGAGGTAGAATGGAAAGGACATGGTAAGGTTTTACTGAGTCTGATGTCATTGGGTGTCATTTCCTTTTCACTGCAGTGCTTTTTGAAACTGGCTGTTTATCAGAATCCCTGGGGAGCTCTAAAAATATGGATTACTGGTTTTCTCTTCCAGATAACCTGATTCAGTAGGTCTAGGATGGGAAGATGATCAATCAAAGCTGGAAACCACTGCCCCGTTCATTCAATGAGCTAATTAGAAGTGTAATTATTATTGTTGTTGTCACAAAGTAAGATCATTATTATGCAATGGGATCTACTATCTGAAATTTTTATTTCTTCACACACACACAACACCGTCTCCAATCAGATACCAATTCCTATGGAGTCTGTCTATATAATAACTCTCAGAGAAAGAATTCCTACAGCCACTACTGCACTGGTCTATGCAACCATTTATTACCTCTTGGACTATTGCAAACCCCTCTTTTGTAATTTCTTACCTCTAGTCTCTCTTTTTGCCTTTTACCTATTGTCAGTGTGGTCTTCCTATCCCACATTCATGATTTTATCATTCCTTTATTTAAAAAGACTCAGTATCTTCAAGGACCCCCAGAAAAAAGAAGGTCCATGCTCTTTTAGCATGGTGTTTGAGGCCATTGACAGTCTAGTCCTATCCTACCTTTGGAGTGAGCTCATAGCACCCTTTAACACATTCATCCTAGCACACCGAATTATTCACCCTTCCCTTAACTCTGTTTGTACTTTCATATCTTGACACTTTTATTCATATTATTCTTTCTGCCTAGAATGCTTCTCCTCCTCCCTCCCTCACCTGAAAATATCCTACACATCATCCTTCAAGGCCCAACTCCGGTGGTCACTGCCTCTATCCTTCACTCAGAATTAGTCATATGCTTTTCTTAATTCCTATCTGACTTTTAAAACACCTTTATGTTTATGTTCACAGTATGTAGTAGTTTTGTGTTTGTACTTAGTGGACTCCAAATAAAATGTCTGTTTAAATGGACAGAATTTATTTCTTCCACTTTACCCATTTTTATGTAATGGAGAGAACAAAAGGCAAATTCACAATAGAAGGTTGATTAATGAAGTGTACATGCCACTGAACATATACCCCAGGATCTGTACACATTTAGCACAGTCCATACCCACTGCACTTTACAACCACACATTGTAGCATTGATAATTCTGAGGCATTACAAAATCTTCACAATCCAAATATTTTATTAAGAAGTTCAGTGGCAGGATCTCAGATACAAAGGTTTATGAGTCATTTTTATTTATTCATTTATTTTTTTAGTGACAGGGTCTGGCTCTGTCACCAGGCTGGAGTGCAGTGCCTCGGTCATAGCTCATTGTATGCCCAAACTTCTGGGCTCAAGCAGTCCTCCTGCCTCAGCCTCCTGAGTAGCTGGGACTACAAGCACAGTGGGGCATTTTAAAGGCTTAATCACAGCTAGTTAAAAATTTAAGTTAAGGACATCCATTTCCTAAACATTCTAATTAATTGATGTTTAGCATATGAGTTACCAAATTGCCTTTTAAAGTTTACATTTAGAGATCATAAGTCTATCTATTAGGATGAATTTCTGGGTCAGTCAGGTTCTGATTTGCGATATTTAATGTTGGCACAACTTAACCTTTGCCTGATCTTTCAAAAATTGTTTTACAGGCTTACATTTACTTTCCTAATGCAATGATTCAATACAAAGTGGCTACAGTGGGTAGTCTGGGAAAACATTGCAGTACTCCTTTGGGTCTTTACCTTTGGGGGAATTCCTCATTAAGTGTGGTGTTGGGATATAGGACCTTGTTTCTGGAAACTAGAGACTGAATCTTGCTCTCCCTGCACCCAGTCATATGGAGCAGGGGCCCTGACAACTGGTAGTGGACCTTCCTACCCACATCTGTGCATCCCAGAAATGAAAGAAGAGCATTTGGGGCAGCTTGTGGGGGCAGCATGGTGTTTAGTGGAGAAACAGAGATGGCCACACCTCGGATAGAGTCTTCCTGTGAACCGGCCTTCTGAGCCCTTGGGGTCCTACCTGTTTCCCCAAGCCTTCTCTCCCAGCCTTCTGGGATCTATGAGCTCTGCCCCTCCTTCTTCCAATGTTATTTTTCTTTAGACAGACTTTATTATTGTTGCTTGCAAGCAAGAACCATGACTGATACCCTAAGTACTGTAAGAAAGCAGACAGAGTTCTAGACTGCGGAGTCAGATTGCTGGGCCACTAAGTGTGTATCCTTTGGGAAATGTTTAATCTCTTTAACCCTCCATTTCCTTAGCTGTAAAATGGGACCAAAACCAATAATCATGTCATAGGGTTTTTGTGAGGATTGAATAAAATGATCCCTATAAAGTATTAAGCACAGCCTTTGGTACATAAAGAAGCATCTGATAAATAGTAGCTTTTGTGATTACTAAAATTCTATGTAATTGTCCATGTGTTTAGGCCACAAAACTCTACTGCTCACCACATGAAAAGAGCACCCTAGGGCATACTCTGTGTTCAGTGTTGCACTTCATTTTTTCCCAGACTGGGGTTTTGTTTTCTTTTGTTTTGTAGTTTAGGATTTCAGCACCTTCCCACACTGTATGTCCTGACACTATTTTCTGGGGCACAGCTTCAGGTCACTGTACCTGTATTCTCTCTCTTCATTCTGTTCTACCAAAAGGAGATCAGCTGCAAGTGGAAAGGGCAAAACTGATTGAAGCAAGAGTCCTTCTTCAGTATCTGGTATACAGATTCAGCAGTTTTAATGAAATTAAAAAAACAGAACAAAAGTACAACCTATATCCCAAGACTTACGAAATCCTTAATTTATCTACTTAGCTTTTGATGGATTTTTTTCTTCCACTGAAATGTATAATGTCCTCTCATAGTTAAACTGCAGAATCTTTTCCACTCAACTTCCTCCCTCTGGGATGTAATAAAGAGACAGCTTATGGCCCAACAGCACATTGGAGACAAATTTTCTGTGATAGAAAAATGTTTTTTACTACACATAATGTTTCTCAAAGGAGGTAGGTCAAAACATAGATATCAATCCTCTGTAACCATTTACTGAATACTGTTTTTGGTTTGAGAATATTACAGTGTAGAATGTTACTTTTGAAAGGTTGAGTATTTTGCTATGGCTCTTTTAATTTTCATAACAGCCATATGTAAATTAGAATAAAGAAGAAATTAAAATAACGTACCATCTCTGCAAGCTCTATTTTCCAAAAAAAAAAAGTGATAAAAGGGCTGAGCAGAGAGGAGCAGCAGTGTAGTATAGGTAAAGTGTAGCCCACCTGTGTGGCAGTCAGCAAATTGGGGACTGTCATCCTGGATTGACCACTTCCTGGTGTGATTCTGTGCTCAGTCCCACTCTCCTAAGCTGTAAAATGGGGACACCTGTACTCTCAAGGATGGTGGTGAGAAATAAACGACCTACTGTATACAAAAACCTTGGCTCATGGAAGGAATTCAATACCCAACAATTGATATTATAGCTCAACAAAGTATTTTCAGAGGTTCAATGGCATTTATCTAAAACAAATATGGTATTTTCTAAAGGAAATATACTATTGTACATCTACACTAGTATCTATAGAAATCAGACCTCTGATTTCATCAGCAGATATCATCAAGGAAGACAATGGTGACTCAAAATAACTCAGATACTAAGTTAAGTTTTATGTTTATCAGAATTTTGATTACTGAAAAATATTCTGTGGTTTTAGTTGGTATTATTATACTATGTCTTTGGTGCCATAATCCTAAAGGAACTACATGTGTTTGGGTGATACTATTTATATATTAAATAGTAAGGCAGATAATGCCTCAAATTTACTTAAGGAGTCAGAAAACTCCAGTTTTTTTAAATGTTTAAAAGCAAATTTGAGGCCAGGCATGGTGGCTTACACCTATAATCATAGTACTCTGGGAGGCCGAGGCGGGAGGATCACTTGAGTTTAGGAGCTCGAGATCAGCCTGGGCAACATAGTGTGACCCTGTCTCTACAAAAAATAAAAAATTAGCTGGGTGTGGTGGCATGCACCTGTTGTCCCAGCTATGTGGGAAGCTGAGGCAAGAGGATCGCTCGAGCCCAGGAGTTTGAGGTTGCAGTGAGCTATGGTGACACCACTGCACTCTAGCCCAGGTGACAGAGCAAGACTCTGTCTCAAAAAAAAAAAAGAAAAGCAAATTTGAGTCATAGGGTAAATACATATAAGTATGAGCTATAAGTATTAATGTAAAAACCTCAAGTATTAGCTACATGTAAGCTTCTTTATTTTTTTGTAATTGAACTCAATCTGGAAGTTCTCTTGTGCCCACCCCTCATGCTTTTCTCACCGGGCTGGCATGTCCTTGGGGGTGGGAGGACAGGGGGTGTTGACTGCACAGCTGCAGTCATCTCTCCAGCTGGCATCCTCTGAGACAGAAGTCCTCCTGGAGTCTCTGATCAAATTGGGTGCAGGGCTACTCTACTTCTGTCATCTGTCAGAGCCACATGCATTCCACTCTCAGCTACACATGAAACACACACACAATGTGGTAGGTGGTGAGTAATCATGGGCCCCCCAGGACCTTCCACCCAGGCACCTTCATACTACTATGCCTACCCCACTGTGCCTGTCTACGCCATGTTGGAGACTGGTCTGTTCCATAATGTTTGATGCTGTTCCGGGCTCCATCTCAGAAGGGAGGTGCAAGTCACCTCTGCTCTCTGCCTGCTGGCTTATGCCTTCAGATTTCCTCAAACCTATTCCAGTTTTTCCTCCCCCTCACCCTCCAACACACTGGTCTACAGTGAGGCTCCTTCCCATATCTAAGCTCCTTTGCTCCTTCTTTCTCCCAACCCCAACAGGATCATTATCTCTTTATGGACTGGGAAAATTCCCTAGCGTTTATCATTTCTTTTTCTGAACTTACTTTTACGGCATAAACATTATAATGAGAATCCTTCAGGTTGTTGGGTCTCGATAGTCAAAATCTAGGCTTTTCAAACTCGAAGAAAAAAAGTTTTCTCTCAAACTATTGTTTCTATCTTGAATTTCACAAGTCCATTTTAAAACTCAAAATCATGGGCAACTCATGTTTTTCTGTGGATTTCTCTTGTAACATCCTCTTGCCCTGGAGCAATGGATGCCAAAATCTAATATGAATGAATGAGTACATGGGATAGAAAGAAATCAGTGGGTACAAACAAAACAAAACAAAAGCACTTCTTTTTTTTTTTTTGAGACAGAGTCTCACTGTGTTGCCCGGGCTAGAGTGCCGTGGCGTCATCCTAGCTCACAGCAACCTCAAACTCCTGGGCTCAAGCGATCCTCCTGCCTCAGCCTCCCGAGTAGCTGGGACTACAGGCATGCGCCACCATGCCCGGCTAATTTTTTTCTATATATATTTTTAGTTGTCCAATTAATTTCTTTCTAATTTTAGTAGAGACAGGGTCTCACTCTTGATCAGGCTGGTTTCAAACTCCTGAGCTCAAACAATCCACCCGCCTCGGCCTCCCAGAGAGCTAGGATTACAGGCGTGAGCCACTGCGCCCGGCCAAAAGCACTTCTTAATATATCAAAATATTATCTCACTGCAAATGGAAGCTGTCTTACACCTTAATTTAGTTTCTCCTTAGTTGTTTGGCCTAAATTATTTTCTAATTAATGACTTGAAAGACTGACTATACAAATGGACAATGGCCAGATTATTTATAACAATAGGACTTTGATCCACAACCTCGGCAGTAACAAGCCAAAAAAGCCAAACCACCATCTCTGGCTGCAATCAGAATGATTAGGACTTGGTTAATGTCTGCCAGCTTCCCAATCTCTTACCAACTCCCCACTTCCAACTGAGGACCAACCAGAGAAAGCCAAACATGGTCTCCATACCAATTACTTAGGATGCTCTGCTTCTGGTTGGCTGGCCTTTTGGTTAGCTCTCCTCCAGGTCCTCTAGGCCAACAACCTCCAATCAGAGAGCACCTGAAGCCTTTCTTTGTTTTTCCACTGTGAAGCTTTCGCACTCCCACGCCTGCCTTTGAGCCTCTGCCAAATGAAAGCGATGGTGGCTAATGCCCTTGCTCTAAGTAAATAGCCTTTGTTCTCATTTGGGTGGTCTTCTTTTATTTCCACAGGCTTAATACACATAAAGCTGTTACATTCAGACATTCACACTGATAGTTGAGCTTCACATATTTTTTGAGTATAAAGATGTTTGGAGTGAATAAATACTGGATTTTGATTTCTACTTTTATGGCTAAGGATTAAAAATTATAACTTAAAATGACTTTTTACTTAAATTCAGGTACTGGTATGCTTGCCTCAATGGTTATAATTGGAATGTTCTTGGAAGTATATATGAAAATCACATTTTTGTAAATTAAAATGATTATATTTTGGCAAAGTACTATTAAAAGGGACCCTACTATACATTAATTTGAAAATGAAGAACATTTTTACTATGCAGATGATTGCTCCTCATGTGTCAGGTTTCCTTAAATTGGCACACATCTGTATTTGTTTGTACATATAAACCTAAGTCTATAATAAAACAGTAATGATTCTCAGAAGAGTAAATAATGCATATTTGTACAGAGAAATTTGTGCTGTTTTATTTTTAGTTCACTTTATATAATAGACATTATGTGGTCATCAGCACAATCCCAAAGTGTAAATTACTGTTCTCATTCCACAAGTAGAGAAACGAAGAGTAAGGTAAAATGACTTGCTCAAGGCCTTACTAGTAAAGGATGAAGCCCTTCATTCTCCTGCAAAGAACCTTGAGTCTGTTCGAAGCTACTAACCAGGGAGCTTCTTAGATCCCTGTGACTGAAGGAAAGCTCCCATTCTTCTGTGAAGGTTGTGGCCTTTATCTTGCATAGCAAAGTGGGTGAGGATGCTCTTGGAACCGCAAGGAGGGGAGGGGACCCTACTCAGAGGTGTGCCCAGCTGGATTAAACTGGCGTTTAATAGCAGAGCTAATGACGGCCAGATGACTCACAGATAGAAATAGTGCAGTCAGAAACTTAGGCCTTCCCATGCAAAGGAGGGTGTCTTTCCACTGTGCATTTGTCCACATTGCCCTCAGAATAAAATCCTGATCCCTTACTATGGCCTATAGGCTCCTTAAAATTTAGCCTCTGCACTACTTCTTTTACTACTTCTCCTACCATTCTGCTCATTCTCTACACTCCAGATACCTTTCAGTTTCTCAAACATGCTGAGCACATCCATCCTTCAGGTCCTTTAAAATTCTGACCATCACCCTTTTCTCCCGGATTCCAAGATCTCTACATGGACGGTTCCTTCTCATCTTTCCTGTTTCAGGTCAAACTTCTCCTCATAGAAGTCTTTCATGATTATTTTAGCTAAAGCAGACCCCTTAATCCTTCACTTCCCCTCTATCACCTTGTCCTTTTTTGTCATCTGTCTGAATTTAAAATTCCCTTCTTTATTCCTTGTTTGCTTGTCTATTGTCCCCTCTCCAGACTGCAAGCTTTGGGAGGTTTGGGAACTTGCCTGTCACGTTTGCTGCTGGATCCTAAGCACCTGGAACAAAGCCTGGGCCCTCAATACATATTTGTGGAATAAACAAATGAATAAATCATGAACCCCAAATGTGAATGTGATGACAGATATATATTCATTCTCCAGAAAAAATGCACTGAAAGTTTTGTACATAACTTCAGGAGGTTCCAGAGCCCTGGAAGCTCATCTATAGACACCTGCTTAAAACCCCTACCTTATAGTTATGTTGTTTCATAATGTTGTTTTTGAAATTGATTCTGGAATTTTGTTCTTTGCAATTAAACGTGAGCATGAATTTTGAAAGTTTATTTTAGGTGAAATACAACAAATCACAAGCCAATCATTGCTCATTGGCCTTGAATAAAATAGACCCCGATATTTATATTAATGGGCCCTAATGACCATATTTTAATGAATTGAAGATGCCTTTGTGATACAAATATTAAATGCTCACCCATATCCAGTTTTCCCTCCTTTGTGGGACTTGGGAGGATTAAACTTTCCACTTCCATAGCAGTTGGGCAGAGCCATGTGACTAATTCTAGCCAATGGATTGGAGGGAAAAGTGGCCTATGTCACTGCAAGGTTGGAGCATTTAATTGCTGGTGTGATATCCTCCAGGGCTCTATCTTCCCTTAGAGTAGTGACTGTGGAAGCACATGTAAATGTGGAAGAGCAGTACCAAGCCATCACATGGAGGATAGCTGCTCTGGAGAGTCACAGAGATCTTTAGCTGACTTTGTTTGAGCAAGGAGTATAAACCTTTTTTTGTTTTAAGTCCCTGAGATTTTCTGATGATTTGTTATTGCAGCATATCCCAACATAATCTTGGGAAATGTACTGTTATATACCATTGAGAAAAAAAGATGCCATGTATAATTGTAAGAATTCAACATAAAATGCATCATAATCTTAGAGGTGTTAAAATGTGAAAAATATGGGCCTTAGATTAGATAAAATACAGATTGTTAAAGGAATTCATTAAAGCAGATTAGCATAGTGCCAAGAGCTCCAAGGCTAGAGTTGGACAGAAAGGTATGGATTCAAATCCCAATACTTACTAGCTTGTGTCTTAGTAGCTTGTGTAAGCCTTAGTTTCCTCATCTGTGAAATGGCAATAATAGAAGTGACCTCATAGGGTTTTGTGAATATTAAATGCAATAATTCCTATAACGTGTTCAGCATAGTAATTATTTTACATATTTTAGTCACCATATTTGGTTATATCACAGAGTTTGTTTAAAATAAACATTAATTTCAAACAACAATACAGGAAAACTTCTTTTTAAGTTTGTTATTATGTCATACTAATCATTCTGTCTAACGATATAACTATATTTTTGTATCCTTCCCTGCTTTTCCCAGCCTCTGGTAACTATCATCCTACTCTCTGTCTCCATAAGATCAATTGTTTTTAATATTTAGCTCCCACATATGAGTGAGAACATGTGAGATTTGTCTTTCTGTAATCAGCTAATATTTATTAATTCCTCACCAGGCATGAGGACTGGGTCTCCGAGTTAAGTGTTCTTGGAGATAACAGTGAAACAGATCTAGAGGTTGAGGGCCCAGGGTAGACCACCCTGCGGTCTTCTCTCTGTGTTTTCCAGGTGAATCAGGGTGGAATGAACATCAAGACCATTCTTGAAGAATAAAAGAAGTCACAAAAATGTATCTGAGGAATGTATGGAAGATCAGTCCTATACCTATTTTGGTGACTGGTGGGTGTAATAGAGGGAAAATTGAGGACTAATTGTATGTCTGGAGCCTTGGGTATGAGGTGTGTGTATGGAGAGACGGGGGTGGAGGGGTGGGGAGAAGGTGAGCTTTGGTGTTTGGGGAACGTAAGGGTAAGTCACTGTAGCAGAAGTGTGGCTCTTGGAAGATATGTATATGTATTTTTCCTGCCCATGTAGGGTTACACTTTTATAGATTATGAAGTTATCCAGGGAACATTATTTGACTCATGGCATGTCCATATTCATGAAGCAGCAACTTTTGTCATAATTGCCTTTATCTAAACCTAAACCTAGACCCACTAACAAGGTTTAACAATCATTACTTCTGAAGTTCATTTTGGACTAAAAGTTTTCCTCATATTATACTTTATGAGCTTTCATTTTGTCACCAAAGATGAGCATTGTGGATTCTAATACAATGCTCTCACCTAAGTTTTCTGGAGGACATATGCTTGTGAAGGAACAGGTGGCTGTTTAATATCATTATTTTTATTAAATGCCTGAACCATCATAATGTAAGTCATTTTCTTTAAAGGAAGTATAGCTGCCTCTAAATATAACTCTGGGCTACAGTTTACCTTTTCTGTTTATTTTATTCTTAACTTGTGAAACTATCTCAGAACTTGAGTGTATAACTTATTATTTGATATAAGCTGACTAACAGTAAATCAGTTGTAATGATTCTGGCACCAAAGGAAACAGAGGAGACTTAAATGTATTTCCAAAACACAAAAAGCTTCTTTTGGTATACAATTTACAACATATGTTTCCACAGTTTTAGAATATTCAAAAGTCCAAAAAAAGTTTTCTCACTATATTCCTCATTAAAGACCAAGAGGACAAAATAGAGAAAACAACTAACTCCAACCCACGTATTATTTATCAGATGTTTTGGATTAAATTCAGATTTAAAAATCCAAAGACCCTCTCTTCCTCTCCTCCTCCCAGCAACAGCATTAGGGAGATATTCCCTACTGCAAAATACACCCACACTCACACACTTGTGAATGTTGTGTTATCATTCCAGGAGTGGGGGTAGTGTTGATGCCGACAGGTTTGGACTCCTCTCCGCATCATTGCTGCATGGGTCGTCTTAGGTCCGCTGTGGTCTACTGAGGTCTGCGAGATCCGGCCAGAGGACTTGGGGCTCACAACCTGGGTGTACTGGGGGACGCTCTGAGAGACTCCCGGGAAAATCTCGAATAGAGACCGCCTTTACCGAAAGGCGCTCCCTAAAACCTCGTCAATCTCTCTTGACTCATCAGCGTCCCTGCTGCTAAACGTCCCAGGAATTTTAACTTTTCCTGGGCGCAAGTGTTTGGAGCGGACCCCTTGCAGGCGCAAAGGAAGCTTAGCTCAATCTGGCCTCCTGGTTCACCCCGGATCTAGGGAGCCACGCAGGGCAGAGTGCGGCTTCCCTTCGCTTCCCCTGGACAAGCAAGAGATGAAAAGGGGAGAGGAGGTGCTCCACTCTCTTGGGTACACTCCCAGATATTTGTAATTTGGCGTTTACAAAACAAAATGACACTACAATGCAAAATAAGCAGCGTGGAGGTGCTCAGCCCTCCTGAGTACATTCCCAGATATTCCTAATTTGATGTTTAAGAAACAAAACAATGCTAACATGCAAATTAGGCAATGAAATATCCAGAATGAGCCTCGTCTGACAGGCCAAACTGAGATTTTAATGGAAAGCTTACTCATATCCCCACACTAAATTCATTCTATCTTTTAAGTACTTTAGAAAATTGTGTAATTTTAAGTTCCACCACTGTCTAACGAACACTTCACAATAAAACGCAGTGGAACAATGGACACCCCCAGATCGCATTGTGTCAGGTAATTACAAAGTGTCTCGGCGCGGGAAAGCAAAGCCGGGAACGTCAATGTGTCCTCTGCAGCGTGTAGGAGCGTTTGGAACCACGTGTCTCACGGAAACCTCATCAAGCAGCTCACACCAGTACCCTTAACCCAGGGAGAATGACAGACACAAACCGACCTTGGCCCCAGGCGCGGACAGAGAGGGCCAAAGAGGGGACGTGTTAGCGCGGAGGGAACGAGAACCGCTCCGTGGAGGGCAGATGCGAGCTGCGAAGTCGTGGGGAGAAAGTGCAACTGGGCAGGGAGGGGAGGATCCCTCTCGGGCGTGGCGAGGGTATCCGGGCTCTCGGAGAGCGGGACCCTACGCGGGACCTTGCGCTCCCAGCAGCACCCACTCAGCTCAACCTTTTGGGGTAAATCAGGACACCCGGATAAGGGTGCTTGCGGGGTCAGGGGTAAAGCTGTTACTTCGTAGCAGCGCATGTGAGAGAGAGAGAGAGAGAGAGAGAGAGAGGAAGAAGGAGGAGGAGGAGAGAGGTGGAGAGAGAGAGAGAATACAAGAGGGAAAAGAAAGATCGGGGGGCTGAAGGCCGAGATGTCCTACTTCTAAGTGGTTCTTTGAGAGGCAAAAGCTTCCCTGCAAGCGCAGTCTGAGGCCGCGCCACGTTGGGGAGCGGCCGGGCAGGGCGCGGGGACCTCTCCAAGGGGCCTCCAGTCTCCGTGCACTCTGCGGTGGCCCTCGGAGGGGGACACTCTATCCTGGCCGCTGCGGGAGGGGGGAGGGCTGTGGTTTCCTTCCCCCGAGACCCCAGCACTGCAACCCAGAGGCGGCGAGCTGAGTCTGCCTTCCCCGGGGGAAGCGGCCCTCTCGCGCCACGACCTCAGGTCCCCGTGCCCTCCCACCGCACAACCTCCTCCCTTCACCCCCATTCATTTTTCCTCAGCAGCTTCTAGGACGGGCTCAAAAACCAACTCCAACCCCCTCGCCGAGCCCACGTCACGGAGCTAAGGAGAAGGGCTGGAGGTTGGAGCGGGCGCCGACGGCCGGGCGGTGTCGCTGAGAGGGGCCGGCCGCGGGGGGCGCCGCGTCCGGACCGTGCCCGCCGCGGATGAACAGGCGGCCGCGGGCAGAACCCAGAGCCGCGCGGCATCCGCGTACACAGTGACGGTGGAAGCCACGCCCGCTCGAGAGCCGGGGGGCTGTCCTAGCCCCCCCACCTTTCCTCCTCCCGCCGGCCCCCTCCCTGCCCCAGCGCCCTCCTTCCCCCTCCTCCCCGCGCCGGCCCCCGGCCCGCCCCCGGCTCGGCTCGCGGGAGGCGCTGGGCGCCCGGGCTGGCGCGCTCTCCCGGGCTCACACACACATCCACGCACGCACGCCCCAAGCAGCTCTCTCCGCGCCCGGCCCTCGTTCCCCTCGCCCATGCAGACGGACAGAGCGACGGAAGATGGCTGACGACTCCGTGGGGCACCGAGGATGCAGCCTGGCGGCGGCGGCGGCGGGAGCGGCAGCGGCAGCGGCGGCGGCAGGGGCAGCGGCAGCAGCGGCGGCGTTGGCGGTGGCGGCGGCGGCAGCGGCAGCAGGAGCAGGAGCAGGAGCGGCGGCCGCGGCATCCCCGAGACTCCCCGCGCTCCCTTTCCCTCTGACAACCACTGACGTCCTCCGCCGCTAGAAGAGACCCCGCTTCTCCGGCGCCTGCCTGCCCTCCCCCTCCCAGCCCCGGCCCCGCCAGCACCGCTACCTCCGCCAGCTTTGCCACCATCAGCACCACCTCCACCACCGCCACCACCACCACCACCAGCGCCGGCGGCGGCAGCAGCCATTTCATCTCCACAGAAACCAGACACAAAAACATGGCAGAAATGGAGAAAGAAGGGAGACCTCCGGAAAATAAAAGGAGCAGGAAACCGGCTCACCCAGTGAAAAGGGAGATCAATGAGGAAATGAAGGTATTTTTGGACCTCAGGGGCTGGGGAGACGGAGCTCTTTCTTCCGTCCGCTCCCTTTGCGCCGTTGTGTGGATTCGGGGGGTACAGGGGCGCGCTTGTCAGTTTCTGTAGGATGCCCAGAACGTCTCAGCTCCTCCTCCAGGTGTAAGGCAGAGGCCAACTCGCGGTCTGCATCCCCGAAATTTGCCAATCTCAGATTCGATTGTGGGGGGAAGACCACATACTATTTAACCTTACAAACCCCAGGCTGGCACAGGCGCGTTTCAGGGGAGGGCATCAGGGACCAGGCGGCGGGTGGGCATGATGAAGAGGCTTTCCTAGCGGGCGGTGTAGTTTTTTCCCCTTCTCCGGGAATCATCCTTCGGGTCCCTCCAAAGTTAGGAGCCACCCGGCCGAGGCACCCCGGGGAGAGCTCGATTCCACCCTCCTTCCCAGTTCATCCCCCTCCTCCTCGATCCCGCTTCTCCCCAAGCAGTCAGCTGCAAAGGTGTGAAGAGGCTGTCAGTGCCCAGCGAGTTGCGGCCCGAGAGGCGCAGGTCTGGGTACCGTCCTGACCGCCCGCTCGCCTCGCCCGCCCCCGCCAGCTCCTCTCAATCGGCTGCCTCCGCCTCCCGCTCGCTTCTGCATGCCTCACTTCCCAGTTGAGCAGACCCCCGCAAGCGCCGCTGAAAGAGAGCTGTCCGAGGGGCGGTCTTCGCGGGGCGCCTGCCCATTGTTCAGAAAGGCAAGCCCGGAGTCCTCCCGGCGAAGCCGGGCTCCCCGCCAGGCCAGCGGTGCTCCAGAGGTGGCGAGCGCAGCAGCCTAGAGCTCCAGCTGTTCGTGTTAGCGCGATTGCACAAGAACCCCGCTCAGCTCCGGACCCCTTCGTCGCCCCCCACTCTCTTATTTTCCATGAAGTTGCGGCTTTTGCCTAGGCGAGAGTTTTATTCTGTGTTGATTTCACGAGTCTCTGGTGATTTTTTGAAAAATTTACTTTATTTATTTTTTGTGTGTGTGAGTTACGAAAAAGTAGCATTCTGCAATCTTCTTGGTGTTCCCCATCTTCTGCATAGAATCCTTAATACTGCCAGGTGACTTGGTCAGTTTTGGTTAAGTTTGTATTTAATAGACAAATTAGATGAAATGGTGTGCAACTAAGTCAAATTTATTGCACTTTGACGTTTTCTTCTTTAGAACAAGCATATTTTATGAGAGTGCCTCGTATGAAGCCCAGGCTTAGAGGGAGACACATCTGTATGTATGTGTACCTAGGTGCATATGTTTAGCTTTGTCTTCCTCCTAGAAATGCAGTGGCAATCTAAGTTTTGGAATTAGGGCTTTTATTTCTGGGTGAGGAACTTAGTGCCTGGAAGCATGAGGTGCAGTGCAGCATCAGACCAACGGAGAGTTAAGGAAATCAATGCCATTTCTTGTGATGGAAACCACCACTGATTCCAATGATAGGTGTTTTTTTTTGTTTTTTGTTTTGTTTTGTTTTGTTTAAGAGGAGAAGAAGTTGTTGTCTTTCCATGGGGGTGGAATTCAAACAGTCTACAATAACCATTCTTCCTCACTTACCCTTCTCTCCAGTGCTGCATTTCCAGATTACTTTTCCGTTTCATTTTAGATTGAGAGTGGGGGAAGGGGAGAGAGGTGAAGGCCACTAGGAAATCATAGTGTGCTCTGGCCCTTTAAAATGCTGCCTAATGTGATCTATATGGATGGCAGCTTTTAAGTTTCATAGGTTCTAGAATTACAAATTAGCTAATTTTAATCAAAACATGTGAAATGTTATCCCGGCTGGATATAAAGGCTGACTGTGCTCTATGCTTGGGGCTCGTGTTGTTGACTTTGGCTGCAGGCGCACTCCGTGGTTTGGGAGATAGTTGTCCTTCTACAGTATAACAGATGTTTGTCTGAACTGGTGAGGAAGAAACAAAAACAACATTGTGCGAAGGGGAAAAATTACACAATTTTAGCCGATGCTGCAGGACTAAGTATGGAATTAACCTTGGTGCACAGAATTTCCTCTTTTGAAAATGTTATTTTTCTTCCAAATCACCACCTACTATTGGAAGTTTTAATCCTCATCGTTTCAATCCAGAGTAGCATTAAATAAGAAGTTTTACGCAGCAAATAATTCAATTGCTTATAGGATCGGTATTTTCTCTCCACTTTGGAACAATGTAAAAGACCTCTGAATGAAATTTTTAGTCATGTTTATGCACACCATGCTAGCAGGCCTAGTGGAATTGTTTGGTAGGCATTCCTCTAATATAATAGCACCAAAAGTCCTCACTTAAAAAGTAGATGCTCAAAGTCAAAACATGGAAGGGTTATTTTTAACTCATTAATATTTTTCTGCTTTTAATATTAATAACCACATCAACAAGACCCCTCCCCAAACCTCATGATATTATTACCCCTCCAGCTCCCTGAACCTGAAGTATAGAGTAACATAACAAGTTGGTTGCCCTGTATAAAAATGTGTGCAACAAAATGTCACCGAGAACACAATGTGGCCTTGTGCAGCTTCATATCGGTGCCGCTGGAGCTGCCTGGCTGTGTTTGCCTTCATCTGAACGGCTTTCATCTGGACCAGTGTAAACTAAGCCCTGGTAAGTAATCACTGCCCGGCAGAAAGAAAGGAATGTATACAGCTAGCGTGGCCTAAGCTGTAAAAACGGAAACCTGAGCCCCCACCTCGGATCACATATCAAGGCTTGAAGGTAGGGGAAATGAAAGGGGGAAAGAGGAGAGAGCAAATGGAAAAGTCAGTCTGGGAAGTGGAGGGTCAGGAGGAGGCCCCCCTTAGGGAGATTTGGCTCAGGGATTAGGGAATTTTATCGTGGTGTACAGTGACCTACTCAGGTTTCAACACTGGTTGGATTGAGTTGCTTCTCTGTGAGCTGAAAGAAAAAAGACTGGTGTGTATGTGATTTTTTTTTCCCCTTCGGGTAATAGAAAGGACATTGGTACAAGTGTCTATTTTAAGTACAGCAAATGCAGGGCACTGAGAATGAGCAACAAAATTGCCTCATCACAGAGACTTCCTTCAAGATTTCCTAACTGAGATAGTCACATATTTATTTAAAAATGGAGAAGACAAACTGGCTGAGGTTTAGCTGACACCAGTAATGGTATTGGAGATTGTCTACATGTGGCTGAGAGCTAATGTTGGTTGCTGTTTCACTAGATCAGCTATTGAGTTACATTTTCGTTATCACTGGTTTAATGTACATGGCAGTTGTAACAAATTTAAATTTGATACAATATAATTTTGTGTGTGAAAAAGTACATGACTTGGCATAGCTTGCTTATAGTGTACTTCAGTAAAAATATCTTCAAGAAGAAATGTTTGGCTCACTATGACCTTTACAATGTTTTTTTTTTAATCTTTCCTTTTCTTCTTCCTTTATTCTGGTTTTTCCTGATTAAAAAGACTGTACTTAGAATCAGTATGCCATATTTAATTAGTAACTAATAGGATTTTAAAAAATCCGACGGTGGTACAATTTATATTTGGATTGTGTTTGGTTTCTAAAGTAAATATTGTGATTGTATCTAATGTAATATTTTTCTTATATACTGTTAACTCACATATATCATAATAAATGAATGTCAGGAGGGAATTCTGACCTATGGAAGGGTTAAGTAGCTTCAGTAGTTCATCCTGAACATGGCAGATATAATATAAAAACACAGTTTGTACTAGTAGATGTGTAAGTGTAAATATTTGTGTAAGGGAAATATTGTTGAATTTGAGGATATATATTTTGTGCACATAGATCTTTTGTGATCAGTAGCTACCAAACAATAATACAACTAAAAAAATCTATACTGTGAGTAGAGACAATGAATCAGATTTTTATCTTTTAAAACGCTTTGACAAAACCAATGTGATTAGATCAAGCACTCCATCCTGGAAACTTTCCTAAACAAACCATAATTAATGCACTTACAATGTTTGACTTCTTTATCAATTGTTAAACTACAGGATAATCTGTTAAATGTCATAGGGTCTCTCCTTTGCTGAAGAAGTTTTCTGTCTATAAATATTCTCCGTAAGTAATTTGTACCTAAAATTATGCTTCAGTCCTGATGCCTACAGCTTGAGTCAGGCACATCTGTTAGAGTTTAATAGTAAACCTACCACAAGATTTTCTAGTTTGGTTTCTGATGATTTTGATTTGGTATTAAAAATGACCTGTGTCAATAGCATAGACAATAAAGCAAGTTTCAGAACTCAGCTGGTGAGATAAATAGCTTGACATTAAAAAAAAAAAGGAGAGGAATCACAGTGTGGATTGGAAAAGTCAGCATGTTTAAGGTTGAAATCAGTTCATTACTAAAACAGGTATATTTTAAGTTTTGCTGCTGAAACTCTATCCTGGTGTCAGAAGCAGTAAGTCTAAGAAACTTAGAAAGTGGACTTGGGACCAGATCCTGCTGTGGCATTCACAAATTATGTGAGACCTCCTCTGCTGAGCAGTGGCCTCAGGTGTGCCACGTGGCAGGGCTAGGGCCTAATGTCAGTGGAGACATAGCCCTTGCCCCTTGGGAGCAGGTATAAGATGTTCCTGAGACCTCAGCTTTGCTCTCAGTTGTCTTCCTCAAGGCTCCTGCCTAAACCCATAGATGCCGAGAGGGCGTGCAGAGCTATGCATTATGCTGTGTTCAAATGAGGGGGGAGATGGGGGGTGTTTCTGGGAAGAGTCTCTTTCTCCATCTGTGAACTGGTATGATGTGTGGTAGGCGCCATTCTCTAAGCCTTATACAACTCGCAGGTTCCAGAGACGAGGAAATGGAAAGGAACCACTCCACTTCCTCCCGAATCTGAAATAAACATTTGAACTAGAAGAAAATGAGTCTGACAGACTCATTCCCTTCTGCGTTTCCTGCCTCTGTGCTTGCCAAGCACTGCTCTGAGAAGCCAAGCCTTACTCTCCTTGTGTGAAAGACAGACTTATAGAAACCAAGAGGTAACAGAATTTTTAAAGCAAAGTCAAAAACGGGACCTCCAAAAAGGGTAACTATTAGTGAGCACAAGTGGCTGTTTAAAAAGGAGAGTTCCAGGAAAAGATAGTCTCTTGTTAGGGTGACTAGAGTTTTTATGTCTTTGTATCTTCTAAGGAAAGTCCCTTTTATTTATTGAGTTTTTATACTTAAAAAAATTATTGGAAGTAGTAGAAGGTGAATCATAGAAATCCCTGAAGTCTAAAACTTCTTCTTGTGGAATGGGAAATCAGCCACACTTGTACTCTCAAGCTAATAAGATTATCGAATATTTTCCTAAAAGAGAGGGGATATTACAGGTTAGAAGAAGGAAAAAAAAAAAAAACCCAGAGTACTTTGTTTTTCATAGCACCAATTGAAACATGTAAACAGACATGAAAGCATGTGGTAAGTGAGATTTGCTGAATGTATATTTTAGGATCTGTAGACTGATAGGTATTAATATCTCTTGTGTAACCAAAGGCCTGTGGAACTCTGTATGCTTTAAGGCCAATGGCTTTGGCACAGACAGGAAAACAATGTAACAAGTCTTGAGGATTTTTAAGGCAGTTCTACAGCTGTGAAATGACACAGCTGCACACAGCTGTACACCTGCCATGCCTGCCACAATGTTAGCCTGAAGGCCAGTATTCACAATTTCACAGCATTTGTTTGACCCTTTTGGTACATTTGATGTCCTGGCAGCAGACATCAACGTGGGACATGATTGTCTGCTCTATGTCACAACAAGACAATAAAACATCGTAGATTTTATATGTGGAACCACACGGTTTGGGTTTCATATGCCAATTATATAGCCATCCAATTTAGAATATATCAATAAGTTAACAAGACTTTTTTCTCCAGCCTGTTCCAAGCCGGAGTTGTGTATTAGCATTAAGATGTGTACTCTGCATTAAAAATCGTTGTGTTGTGGCTGAGAACAATGCTGCAAAATGAACCAAAATGGACTACAGAGACCATCTTCAAAGGATTTCAAGCTAGAAAGCTGTAGTTCAGGTAAAAGCAGCAGGCTCGGTGTATAAAGTCTGCACCAAGAATGGGAATCGGGCCACTTTTATTATTTCATGCATATTGATGACCCTCTAGTGGGTCATCCGTGGGGAGTGGTTCAGCCTGACTACACCATCTGATCCAGTGGGATCATGAATGTGGAAGTACTTTGTAATATGTAAAGGGCTCTTCAAATATTTCCTTTACGTTATTTGAATTTTACCTCATGACCTTTTGCTTGGCGAAACCATAAAATAAAACTGATCCACTGGGTCTGTGTTAAGAGAGACAACTTAGACTCAGCCCTGGGCCAGGCCTGGGAATAGAGCTGCAAACTGACATCTAACCAAGTTCAATTCCTGCTTTACTCTCTGGAACTTGAACAAGGCTCTGCCTCTCTTCTGCAGATTCCCTTTCTTTATCTCTACCAGCAAGTTCAGCCATGCTTAATAGAAGTCTACTCCAGGAGTCGGTCAGAACACATGGAGATGGAAAGGAAGATAAACTATTTTTCAAAAATAACCATCATTGTATTATTCATAACCTTAACCATCAGAGATACTAGCATTTTTTTTCCTGCTTTCTGAATTGATCAAGATTGGGAGTTTCCTTTTCCTTTGAAAGTATTTCCCATGTGTTCCACTTTTTTGGATAATGTGTGTCAGAATGTTTTGAAATTAAGTAATGTAACTGACAGTCCTTTTTATTGTCATTAGGACTGTGAATATACCTTATGTGTTATTTGTGAGAATGTGTTAA
>NW_012149174.1:3570881-3685150 GCF_000956105.1 Propithecus coquereli
GGTGAGAGAGGGGAATTGGGGAGGGAAAGGAAGAAGTAGGAAAATTAGGTATTAGAAGTACAAAGCAATTAGAGTCAGATATGATGTCAAAAAATTGTAAAATGATAAAATTCAATTTTAATTGTGAATTTTGAGCACCATTGTTCCAACAATACAAGTAATTAAGGAGAATAGAGGTCAATGATCAAATCTGAAAGCAAATAAAGTCTCAACATAGATAGATATGCTCTGGTTAGAAACCTTATGATATGATATTGACATCCCATGGTATGATTGCTTTGCAACTCTTTGATTGGTCCAGGTAGGTAGCTTCTCTGGAAGTGCTGACACATTGGGCTATACAGAATTTATAATAGAAAGAGACCTGGTATGAGAATCAGAAGATCTGTATTTTAGTTCTGCCTTTACTGGGTGATCTCTTATGCCTGTCTTTTACCTTCTTGATGCTCTAATTTTCTGTTGTAAAATGAGGATGTTACAGAGGTTCACCAAAAGTTTATTGTGGAAATCAAATACCTAAAACGTAGGGTTATTGAAAGGAGCAAGAGAATTAAAGGATGTGGAAACACTGTAAAGTGCTGTGAGAGTGTTAGACATTATCATTATAATTATAGTGACCTATTTTCCAAACCCAAATTGGACTGCATGGTATGAGAGAGGATTTTTTGTGTTACTTCCAAGGGCAAGAGGCAGTCTGCAAAATGTAGTTCAGATGCCAAAATATTGAAGTTTCTGGCACATTTTGATGGTTTATGGGAGCAATGATAAAATATTTGAAATAGTGACTCAGTAAAATTCATGATGTGTGATCACTATAATTATGAAATATCTTTTCAAAAGGTATTTTATTTCTCATATAAGTTCTTTGATTTCACAGAATCCTAAAACTGAGAGGGAGTTTTAAGAGACTCAACTTCAGTTTCCTGTCCTAAGTTTCCAGGCAAAATGCTGGGTGAAGATTTTGGGGGAAACAAGTTTTATAACCTGTCTTGTTACAGTAGCTTGCTTTATTATTGAACATCCTTACCTAAAAATCTCTTTGCATTTTAACTCTTATTACTTTTTTTCCACCTTTAAAAAAATATATATATATATAACAAATAAGAAACTTATGTAGGAAAAGAATAACTCTTTTAATTGAAAATTCTTTTGTAAAGGATAATCATACAAAAAATGCTGAAACAATAACAGTTAGAATTTTATATCAAAAAGACTTGAAAACCCATATAGGCCATACACATTAAATTCATTTCTTTTAGAATATGTTATGTTTCTTGGATGATAAATGCAAAAATCTATTTCGTTTGCTTTGATTTACCACCATAATGAATCTACATGATATCTAGCATCAAACTTTACCTAGGAATTTAAAAATTTAAGTTATTTGTTCCTTGAGGTTCTTTGGCTTAATACAGTAGTGTATACAACAGAGGTAATAGTCTATTTCTTGTAGCTATACTACAAAAACTTTGGTGTTTGTGTTCTCTCTTTCATCTTGCTCCTCCTTTCATGAAAGGTTTAAGATTTATGGCTTAAGGCTTTATAAACCTTTTGTTTTCTGCTTTTTCAGTCATATATCAAAACATTAAGGTGTTTATTTTTATTTTCCATGACAAGAAAGGGAATATTTTAGAGTTTATTTTCCCTGACATTTATAGTAACTCAAAAATCATGGAATAGATCAAGTTCATATTGATTGTTCCACGAAGCCTCTGAATTTTCAACAGATACCATAGACTAAACTGATGCAGTTAAGATACCCAAATAGTATGAATTTGGTGTTAATAATCCAGTTGAGGTTTCAGTTTTTACCCAAATGTCTAAAACTTCTTCATCCCATCTCTGGGATTGGTTCTGAAAGGCTGAATGGATTTGCAGCTGGACTAAAACAAACAAATCTATATCCTTGGCTGGAGGTTGCTCCATGAATTATGCATCTGTAGCCTTTGTGTGACTTCAGAGGTTAACCTGGAGAAAGGGGCACCCAGTTATAAATGGTCTACAAAACTGGATGTGGTAGCCAGGAGTTACTATGCAAAAGATATTCTGTCTTGTTGGCACAGTTCCTTAGAGATTGGGGCAAACAGCACACAAACCAATAGGACTGCTTGAAGTTGGCTGTTAATGCTGTTGGGAATTGGTTTTTTGATGCAAGGTGTAAGCCTCATCCTTGGAGATTTCTGCTGCCAGACCACTGATGTAGGACCTTGATTTGTGTGCCTAGGGACTGTCATTCTTGAGTCAGGCACTCAGCTCAGTAAAAGAAATTAGGTGTTAGGGGAGACTGATGCCTCATTAAAGGGATCTCTTTTGATTGAGTAGAGCAGCATTTAGCCCAGTCCTCCTCAGTGGTATTCCTGAAGTTGCCGAGCTTATTATTCGTATCGATCATATCATCTTTGTGCATTCATGAAAAGAATGTCTATTTAATGTGGACATGACCAGCCATCAGAGAGAATAAGTGCCTCACTAAAGCTTAATATGGCTGACTGTTGGCCTTGTGGATGGTAACACTGAATCAATCTGGCTAGATTTTTTTTTCATTGCTGGTATACTATGCCATCACAGATTGACCCAGCTGGAGTTCAGAGCTTAAGTGGGTACTAAAGCAAAAAATCTAGCATCCTATGGGTAGTTTGAAATGCCAGGTTTGCTTTTGTGGAGTCAGAAGTGTAATGTCCTTTATTTTTTATGCAACTCCTGCTGAAATCTAAAGTCGTGAAATTCAAGAAAACATGGAACTCACACGTTGAGGCTGTGCACACTCTGGCTTAGCCTTGGTGCTTTGTTTCAGGAATATAAATTATACATCCCAGTGTAATTCAGAAATGACAACTTCTAAGGAGAATAATAAAAGATTCTTTGAGCCACAAAGAAGGTTAGAATATATAGTTTTTCTAGCTCAGTCTAGGAGGCTCATGCTGCGCTGCCAGATAGAGATGTTTAAGCCACACAGGGGTGTTAAGATCACTAACACACATAGTCTCACATCTTTTATTCAGATCTCGCAATTGATAAGTTAATAAAAAATAGTCACCTGATATAAGGTATTAAATCTGTCCAATTATACTAATTATTTTCAAAGTTTGATATCCTTAATAACAATAGTAATGCCTTATATCTATATATTGATTTATAGTTCATAAAGTGGTTTCATACCTTTTCCAAAATCTGGGCTGACTATAACCTTGAAGTTATTTGGTACTTTTATGTTACTTGCCAGAAGATAATCATAGTGACCTTTGATTTAATGGAGAAAGAATCTGTCACTAATGAAATTTATAAAACAAATTATGCATTAATTTTTAAAAATACTCTTACAAAAGGGAAAATTAAAAAGGGAGACCCTTGTAACCTATTCAGCTTTCTGTATGATAGTGGTTGACAATTGACAAATTATTTCTTTGCTGAGATTTTGCTTTATCTGAGATAAGAGTCATGTTAAGAAATAACACCTGAATCAGAAAGCAATTCTAATTTAAATTAATCTGAACCACAAAAGGTTGTTTTCATTTTCAAAATCTTTTCTTAGCTGTTTTTGTCATTTACCTTTCAATATTTTTGTGCTAGTGTGGGATACAGACCTTGCAGAAGAATATGCTAAAATATGACTTCCTACTTCCTATTCATAAGCACAACTAACAAATATCTTTTTTTTTATTATCTTTAAATTACGAATGTCTGAAGGCCTGTCATAATTGGATGCGTCATCCTGAGATTTAAAAGCATTACAATTTTTGAACGTGATTTGAAAATGAACACTACTCTGGGGAAGTGGAGCAGTGCTGGCATAAATGGGGTGGGGCAAACAGAATTCAATTTATGCATTCTTTTCAAATAGGTATCGATTGTAGAAATAAGTAGGAGCCTATGCTTCTCTTTCAGAACTTTGCAGAAAACACCATGAATGAACTCCTTGGCTGGTATGGCTATGATAAGGTTGAATTAAAAGATGGTGAAGATATTGAATTCAGGAGCTACCCTGCAGACGGGGAGAGCCGGCAGCACATTTCTGTTCTCAAAGGTAATGACATTTAATGTCCCTTTGTTCATGCAAAGAAGGATTAACTATCTCAACCTGCCAGAATTGAGTTGCTTTGGGACTCTTTGTTGATTATGCCAATGGTTGATTTAAACATACATCCCCTGCAATGCTTTCCATAAGCAGAATTCCACAGAATTTAAGAGCACAATGTAAACGAAAAACAAACACAGCTTAATCTCCTTTCACCAATGGGAAAACTAGACAAGAACTAGGGACCTTAGGTGCTGTGGTCCTGCCCACAAATTTATAGACAGAGACAGTGTTTGCTAACTTCTAGTTTCCTGATCCCTTTGATATATCACCATTTGTTGGGGACTGGGGCTTTCTGTTAAGTGAAATGTTAGGTTTAGGTTTAGGTTTTTAGACTGCAAGAAAGATTCACTGCTAGTTTGGTAATCCTCTTCCTTTTTTTTTTTTTTTGATGGGAATTCAAAATAGAAGCTCTATTTTTGTTTGTATTTAAAATTTTCACTCTTCTCCTGCCCCTACAACCTTGAATAGGGTAAGAAGAGGAGTAAAAGAGTAGTAGATGATTAGATCCTTACTATTCTATAGGAATTTTCATCAAAGCCCAGCTAAAGAGTGAAAATTACAGAGGCTTGGTAGAGCTGAATTAATACCGATTCTACTAGTAGGTTGCAGTGCCAGATATCTCATGGGGGAAGCCTATATGAATACTGAATTTATGAACCTCAATTTGGAATGAGAGTTTGCTTATCAAAGAAAAGAGGAGGAGCATGTGAAGAAACCCATTTGGGGAACTTTAATAAAATGTGGGTAAAACAAATTGTGCACCATCACTGGCAATTTGATCAGTATTTGCATTGCATTCAAAATCTACTGGCATAAACTACCTGTTCAAATATTTTATTTCCAGTCTTTAAGATAATGCTTTCCCTTCTTATATGCCAAGCAAGGAAATGTAAATGAGCTGTCCTGCAGGCATGTGGAATTGAATATACATGACAGATTTTATGTTAAGCTTGCTATGAAATTGTACACATCATGTTATGGAGATAGTATCATCAATTTCACTGTAAGTGAAAAATGGAAGTCATGAGTTTATGTTCTATAAACTAATAGCTCGTATAATACTTGGCCTAGGTAATAATCTTTGCCTCTGGGGAATGTGGAAAGAGAGAATGCCAGGATATGCTATAAGAGGAAAAAAGTTGTTTTCCGTGGTTGAGGTTTTTTGTTTCGTTTTGTTTTTTAATGATTCATGTGCAAGAATAAAATGTGAAAAGTTCATATCATTGTAATTTTTTTCATTTTTGTTAATTTTTAATCGATATTATCAATACTTTGTGAAACATCAGTTTTCTTCCCAATGATGTGTTTCCTTCTCATTGGTTCATTTGATTATATTATGGTCCAAGTTTATAAGACAGTGAGACCTAGTTACAATGCTGGGTGGCATGTTTTAGGCTTTCCCCTGGAAGCCAGAAAGCGATGTTTGCTGTATATCACTTTGTAGATAGAAAAGGTTAATTGCCTCTCAATTTTCTGTGGGATTTTACAGTGCTAAAATTCATCACCATGATTCAGCTGGGATATTAGCTATCATAGTGGAGCAAATTATAGAGGAGCCCGTTGGAAATTTATGGTAACAAGACTAAAAACGTCCAGGAGGGACTGTGGATTTTCAGTAAATTGTTTAAAGATTTGCAAGGAAAAATTTGTTTTGTTACATGGCCATTTTTCTTGAAAAAAATAAGGAAAATTTAAAGTCTATTGAATAAGTCCTTTTGTCATATTGAATATGATTTTTTTTTTTTTACAGAAAATTCTTTGCCAAAACCAAAATTACCTGAGGACAGTGTTATTTCACCATACAATATAAGCACAGGCTATTCAGGGCTTGCCACTGGAAATGGACTCAGTGACTCACCTGCAGGGTCAAAGGATCATGGCAATGTGCCCATTATTGTACCTTTAATTCCACCACCTTTCATAAAGCCACCAGCAGGTAAGTCATGACTGGAGTTTTCAATGATTTCAATGTTAACGATTCATGGAAAGTTGTTTTAACTATCTTATGTATAATTATTAAATGCTCAAGGTAACTTTAGTAGAGACCGTTTTAGGAACTTTGTAGGTAAGAAATGTTAGAGCATACATTATTTAAAATGTTATTGCTGTATTAGGAAAATTCCCCTATCTATTACTGCTTAGGCTCTCAGCTTTCAATTGATAGTAAACCTTTTCTACCATCAGCTACAAAAAAAAGTTATTTTCCTTCTCTGAAGTCACCTGTTTAAAAATTTGAAAAGGATAAAAAAAAAATTAAAAAAAATAAGATATATACAATGACAGGTTAGTAAGATAAAAAAGTAATCATGGTTGAACTGGGTGCTACATAAGGAAGGCCAGGTCTCCTCTGGGTTTACTTATTATAAAAGGGCTTGTTCCTCAACATGCCTTCCTGTAAATCCATTCAAGAAACAACGTAGATTACACATCTTCTCCACAGAGCTCTTTCTAATTCCTGGAAAGCTCTCTTTGAGAACTTTAAAAAGAAAAAAAAAAATGGAGACCTGAATGTCACTTGTGCAAAAATGTAATCAGTTCTTTTATGTTTCCAGAAAATTAGATGGCACAGTAGATCTAGATGGCAGTGGGCTGAGCATTATGTGATATTGCAAGCTAGGCTACAGATACATTTCACACAGAGAAAGAAGTTAAATAATATTGTGTCTGGCTTGCTGTAAAATGTTGGAATCATGCTAGAATGCTTAATTGCAACAGTGGTTATTTTTCTGTATATTGAATTGAACAATGATAAATACTGAGTTTCAACATCAATACACACTAAAGCTAATGCCTGTATTTTTATTAGGGAAAATAAGTGTTTGGTTAGGTTTCCATAAACAGGGAAGACATTTGTAGATATAAGTTCCTAGGCTTATGTTATAGATATATTTACACTGTATTCTAAGTGTTACTCACATTTTCCTTCATGGTTATGACCACATTGTCTTGCTTGGCCTATTGCATTTTATCAGTAAAAGTGTCATTTCATACTGAGGTCCTTAGATATGTTATTAAAATCCATTTACCTGTCAGAATCACTTGTGATTGTGTTCGTCTACTAATTACTAAAGTAATTGGTGTATCATGTAAAGTTTGCCATATTAATGACCCTATTCTCCATTGGTTGATTGTTTTGTGATACAGAGGGGCCCAAATTTATCTCCCAGGGACCAAAGACATATTTTACAAAGGCCAACTAGGGAAAAGGGGGGTGGGTAACTGATTTTATAAATGTAAAGTTCATGTCTGAATGTATGTCCAGTGGCTAAGGTGAGGGGAGATGATGATGAGGGTATCAATAAGGCAGTACGACTAAGTGACAAGTACATGGGGTTCGGATTCAGACAGATTGGGTGCAAGTCTAGGCTTTGCCACTTATCAGCTCTGTGAACATGGACGAGTACATAAGCTCTCTTCTCTTCAGTTTTCCCATCTGTAAAATGGGGATCTCAGTCCTGCCTCATGGGGTTGTTGTAGAGATGAGATGAGAAAAATGTATGTAAAGCCCTTAGCATAGTGCCTGCCACACAAAGGTCATTTAGTAAACACCATACCTCTTTTTCTTTTTTTCAGTCCTTATTCTGCCCTAGAGTTATCATGCACATAATTTGTGCATAAAAGGTGTGCATCCAAATGCAAATTTGTCTCTAAGATTTATTTGAGCAAAGCAAACAGCTTTAGAAATTAGCATAGCTGAGGCTAACATGAGTTTGGCATGCCAAAAAACCTGCCCTGGAGTTTCCTGCAGAGCCAGCCACGTGGAATTCAAGCACACAGCTCCTATTTAACTCTAATTCCACATCAGATCAGGAAATAAATATGCAAAGGGATGGAGGCCAAAAATTGAGCCTTGGAAGCCTTAGATATAGGAACTCTGAGGAATTAGAAGCCAGAGTAACTGAACACCAGTGGCTTTCTTGGTTTTATACTGTCTTCCATGGAATTCCAAGGCACTCATCTGTTGAAAATAAAATGTAGGGAAGGACGTGTTTAATTTTCTGTATCTGCTATAAACCTTGACTCTGTCCTACTCCAGGGTTCTATGTGACAAAACAAGGATACAGAAAGGTGCTCTGCTTTTAAGGAATTTACTCTATTAAGGCCCTAAGCAGAAACCTTCAGGAGAAATGAATTTTGATTTAATCGTACTATCTAGGGCAGGGGTCAGCAAACCTTTTCTGTAAAGGGCCAGATACTACTTTAGGCTTTGCGGGCCATACTGCCTCTATCACAACTACAGAACTCTGCAGTTGTAGCAGGAAGGCGGCCATAGATAATACATAAACAAATAGGTGTGACCATGTTCCAATAAAGCTTTATTTATAAAAAAGGCAATGGGCAGGGTTTGGCCCAGGGACCGTAGTTTCCTGATTGTGTTAGGGTAAGATTAGCCAAGGTCTCATGATAACAGGAAGGTGAATAGAGTTTCAAAAGGTCAGGCTGTGGACTTTGCCAGTGTGCTCTATGTAATATTATATGGAAGGGACACCAACAAAGGCAGGAAAATAGTGGGTTTTCAGGGTATGCGGTGAGTTCTGGCACACCAGTACTCGTTGAATGCATGAATGAATGAATGATGTTCAAATCTTGTTGCATATACGTAAGATAAGTACAGGCTATTTTTGCTGTTCACTGAGAAAATGCTAGTATTTTGTCTGGATTAGTCCCAACCTGTCTGACCTTGACCACAGCTTCCTTGTTAGTAAAGTAAGGATTTCATCACTTTTAATTATCCATGGATAAAGTCCACAAATTATCCAAAAACTTCTCTATCTAGCTAATCGTTTCAAGTCTTTCTTTGCTAAAACTTTTGCCAGAGTTGTTACTCAAGGTATTTGAGTCGAGGTACACTCACTGTCAATTTTCTGTTTGTAGGTTAACATGGCATTTGTGAAGGGAACTAATTAAAGGAGTACAATGGCTAGAAGCAAAATGCCCCTCAGTAATCAGCCCCTGAATAATTTAGAGTTGCCTGTATCACGTAAATGTCCACCTCTCAAGATAGGGAAGCTGGGAATCATGTGTATGCTTCGTATTCCTGTTAGTGTTCACATTCTTCCTATTCTGCTGTAAACTGGCTGTGTGAAAATGCTAATAATAATAATAATACCTTTTGTTTATATTAAATCCTTTACATTATGAAATTCATTCCCATTCATTATTTTATTTAATTTTGTCTTTACGATAACTCTGGGAAATAATGTGTTAGATATTAAACAAAGAACTGAAGCTCAAATAGGTTAAATGGCTTTCTCGAGGTCACATGGCTTCCAAGTACTTGAGCAAAGACTAGTACTAAGGTTTTCTGTCTTCTAATCCAATATTATTTTCAATATAAAGTTACCTTTTCAGCATATTCCTACAAAAATTCTCTAGTTTACTATCAGAATAATAATGCTTATTAATATACTACTCCAGATACCCCAGTGACAAGAAATACAAATTCTTCCTGCTAAAGGTTGTTCTGTAAAGTCAACATCTTTTGGGAGACTTGGTAAATTCTTCTCTAACCCTGAGAATCTGTGGTTCTATGAACCTGGATGGCCTCATAGGGATAAAATCCCAGCTTGGTTTTGAAGTGCTTGCCATCATGAGACAATTTGCTTCTCTTAGGGGATACCAGAGGGCTCCATCTTGTCAGGAACTAGTTCCCGAGCATGTGTTTCATGTGCTTGGGTAGTTTCTCCACTGGATCCCATCCATGTCTTGGCAGCCAGTGGGCCCAATGGAATCGTGATTGGGAACACGGTAATAATGATTTTGCTTGGATTTCCACTCTCTTTTTGCAGAGCTGCATAAAGAAGTATGGATTTAGCTTACTTCTGGGCCTGGAGAACTGCTTTTCTGACCCTGCCCCCACTTTTCTCTGGAGAAGGGGAGCTCCCTGTGTTTTGGTGATTACCACAGCATTGACCCTACTTTGGCCCCACATGTTTGCATCCATCTTCCAAGGCTAAGCTGCCCTTCCCCCCTCAGAGACAGCCTCTGGCCCTTGGTGTACAGTTTGTGACATCACAGGTGTTACTATGGTAACAGACATATTATAAAAGCAGGATAATAGCCCTGATTTTGATTTTTTCTTTTCCTCATGCAGTGAAGGGAATCACCATGATCCATAAATAATACTTACAGATTTTTCCGTAGACTCCAGAAAATCAACAGAATAAGGCTTTGCCACACAGGGCAGCCATTTAAAAAACTGTTTTAAGAATATTAGAAAGTAATAAAAAATAGTGACCAACTCTTTCTTTTTATGCAAACATGACTGTATTCTTTTAGTTTGAACTAATGTGAAAACCTTCTTTGCTCATTTTAAAAATCTCATCATGAACGTAGTCTGAAATGGCAAAAAATATATCAGCAGGAATTTTGAAAGATAACAGATTAATTACATTGTAACCTTGCTGTAATCCTTCTCATGTTAGAGATTTTAGTATGGCCTCAACCCTTTGGGACTTCATTCAAAGAAGGTTTTGCTTGTAAAAGACTTTTGGCACAGATTGTAAAAACTGCACTATAGTGACTCACCATTAAAATACTTGTCCCTGTACTTGGTTCCATTGACTGGATGTCAGTCTTCTACAGTGGTTGGGCTGGTATGGGTCTCCCCACCTTGTCAACTTCTGGTCAAAGTAACCAAAGTAGACTGTGACCCAGTTGGAAACTAAACCAGGAGTTTCCCCCTCATGGTCTTAGGCTTGCTCCATGACAGTATTTTGCTCCCAAGAATTAAAAAAAAAAAAAAATCAATCAATAAAACTATTAGTGTAATTGTTTTTGTTTACAAGGAAAAATGAAAGATGTTCACAAGCAACTTTTTCTAGAAAGCTTCTGTGCTGCAGAAAACACTGTATATCTAGGAAACCACATTTTAGATCTGGGTCTTTTGACAGGTTTTCCCAGAGGCTTACAACTTGCCTATTCTGCCAGAGTCCAGAATCTCTGTAAATCTCTGACTACATTAAAGTGAAATGAAATGTGAAAAAAGGAAGGAATATACTTCTCTTGATGCACTTATGGGGCAGCCTTGAATAAAATGTCTTTTACCTTAGATGATAAGGGCCCTTATTCCTATTCCTCACCATGGTCCCATGTGTGAGGTTAAAGCACAGGTCCATCCACACGGCACACATGGGTTTGCGTGGAATGAGATGAGATCAATCTCCTAAGACCAGCTTGATTTCCTGTGTGCAGAAACATCTTGCCTTTCTTTGAAAACAATGACCATTTCCTGTCCTCCAGGATGGTTTGCTTTCAGTGAGCTTTCCAAATTCGAGTTCAGTTATAGTCATGGAAATATGATATATTTTTTCAGGCAAATCTTGAAATTCCTAAGGGTTTATAAGAACTGGGCTCTAAGGAACCATTAGCTTTACTGAGAATATGGAAACATTCACGTGATCTGCTAAGCTCTATGTATATAGCTGAGTAACCCACAGTTAATAAGCATGTTACTTTTTTGGCTCTTACAATTCTTACATGGAGTTGTGCTTGCAGGGAAGTGGGAATCAGAATGTGGTTTGCATTATGGTCATTATTTATTTTATCTGTTATTCAATATTCTTGGGGCTTGCGTATGATGATGTATTCCAAATAGCCATTGAGAAAACAGGATTTAATAAAAATCGCTTTGGACTTTATTTGTCCAACTTTTAAAATGTGATTATTAAATAAAATTACCTAGAGTTAATGGGATTTGGATGACTTTCTATCTATATGCTAGATACATTTCTCAAAAAAAAAAAAAAAAGAAAAAGAGGTTCATTGAACCCTCAGTTTTCCAAACCACTTAGGGCAAGGACAAGAGGAATTATGATGAATAGCAGAAATAGGAGTAGTTAATAATGTAATGATATATTCTTATCATAGCTAATATTTTTTGAGCATGTATTATGGAACAGGCATTGTGCTAATAGATTTCATTTAATTTCCACAAAAACTCTATATGGATGCTGTTATTAACCTTGTTTTACAGATGGGGAAACTGAGACTTAGAGAAGTTAAGTAACTTGCCTGAGGTTACACAGGTGATAAGTGGCAGAGCTGATATTTGAACCTGTGCATTATGTCTCCTCAACCCATATTCTTAACCACTGGATTACCCAAAGCACCCTGTTAGTCGCTTAGTCAATTAAGTACTTACTGAATGTTCCTTACATTGTACAAGACAATACAATTATATATCATCACCCTTGACTACCAAGAATTTACAGTGTAGCCGGCATATAATCAAAACATCATTTTAATGTGACTTTGGAATGTATGATATAATTTTAGCTGCATTTGGAGGGTGCATGGTGGGAATACAAGGATAGTTAAAGTGGAGTAGCAGAAAGATAATCAGGAATTGTTATAATTGTGCAGTTGAGGAGAAATGACACCTGAAACTTAATGTAGGCCAGAAGATAGTCATTTGAAATTCAAAGTGATTAAAAAAGATCCAAAATGAAACCAAAAAATACTAGCTACTATGATATGGGTCCTGTTTTATTGTTGTTTATACAAGTAAGGGTTCTTTAAAAAGTAAGAGGAAAATTTTAGTGTGTTCAATCGTTCTTAATGTCAGATGGAATGGATGATTTGAATGGTAGCATGATGGGGTGAAAAGACTGCCAGAGTGAGAACGGGAAGACCTTTGTCGTTAATGCCAGCTCTGCCACTTATTGGCTGTCTAGTCTTGGATAAGTCAGGCTCTCTAAGCCTTAGTTTCTCTGTCTGCAAAATGATGTGGTTAGCTTGGGTGATTTATAATTTCCCTAAATTTATAAAATCCTGATTTTGTGACTTATATGGTTAATTGCTCACCACATTTTATGATTTGAAAGAGTATATTTTAATATACTTTAATATGTAATTGTTAATTGATTGAGCAGACATAAAGCAAACTCACATATATGTGTAGTTACAGCAGCCAAAAGCCTGATGGAAGATTTATGCTACTTGGGACAACTTTTAATGCTTGTTAATTTTTACTTTGAACAAGTGATTGACTTGAAATAATAGAATTAACTTTTTAAAAGATAAAAAGTACTAGAAAAAATGAAACATCAGTAAATAGAAAGACTATATTACCTACATGTTATTAGAACTAATCATTTTTTGTCATTCAATGTTTTATTTAACTCCATTATAAAAATCTCCCCTAAAATGTTTCTTAATCTAACTAGGGGTTTGTTTCACATAACAAGTCCAGAAATGATGTCTGTGGCAGCCACAGACACCCCAAAACATGCCACTGGGGAGCGAGAAATCTTGTATTTTGAAGGTTGTTTTATTGGGACCATTATTCCAACAGTCCTCAAGTTGCTCAACCCAACCCAGGGCATTTCATCCAATTGCCAGAGAGCAACAAGAAGTCAGGACAACAGGAATTTGGCTAAGAGGAAAAGAGCAACAGATCCCTTTCCAAATAGATTTCCAGAAATCCAAATGAGTGAATTATGTACTCCTCATTGGCCAAATCTATAAGCTCTGCCCACCATCAGTTGTAAGGAAAAACTGGGAAATTTATTTAAAGACATTAAACAGTCCTTAATATGAAAACATGAGCATATCGAATCCATGTAGCTTTGTAAAGAAAATGAGAAGAATGGCTATAGCAGGGAAATTGACAGAATCAGGCACATTAGACTGAAATGAAAGTCATAACAAATGCCTCAAATAAGTATGAAAAAGACCACACACCCTGACCATAATGCAGTCAAATAGTGACCAAGAAGAACAAACTGACAAAAATGGTATCATGGAGCATACCAACCAAGTCTAATTAAAACAGCTCCAAGAGGGCTTTGCATTGGAAATGAAACCATATGCACCTAATTGAATTGAAACGAAGCTACTGCATATCCAGATTTAAGTGGCAGAGCTGAAAGGGTGCAAAGAGGGTTATTCATCATCTTATAACATTTGTTCCAATTTAAGGATGAGACAACGATAATGGCAACAATCATTAACATTTATGGTGTTTCGGTCCTACTGTGTACTCATTTGTGCCCAATAAGCAGAGAGCTGGAACTAAAAGCTTTCTCATATCTATTCCAATCATAGTCTCTCGCCAGGGTGTGGTCTCATATGTAATATAAGGGATACATTTTTAAAGGGATCTTTCCTACATTCCTTACTCCCATAAGGAGTCTCTGCAGTGTGAGTTCTTATATGGACTATGAATTTGAGACAACATTGAAGCCTTTTGCTTATTCCTTAGATTCATAGTTTCTCTCTAGTGTGAGGACAAACGTCTACTCAAGATGAAATGCCTTCCATAGACCTCACATTCTAAGGGTTTCTTTTCAGTGTAAATTCTCAGAACTAATGATTTTTATATGATACATAAATAGTGATCACTGGAAGTAATTCCTAAAATTTCTGCAAATAGAAGTCACATTACAATTAATTTAACTTACCAAAACAGGCACAAAAAGAAATAGAAAACCTGAGTAGTCCTATACCTATTAAATAAATCAAATAATTAAATCTTTTCTACAAAGAATATTCCAGGCTTAGATGGCTTCAATGGTAAATTCTGTGAAACATTTAAGGAAAAAATAAAACCAAACTTGAAGAGAATAGAAAAAGAAGAAACACATCCACTCATTTTATGCTGTCAGCATAACTTTGATAACATTACATGCCAAGGGCATTATAGGTAAGAAAATGATAATTTAATATAACTGTATTACATTAAAACTGAAAACTTCCTTTCATCATGAACACTAGGTATTAGCCCTTTATCTGATATATAGTTTGCAAATATTTTCTCTCATTCTGTAGGTTGTCTATTACTCTGTTGATTATTTCCTTTGCTGTGCAAAAGCTTTTTTAATTTAATCAAGCCCCATTTACTTATTTTTGTTTTTGTTGTATTTGCCTTTGAGGTCTTAGTCATAAATTCTTTGCCTTGGCCAATGTCTAGAAGAGTTTTTCCTTCATTTTCTTCTAGAATTTTTATAGTGTCATGTCTTATATTTAAGTCTTTTATCCGTCTTGAATTAATTTTTGTATATGGTGAGAAATAGGGGTCTTGTTTCATTCTTCTGCATGTGGCTATCCAGTTTTCCCAGCCCCATTTATTGAATAGGGCTTCCCTTCCCCAGCATATGTTGTTGTCTGCTTTGTTGAAGATCAGTTGGTTGTAGGTAGATGATTTTATATCTGAGTTCTCTATTCTGTTCTATTGATCTATGTCTCTAATTCTATACCAGTACCATGCTGTTTTGGTTACTATAGCCTTATAATATAATTTGAATCAGGTAATGGGATGCCTCCAGATTTGTTCCTTTTACTTAAGATTGCTTTGGCTATTTGGGTTCTTTTTTGATTCCAAATGAAGCATGGAATTATTTTTTCTATATCATGAGCACTGATGCAAAGATCCTGAACAAAATTATAGCAAACCAAAACCGATGATATATACAAAAGGATAATACATCATGACTAATTTTGATTTTTTTCTAAGAATGCAAGGTTGGTTTAAATTTTAAAAATTAGTCAGGCCAGGCATGGTGGCTTACGCCTGTAATCCTAGCACTCTGGGAGGCCAAGGTGGGCGGATCGTTTGAGCTCAGTAGTTCGAGACCAGCCTGAACAAGAGCGAGACCCCGTCTCTACTAAAAAAAATAATAAAGAAATTAGCTGGACAACTCAAAATATATCTATAAAAAAAATTAGCCGGGCATGGTGGTGCATGCCTGTAGTCCCAGCTACTTGGGAGGCTGAGGCAGGACGATCTCTTGAGCCCAGGAGTTTGAGGTTGCTGTGAGCTAGGCTGATGCCACGGCACTCTAGCCCAGGCAATAGAGTGAGACATTGTCTCAAAAAAAAAAAAAAATTAGTCAACATGATTAATCACATTAACAGAATAAAGTAAAACCTCATAAAATCTTCTTAATAGATGCAGAAAAATGTGATAAAATTTAACACAATAAATGATAAAAACTCTTCACAAAGTAGGAATAGAATAGAACTTCTTTAATCTGATAAAAGATGTCAACAAAAATACTTACAGCAAGCATTATACTGAATGGTGAAATATTGAAAGCTTTCCTTTTGATATCAAGAATGAGATAAAGACCACTATCACCACTTCTATTCAATTTTGTACTGGAATTCACAAATAATTTAGTAAAGTGGTAAAAAGAAATTAAAAACTTAAAATTCAAAAGATATAGATGCCATTTTGTATAAATTCTCCCCAACCAATCTACATGTAAACTATTGTAATTAACGAGTCAATTTATCAAGGTATCTAAACACAGTCAATATCTGAAAATCAATTCTGTCTCTATATACCAGCAACAAAAAATTAGGAAACAAATCTTTAAAATGTCTTAAAATAGCATCAGACCCATAAAATACACAGGAAAAAAAATCTAACAAAATATGTGTAAGATTGTTATACAGAGAACCATAAACATTGCTGAGAGAAATTAAAGGAGGCCTAAATCAAGGGGGAGTTGTATGATGTTTATGGATTGGAAACTAAATGTTGTAAAGAAGAAACTTTTTTTCTAAATTGATCTACATATTTAATTTAATTCCAATTAAAATCCCAGCATAAGTTTTGTGAAAATTAAAAAGCTATTTTAAAAATTTTGTAGAGATGCAAAGGGGCTAGAATAGTCAAGACAATCTTGATGAAAAAAATAAAATTGGAAGGCTTATACTGTTGGATCTCAAGATTTATTATAAGGCTAGAATAATTAAAACAATAGATTATGGTGCAAGGATATATGTATAAACAATTGCAACAGAATCCAGAAACAAATCTAAATAGATACTTGATTTATGACAAATGTATTACTCAGCTTGGGCTGACATAACAAAATACCATAGACTTAGTAGTGGCTTAAACAAACACAATTTACTTTCTCACAGTTCTGGAAACTGGAAGTCCAAGATCAAGGTGCCAGCAGGGTCAGGATCTGGTTAGGGCTGTGTCCTTGGATTGTAGATGGTTACCTTTTCTCTGTGTCCTCATGTGGCAAAGAGAGAGAGCAAGCTCTCTGGTGTCTCTTTTCATCAGGGCACTAATCCCATTAGACCCCATCCTCATGATCTCATATAACCCTAATTATCTCCCAAAGACCCCATGTTCAAATATAAGCACATTGTGGGGTAGGGCTTCAACATATGAATTTTGAGAGGACAAAAACATTCCGTCTCCATAACAACAGAGATGACACTGCAGAGCAGTGGGGAAAAGATAATCTTTTCAATAAATACTTTTATGGAAACAATATATTTTGATTCTCTACTTCACACCATTCACAAAAAATTCTAGATGCATCGTTGATCTAAATGTGACAGGTAAGACAATAGACCTTCTGGAAGAAAGCCTAGGAGAATATATTCATGATCTTGAGCAGACTGATATTTCTTAAACTATACACTAAAAGCACTAACCGTAAAGCAAAAGGTTGATTAAATAAAATGTATTACAATTAAAAACGTTTGTTGATTAAAATAAATCTTTCAAAGGAATGAAAAAGCAAATCACTGAGTAGGAGATGATGTTTATAATGCATTTCCCAACAAAAGATTCATATTGACAATATATAAAGAACCCCTATAAGTAAAAAATAAAATAGCTCAATAGGAATATGGGCAAAAAATGTAAACAGGCACTTCACCAAAGAAAATATCCACGTTGCTAATATACATTAAAAGTTGTTCAATCTGATTACTCTTTAGGTACATAGATTTAAAATCATGAGAGATCAGTACACACATATGAGAATGGCTAAGATGAAAGAGACTGACAATGCCAAGTTTGAGGAGGATGTGGAGCAACTGGAACTCTCATGCATAGCTGGTGAGAGTGTCAATCAGAATAACCGCACTTGAAAGCTGACTGGCAATATCTATTAATGCTAAACATACACATATACTATTACTCAATAATTTCATCTTATGTATGTTTGTAGTCAACAGAAATGTGTATTTGTGAGCCAAAGATACAGAATATTCTTCATAGTAGCATTTATTCATAATAGGTAAAAACTGGAAACAGCCCAAATGTTCAACAGTTGTTGACATGGACCCCTAGGGGTTCCTTGGATGTGCTTAGGGGGGTGAGTGTGGGCCTTAAAGTTGAATGTGAAATTGTGTGTATATCATATATGTATAATTTAGGAAAAGCTGGTCCTTTTTTGTCAAAAGTTCCTTGCCTCAAAAAATATTAAAAATTCCTGCTTAAGAGACCAAGATTTTCCTAGTTAAAAAAATTTTTTTAACTCTTCCTAATTTAAACAACTAAGTCCTAGAATGTAATTTTAACTTTTTTTTATCTTGTATCCTATCTCTAGTCTGTTCATAGCTTTCTCAAATCAAATAGAAGATTTAAAATCTTGTCATTCCTTATTATTAAGGAATTACCATCTAGTGAAGTCCAGATGTATCATAGGGAAGCCTAAAAATTAATTTAAAGGCATAAGGCATAAATATCTCCCACTGTGGTCTGCTTGAGAGCTGCTTTTGATGTGGTGTAAAGTGGAGAGAAATTACTGGGCAAGTGACAAAGTAGAATATACAATATTTCTACACCAGTGGTTCTTATCAGGGGGTTACTTTACCCACCAGGGGACATTTTTGGTTGTTACAACTGGAAGAAGGGGTGCTATTGGCATCTAGAGGGTAGAGGCCAGGGATGCTGCTTAATGTCCTACAGTGCACAGGACAGCCCAAGACAAATTATCCAGCTGAGAATGTCAGTAGAGCCGTGCTGAAACCAGGCTCTACAGCGATGACAGCTCTGTGCATGGGACATATCTTGTGCACCATTCCAAGCCCTCTCAGCCCCACCTCTCACTCCAGGGATTGCTATAAGGGTGTGTGTGTTCTGAAAGTGCCTTGGCTCACACCTGTGGCATATGTCTCTAGCGTCCTGTTCTGGGCCTTCTCTGACATGGCAGTATGGGCATCCCATGCGGATCTTTGTAGCACTCACTCATACGTGTGCAAACCGGAATTATGGGGGATTAATACACTAGATCAATGGGGGGATGAAAGTTGATGAATAAATTCTTCTGTCCCCTGGATGGACAGTTATAAAGTGTTTTCATAAACTCCAAAGAATTACCTGTGTGATTAAACACCAATGTCCCTTAGCAGTGACCAACTCAAGAACACATCCTTATATTGGCCCTTTCTTCTACCACAATCATTCCCCTTGTCCCTCACTCCTGCGTCCTGGAATCACATGCCCAGTTAGCAGCCTGTGTGCAAGTCTTTGTCTCAGATTCTGTTTGGAGAAACTCAGGATGAAATACTATATATGTGGAAGTCCACAGTGAAAGACCAGAAGTTAATGGAAGAGAACATAAAAAGTTAGAATTTTGTGAACATTTGTCTTTTCCCCTCTGAAGTACAACATGAATATATAATAGAAAAGTAAAAATGAGTAAAAAGAGGGTAAAATATTTGGCGGTGCAAATATTGAAACACTCAGAAAAGGCCATTTCTAAAATTGTCCCATTAGCCAAAAAATTTTCTGAGTCACTTATGATAGGGGTAAGGGAGAACAGTGGTGGCCGTACAAAAGGAGAAAAATCAAAGAAATTAAGTCAGGGGTTCAAGAAAAAGAGGAAAGAAAAAAGAATATCCTCTACCTGCATTCCTTTAAGTGGATCTTGTTATTTTGAGAGACGTGGAATCCTAGAATTTTATTTAGAAGGGACCTAGGAGACCATCTAGTTGAATGCCCTCTTTACAGATGAAGAGATAAGGTCTGGAGAGGCTAAATGAACTTTTCAACGCCACTCAGTTGCATTAATGGCAGGACCAGGACCAGAACTCACTTCTGAAATGGGGACACCATCTACTCACGGATTCTGAATTACACGCCTCTGTGATTTCTGAGGCAGCCTGGAACTTCTCTTGGCATTATTTAAACTCTTCTTGGGATTATGACCTAACTAGGATACTTTCAGGATACCCTGCCCCAGGTCACCCAGGAGCTAAGGTGCTAACAGGAAATACGAGGAAATGTCAGCTGTGCCTTCCTTTGCTTGTCAGAGAGGGGCTGTGTTTCTGGAATTTCTTGTTATTTTAGGGACATTCCCAATGCTGACTTCTCAAAGTTCCTATTAAACTGAGAAGACTTAGTCTGTGGATTTGGCCAAGGAGAGTGGAAATAATGATCCCATTCTGTTCTGGGGCTTTTTACTGGTGTTTCTCTCTAAGGCAACTTTGTTCTGAGTGGTCACCAAAGATGGTGCCCTTGGCTTCCTCCCCCCATTACCCTCGGGTATCCAACCAAGGTGTACCTAGTAAGGATTCTGCTTTTTCTGCTTCTTATGCTGAAACCTGAGGTAAGACATTTTATACTAGTGAAGAAGACAGACAAGGCTCTTGTCTTACCTGGCTCACAGTCTGGTGGAGAAGACAGACATTTAAAAAAAATCTCAATCAAGTCTGAGAATCGTCAAGTCCAGAGTGCTGTGAGATCTGACCAGGTTTGGGGTCAGGGAAGGCCTCCCTAGGATGAAGTTTAAGATAAGATACAAAGGACTGAATTGGTCAGTAGGACCCAAATTGGTCAAGGATTTGGGGGTTGTAAGGAAGCAACACATAGAAAAGCTCAGAGTGGAACAGAAGCCTTAAAGAAGTGAAAGAAGCCAGAACCCAGAAAGTAGGCAGGCTGAGAGGCTGGCCTGGTCATGGGAGCTGTGGAGAACATTTCAAGAAGTTCCACCTTCTTCTTGAGGGCAGTGGGTACCGCTGAAGGGTTTTGAGCATGTGAGAGCAGTGATCAGATTTGTGTTTCAGAAGAATTCCCCAGATACAGAGTGGAGAGAATGAACTAGATGGGAGTGAGCTAGGAGGCCACTTGTAGTATTGGTAAGAGGTATTGGTGGCTTCACTGGAATGGAGAGGAATAAAATCCATGAGGACAGGGCACCTAGAATAGTGTTTGGCACATAAGTAGACTTGATAAATATTGATTAAATGAATGAATGAATGAGTGGATATACTATGAAAATATTTAGGAGAACCTAGTGATTAATCAGAATGTGAGAGGTGAGAAGGAGAGAGGAGGCAGGAAAGATGCCAGATTTCTGCCATCAGGTAACTAGGTGGATGCTAGGGCCAGGTACTGAGATGGGAAACACAGTGAAGGGGGCTGGTTATGGGTAGGGGTACGTATGCAGCTTTGGATGTAGTAGGTCATGAGAAATAATTCTATTGATTTGGGAATCATCATTTTATATATGGTAACTGGAGTAACAAGAATGCATAGATGGTATGGCTCAAGAGGAATGCGTAGAGGGAAGAGAGAACTCTGAAGGATTTCCAGTTGGTGTTGCCCTCCACCTTTCCTGTAGCTGGGGTACTTTGGCATGTCATGTCTCATCATGTTCCAGAGTAGGGATTGGCATGGGGCCCCTTCAGAGAGTCCCTGAACCATTCACTATTCTAAAATCTAAATAAATACTTTAAGGTGGGAAGGAGGAAGAGGAAAGTAAATTATTTTGTTGACAACGTTTTAGCAGGTTCCTATTGGTTCTTTTAACAAATTTAGTTGAGTGAAATTCTTCATACCCTTCAACCTACAGAGCTTGCCTTTTTGGATGTGACTGCAGTTCAGGGCTTTGAGAGAAGAAGTGGGGCTGAGGAGAGAAAAAGCAGTGCTTTCTGTGAATGCTTTGCCCCCTCCCAGGGGTCCCTTTGACCCCCAGTCTCTAGCCTGTCAATTTGCCTCCCCTAGTAGGTGGCCCCAGCATGCCATGCTGCTTGGCAGGACCGTCTGGAATGCTAAGAGGTGGGACTTCGCTTGCTGACCAGGTGTGATGGAGTTGCTTATGCTTATACCCACTCTATGGTCACTGAGACCACCTGGCTCCTGTGACCCCTGGGGGGTGATGGAGCCCTGGGAGCAGGCCAGGCTTTTCCTCAGTCATTTTCTATTGCATATTGGCATCTTACACGGGGGGCAGCCATGGAAAGCTCCTTGAGGACTTGGATCATGTCTGTCTTGTCTGCCAGTGTCTATCCAGCCCATAGTACAGTGCCTGGCACAAAGTTGAGTAAATGAATGCATCCTTTGTCTACCTTTGGGGAGATTTATCAACTACTCTGGAGCGCATTAAGTATAATTAACGGGACAGCCAGATTTGAGAAGGGGAAATGAGCCCTTCAAGTAAAGAGCCAGCAATGGCAATGCTTTTCTTGCTCTGAGGTCCTGTATGAAGAAGCTTGACCCTTTAGTCCTCATATGCCACCACTTGTATTTCTTTGGTGATAGTGCCCCTCTAGGCAGAGCAGGGGCTCAGAATTGGTTTTCTAGTAGCGGTGGATTTGCTGGAGCACATTTTGTGACCTGACTTCCCTGTCCCTAATCGCATTCATTTGTGAGCTAGATGCTGAGTGGACTTCAGCCATGTAGGAGAGAGAAGTCCAGACAGCAGCCCGTAATTGCAGCATCATTGGTCCAGGGCAGCTGAGATGGGTCAGTGGGTCACATCCAGGGCTCAGGGATGGGAAACAAGATTTTACTTGAGCTTCTTGTCTATGGCAGCCACCTACTAAACATGAATTATTCAGTCTGTATTATTCTCCCTTTGCCTTATTGTTAATTTTTGTCATTTTCTCTGTAGAACTTTATAGGAAAAGGGTTGCCTTCTCTGTGTTTAATGCATGTAGCAGACACCATGGGACTTTGTGGACTAAGGGCATCTTTGGTCAGTCTGGCGGTGTTTATTGAGGACTAGTAGGTGTTGGTCAGCATGTCCAGCACTGGCCACATGGCTGCAGGCCTTGTGTTTTTGCCCAGTGCAGACAAAGTAGGCTCCTGGCAACCAAGGATCCGGTTCTGGGCAAAAGAGGAGAAACCTTCTTGATAATTAATGACCCACATGGAAATGCTTATGCCTCAGTGCTAATATAGGGCAGTGGAGCAGCACGATCCAGAAGACTTCCTCGGAAGTCCAGTCTTGGGAATTTTCTGTGAAAAGGCATGTCCACTGTCAAGCTTGTGAAATAAATTTGGCACATTCTAGCTCCTTCTTGAAGATTCTTAATTATGCATTGGTGGAACCAAAATGTCTTGCAATAAAAAGCCTGTTGTTTAACTTTGTTTTGTTTAGTGTCATCCACACATATAATCACGGAAGTCTTTTTAAAAATAACATCCATGTTCTTTTCAAAAATTGAGGCACGATGGCATATACCTGTAATCTCAGCTACTCGGGAGGCTGAGGTGGGAGGATTGCTTGAGCCCAGGAGTTCGAGACTAGCCTGGGCAACTAAGCGAGACCTTGTCTCAAACAACAACAACAAGAACAACAAAAAACACCCCAAAACACCCATTTAAGTAGGATTAGTGTTTTGCGGGATGTGCTTTGGGACATGTTGCATACAGGACTCTGGGTTTTCTTTACTCTGAAGTTCTATCTTTTTCCTTTCCTATCCCAGTTTCTTAGGGTGAGCACATAGGAAAGATAGTGTCTCTACAGAGAATACTGAGAAACAGAGGCGAGGTTGTCAAAGAGACTTACAAGAAGCAACCCCTTCACCGGCAAATCAGTGAAATTATGAGGAGATACTCAAATTAATATCAGGGAGCCGGAGGCACGTGCCCTAAGTAGTGTCATGTTACAGAATCCCAGTTCAGCATGGTATTCAAGAAATTATTTCTACTTTGTGACTTCGTGGGTCTCCCCTTTTATTTTCCTTCTTTGTTTGAGTGCTGGGAAAATAAGTGAGGAAGGAACACTGGATCTGGATATAAAGCAACTTCATTTTGTTTGAATTTGACTCCAGAGTCAATCTCCACAATGATTGCTTCGCACTTTTCCCTGGTCTGCTTTGTCTAGAAACACAGGGAGATGAACTCTGAAATTTCAGTTATTTCTGGGTCGGCTGCATTTTTGTAATTGTTTTAATCTCATTCTTAAGTCCATCCCCTTCATTTCCACCATGGCCTGTAGGTTCAGGACTTCCTCCCCTTTCCTCTGCAGTCATCCATTCATCTGTCCATTATCCCTCACTCGGCATGGTTTGAGCTCCACTGTGTGCTAGGCACTGGACACACGGCGTGACTGAGATGCGGACACTGCTCTTGTGGTGCTTACTGAAGCTTCTCGATGTGGAACTGGATTCTAATCTTTCCAAATTCTGATCCATCCTGCTGGAGTCACATTTCTCAGTACCTCTCTGATCCTATCATGTCCTACTGAGGAACATTGAGGAGCTGCCCCACCCCCGCCCCCTGGAGCAAAATGACCTACAAGAGACTCCTTGTTCAGGTCCCACCAGCCACAGTCTAAGCCAGTTTTCCTTTCACACATCTTGGTCAACTGGATTACTACTGGGTCCCTGCCTGCCCGCAAGCCTGTCTGTCTGCCACTCCCTGGCTCCTGCAGTACCTCTGTCCTTCTTCTCCTTCTCTTGAACTCCCTCCCCCTCCAAATCCTTCCAGACCCAAATCAAATGCTGTGTTGGCTCTAACAGTTCTCTGAACTTCTCCTGCTGTATCCTGCCTGTCCTATGGTGAACCACACACTTCTCTGTCTTTTCTCTCCCCGGCAGGGCCGTGCCCCATCCGACTCGGAATCCTTGATCAGTTACCCAGCACAGGGACCTGCATGTAAATGCTTAATTCTTTCTGGAATCACGTTCTTTATACCTATGTCTATCTATATACTATGTATATAAATAATTAAAGTTGGCTAGAAAAGTTCCATTAGGAAATAGAAAATTAATTTTAAAGTCTATCATTTTTCTATAATTTTGTGTAATATGTGCTCATTTCTTTTACTTATTGGAACCAAATTTTAGTTTATGTATAGAGATTTAGATTTTATTTTGGGGTTAAGTACTACTCTATTTAGAGAGGTATGGACTATTTAAATTCTGGAAATTACTTCATATCTATTTTCACAAGAAAATTAGGGATAATTTTAGGTACTACAAAGACTTACATAGTTAGATGGGCCTCTATCATTTAATTGCATCTATCCTTTTAATGAGAACTCAGTACAATATAATTTTATTATTTCAGACTCTACTATTTAGGAATTCTTGATAGTTCAGTTACCAAGGTGGAGGATATTTTTAGTTGTTACTCCGATACTTTTTAAAAAAGCAAATTTTTCAGGCACTGAGGAAGATCTACCTATGTGTGCATAGTTAATATAATAATTACAAAGAATTCCCGTCTATTAATTACAGAATATCTGGCAGTACAGTAATATATTTGGCAACATCCTGTCAACTACTAATTCAAGTTAAGTAATTTTTTAAAAGAATAACTGTAAGTGAAGCCTTTATTAATTCTAATGGCTTTACTCTTAAATAATCTGAGTTAGTGAAATTTAACCAATTACCGGGTTGTTCTTTGTATTCAAGGGTAGTGGTTCTACACGTGTCATCCATGGGAGGAGATGTGATCCAAGAGACTGGTACCTGGTCACCTGGCCTCTTCAAATTGCATACAGCTGACACCTGCCCTTTTCTTGTGGCTCTGATTGCCATTAATTCTAAGGAAGACTCGTTTACATATGGAATGTGCATATTTTCTCTTATTTTCTCCTCACCGCAGCTATGGTTAGGATGGGCATTACTATCCCCTGAGTGACTTACTCATTTCACATAACTAGAAGGGGCAGTACTAGTACTTTCACCAGTGTCCTCTGTCTCCATCTCTGCACTCCACCACACTGTCTTTCAAATAGTAGTGACTCAGGTTTGCAAAGCAATATACATCTATTACCTAATTTGTTTTAAAAGAACTCACCTTGTTGAGATTGTTATATAGTGGATCTGCCTATGGCTTTTCTTTGCTAGCAATCCCTACTTGTATGCCATTCTTCCCCACCTCCTTCAACATCTATTGTGCTTAATATTCACACATAAAAGACACTCTGAAAATATTTGACATGAGATACAGTGTCATCAGACAGTATTTTTTTCTGTGCACTCTGCCTTCATTTGGCTGTCCTCAGGTTGCTCTGAGTTATATGCCCTAGGCCAGACATTAGCTAAGTAGTGTGTCCTACCTTTCCCATCTCTGCCCTGCACTTTTCTCATTGGAACCCTATCCTCAATCCTTCTCATTTCCTATGCAGACTTGTTATTCAGAAAGAATCATTCATTCTAAAGCCCAAATCATTATTTACAAATAGATATTGAGCCTACCTACTTTCAGGGAATTTGTATTTTAATGAGATATAAGAAACATTTAGCCAAAGAAATGACCTTCTAATGGTAGAATTTAATCTTAGTGAGCAGCAGAAAGATAATTTTTTGAAGCTAGGATATTCTTATTGGCACCCTTGAAATTACAGAGGTAGGTGGTCTCCCACTTCACTCACCTGGGAAATCAGTCTTGTCCTTGTCCTGCTGTGATCCCCCTCCTTAGAAAAGAGAAGGCTGGCAAGAGTGTTGCTTGCCAGTGGGTAGAATAACTGCTTCCTGAGATCCAAGTATTATTGGTTCTGTCTTACCATTTAATGTTTAAGTAGCACTTGCTGGTGCAGTTGAGACAGAACGTTTGCAGCAGCTCCATGCCTCATAGTTATAAAGAAGTAAAGGCTTGTGCTATGGACCTTTAACTTGTTTTTTAAAAAAGCAATCAACAAATATTGATTAACACTTCAACTGTCTCCTCAAAGACATTTTGATCTTTTTGATTCCATTTTCTTTGTCTATTGGTTGTGTCACTGAGCAGTGTGCTGTGTAAGTAGCAGAATCCATGACAGCTTTTAGTTTCTTTTTTTTTGTGGAGAGAAGTCTGTGTGAATGGTGTATAATCTCACATGCTTAGAAAAGCCGTGGTCTCCAAGGTGTAGTGGTGAAGAGTGTGGGCTCTGGAGTCAGATGGCCTGAGCTTCATTCAGGCTTTGGTGTGTACTCAGTCTGTGATTTGGAGCAAATTACTTACCCTCTAAACTCACTTTCCCCATCTATACAACGGAGATAATGTTAGTACCTGCGTGGTTGTTAGTGGTTGTGAGTAAGACTAAATAATTTTGGAATGAACCATGCACTGTGCCTGGCACCTACTAAGTATTGAATGATGGCTAGCTATGATTCTTTTCCTTTTGGCTCAGTGGTCCAGGTTTTCTCTGGGTCTCCTTGTACGTTCACTTCTAGAACATAGGGAGTTATATATAGAAGCTTCCGTAGGACTCTGTAGGGACTTTAGCTTCTATTGCCTTAAAGCCTTTGGAATTGAATTATTTCAGGAAGAATTTCTTTCTTTGCAGAAGGACTTTGAGAAGAAAGTAAACTTTAACTCTAGATTCTTGCCTGCCTTCCAGGCCATGTCTTTATTCTGTTCTTAAATATAGCTGCTCCAACAAATAGATTGACACAGTACTGTCTGTGCCACACTTTTATTTCATGGCATGGGGAATACACAGGAGTCTCCTCAGACGGCCTTGCAACTTATCTCAAATATAATTCAAGTCTTGAAATGATTAGGTGGATGTGTGCATTCTAGGAACAGTTGGAGGAGATAAATGTCACTAGCAAATGCTTTCAGAACTTTCCCTCAGACTCCTGTGAAAGTTACAAAGGGGTGGTAAATCTATCATTTAATTGCTTGGGGTCCATTAAGGCCCTCTGTATTTTCTTTGGGCTCTGGTCAGGTAAACTAGTATGCATATTTATAGCCAATTCAAATGCCCCAAAAAGATCACTGACCAATGGCTATCCTTATGTTTAAAAGTCACCAGATAAGACAATTTCTCAAACAACTTCAGCAGGGCATTCCAGAAATGCTTGATCTCATACTTCTCTGCCCTATAATAAATAAATACAATTTTGATTTCATTTTAGAGTAATTAATCTGAACTTCCCCTTCTGCGATGTAAAGTAGAAAAATGTTCTATCGCTCTTTGAACATTAGATTCAGAAGAAAATGCCCTAAACATTCTGCTTAATTAAAGCCTAAAGAGGTGGTACAAATTTTTCATGATTAATTGAACATGCATATTTTGACTGATACATATTTATATGATTTTATCATAGGAAAATTTTATATGTTATACAAACTGTTCTCTTTGGGAATGTGATTTAATGCTGTAAACATTTTGCCTTTATTGTTACATTGTTCATCATGAAAAATACACAGGCTAATGGCTGTAAGATAATGTAATACAGAAATTTGTTATGTGAATCTTATTTGAGGTAATTTCAAGTCTCTAATGGCACAGACCTTTAGCCTAAATATACGATAGGTAATCAGGTTTTCCCTAGTTTGAAAAACATATTTTAAAGGAGATCAAGTTAGAAAAGTTAAAGTGCTAGAGCCTTCTATTTTGCCAATGTAAAGCATGCACGTCATTCTTGGGTTTCAATTAAGAAAAAGATGTGGTTGTTGAAGTGAACCAATCCCTTTGGCTGTAAGCACTTAAGAGAAGTTCACTTTTCTTACTGTTTAGGATGGGGACACCATCTCATGTCTGGTGGCAGAATTTCAAGCTATATTTGGCTCACAAAATTAATTTAGATAATCACAGTTCTTTTTTAGTTTCTTAAGTATAATATTAATATAAATGACTTTTATAAGTCTAGAATACCTGGGATATCTGAAAATGTTTTCTTGAATTTTTGGACTAACCCACTTATCAGACTCATCTTTGGATCATTATATTGATAACGGTTTGATGACAGAAAAGCAGAAACTGGATGGAAGTTTTCCAAAGTGTTTGCATTTATGAAACAGAATTTTATGAAAAATGGAATATTAATTTACTTAACAGAAAAAATACTAACCACTGTTCTAAGAGTTTTCCAACTGCCAGATACAGAACAATAATGCACATTTTCTTTGGTCTCACCTTCTCATATTGTTACTTTGTCGGAAGAATGATTTATAAAAATGATGTTTTAAAATTCTACTTTTTTTGTTGATTTGTTAGGTCTATTATAAGAAAGTATCCTTGCCTCCCTTTAAAAAATGACAAATGGGTCTGTCTGGTGATGCTGGAGTGAAGCTTGAGAGAGACATGGGACTGCCCTTTGGCTCCAAGCATCATTCCTCCAGGCCAGGTCTGAGTGGCATGCTAAGCCCCTGGCCTTGTGATAGTTTTATACTATACCTTTTCTCATCTCATTGTTGGTCCATTAGACTTAAAGATCTAGGACTGAAAAAATCTACGTTTTGTTTCCCAAACCAGACTATTTAAAGGAAGAAACAACAAGGGGAACCCAATGCATGTTCTCAAATGGTTCTTGGAAAGTGGGGTCTCCTCATTAAACTGTGAGGCCAAATGATTTCCCCCGTAAAATTTTTTTTCTTTACAGATTTCACCAGAGTCAAGCTTATTGTCAGCGGATCATTTGTGAGAGTTTTGCTGTATCATCTTCTTTTTCAGGAATTTAAGATTTTGAAGCATCTTATTGATTGGGAAAAATACAAACTATTAGTGCTAGTTAGTTTAGTAATGACAGCTGATTGTTTTAAAAACATGCTATTTCTAATCTAATTTAAGAAAACTCCTCCATACTCTAAGGTAAATTATGGAGCTTTGTTAATTCTTTGTACTATGTAAAATGTTTATATGTAGACAGATGCCATATTGGAAATCATGTAAAATATAAATAAAAATTTTCTTTGAATAGAACAAATTATTAAATACAGTTAAACATTTGAATTCATATTATGACTCCATTTCAAGAAAGTTTTGTTATCAAAAATGTTTGGCTAACATCAGAGTTCATTTTTTACAGTCTCATTTGACAATTAAAAATAGATAACAATATATAATATGTGAAATAGAAAAAGTCACTGAAATGACAGTATTTATCCCATTAAGGTAAATAAAATGCTGAAAGTAGTTTTGAGTGATGATTGAGGAAAAAAGCTGTCTCACTGCACTACAAATCAGTTTGCTTCTAATTTGCAGGCTGATGACCACACTGCCTCAAACCAAATCCTTTCCCTGGAAATGGCGTGATTGCATGACAGACTCTATGAACCATGAATATGTCAACAGCTCATGGACCAGGCCTTGCTTAGCAATTAATCTTTGGGGGATTTTATTTAGAAATCAGAGAAGACCATACTAGAGCTTGTTGGTGATTTTGTGATTACCATTCATGTCTGGAGCATGAGTGTGGGTTAGTACAAAAAAAATTCCATAAAGGAAGAAGAGATGTGGCAGTCTTTCTGTCTCTCTCTCTCTCTCTGTCTGTCTCTCTCTCTCACACACAAACACACACACACCCCCACACAGTCAATTGGGAGGACAGAGAAAACTTAAGGTACAGCTAAAGTACCTAGGAGGCAGCAAGGAAACGTTTCTTGGGCTTCTACTTAAAGTTTTCTTTTATTTCCCAACCCGCCCCCGCTCCAGAGGCCAATGTTTCCTAAACTTCAGTTATTTAAATATCACCATCATAATTTTTATCACAACTTCTTACACCTGCACTATGATTTACTCAATATATTTTACTAAATGACACTTTAAAAGCCTATCTTTGTTTTAGGAAGTAGTATTTGTGGTATCACAGGCTCATTGTGCCAGTTAAATTTGTTTTCTTCTTATACAAAGGAAAAGAAACACAGCATTTTAACTAGTGGAAATATTTGCATACCACCTAAAACCATTCTGAGCATCCCCATGACATGAGTAATGGGTCCTCTGGGAGCTGATAGGACCACCAGGCTGGCTGAGAAATATCTGACACCCCCATTACCATCCCTCCATCCAGGGCCCATGAACCGTATCACATGGAGAATTTAAATCAGGCCTGCGTTTCCCTGAGCACACCGGTGCTCGAGGCTGTTGTCAGAGGCTGCTCAGTGAGCCAGGCTCGTCCCTTTCCATTGCCAGAACCTGGCCACTCACATCTTTCCTTTCATGACTACACGCCTTGCTTGGGAACCACTATATTGCAAGAGTAGACGACAGCCCATATCATTTAACAGTAATAAGGAACTTGTCATGGTTGAGCCTGGCGCCTGACTGTCAAGGTTCACGTGAGGGCATCACATTTGTAGTTATCACCCTACAGATTGTCCCCCCATTGCACATCTTGCAGGCTTTCAGCAGAACGTTTGAAGAAATGGGTCATTTTACAAGCTTCATTAGCACTGGGACAGGTTTTAGTAGTCAGATTAAGTATTTTTACCAGGCTAAGAAGCCCTAGGAGCCCTGGTAGCTCTGTAGTCATGCTCTGGTTTTTTAAGTAAATGTCTTTTGGAAACATAGGAGCCACAAAAAAAAAAAAAAAAAAAAAAAAGAAAAGAAAAGAAAGAAAGAAAGAGAGAGAAAGAAAAAGCAAAAAGCCTTCCCTCCAAGAGCTGGCCGTCCTACTCAGTCAGAAAATGGCGAGGTCCGGAAACTAAAATCAGACCTCAGTAGCTCTGTCAGGTTCAGGGTGTGTCTAAGTTTGAAGGGATGTTTGCTTCTGATATGAACATTTTTCTTATACTTTTATTATAGAAGATGATGTGTCAAATGTACAAATAATGTGTGCCTGGTGCCAGAAAGTGGGAATCAAGCGCTATTCCCTGAGTATGGGAAGTGAGGTGAAAAGCTTCTGCAGCGAGAAGTGCTTTGCGGCCTGCCGACGAGCCTACTTCAAGAGAAATAAGGTAAGAGCACGGGAGAGAGAGGCGGCCCACGCAGGCCTCACCAGCCCACACGCGCATGTGCCTCGTAGCTTCTAGCGGAAAACACTGTGCACCTTTTTCTTTGATAGTTTTATTCTTTCTGTTTTGTCCGTTCCCTTTCTCTGTCATGCTTAACCTTTTGGAAGAAGGAATCCCCTTCTAATGTGTTTCTCTTGGCTTGGTGTTTGAATTCTGAGAGGCTGAATGAATCTGATGAGGACACGGTGATCGCAGCTGGTATTCTAATCGACAGTGTCTCTCCAGCAGTAGAGTACATGGACTAGACCGGGAAAGATGAGTGGTAGAGATTTCCTATGAAAGCCAAGAGACTAGCCACAGAAGCATGGCCAGAAAGCTTTAGTCCACTCAGTTTAATCCTGTTCCCAGTGGGCATATTGCTATTGCTCTTTCCAAAGTCTGACCCACAAATTCTAGTCAAGAAAAATGTCAAGTCTCTCTTGACACTTTCTGTTAAAGTTGATTGATACTGAGAAAAAGTGAAATGATGAATACACAAACCAACATGGCTCGCACAGCCGAGCATTTGCGAGAAGCATGGTGGGTAAACACAGGAACAGCCATGGTTATACTTTTTGTATTTTTTAAAAAGACATCCCAGGTCTGAAAATGTCCTTGTAGAAGAGTTTTAGCCATCACTGATGGGAAATGGAATGTATGATGTTTTTACAATCACACACACACATACACACACAACTGCTTTCTTAAACCTCAAAGAACTGTTTGTAGCCTTTTGCCACCAAGTACTGAGGTAAATTACTAGTCCTCGATTATTTTCCATTGATCTGTAAAGCTTCCTTAATTCATAAAATCATCCACATTTTGCTAAGCATTTCCATTTCTATGATACAAGATCAAAATCTGTTCGTTCTTAAAGCAAACAAGTATGATTTTTAAAAAGTTTGATATTTGCAATCCTGAAATGCTAATCATGGGCTCACTGCATTGCAGGAAGCTCTGCTTGCAGCAAACTATCTCCTGCAAATTTGGGTCACATTCATTCTGCCAAAAAACATAATGCCGAAAGAATTAGGCTGCAGAATTCAGCAGGGTGGAATTTTAGTAGCGGTCTCTAAGAATTAGGCTCATAATCTTCACTGGAACAGAGAGGCAAGTAAGGAAATTGTTTGGAATTCTTTTGGGACGGTCAGCGGTGGAGTTCACTTTCCCTTGGGAGGGCCCTGTGAAGCTGGGGAGGAGGGTGGGAAGACCGACACATGGGAGACACGTTTTGTTTTAATATAGGGGGATTAAAATGATCTCCAAGACCCTGGGGCTCCCGTTTTGAATGCTGAGCACTGGGGTAACAATCCCAGGAGTGGGCCCGATGCTTTCTTCTTCAAAGCCCTACTTACCACAACAAAATACTTTGCATTCCATCCTGGAAGATGGCTATAGAGCAGGGCTTTTTGTCTTTCTGTAATTCGGAGGGGTTATAGGTCTGAATCTTGATGGGCTGCCTGTAGTGAATAAAATCAAGCAAGATGGATTTGTTGCAATCATGGCAATACATGCTACACTTTGCAAACCGATTTTACTTTACAGTAAGCCTTTGAAGAAAGGCACCTGATTCCATTTGGAAAAACTATCTTTTACATCATTATAAAGTTTAAGGTCAAATTGATTTTAAACTTCCATAACATATATTTTTGAAAAACAGATAACTAGGGGCCAAGATAAGAATTAGTATTTGGAATATTTACAGTAGGTAAAATCAGCAATGGGAGGAGGACCACCAGGAGTTATTGGAGTAGATCTTTGAACATCTTGCAAAACCGTGGAGTTGCAGTGGTTTGGTTGTTAGCCAGTGACTGCTGGCTGATCTTAGTAGTCTATTAGTGTGTGTACAATACCTGTCTTCTCTGCATTCTTCACCCTTATTTATGTATCCTAAAGCTCTGCCATCCTATGCCTTCTTGTTTTTTTTGAAATAGAAAAAATAAACTGGTCATATCACCTGCTGGATTCTTTTTTTTAAAAGAGTGTTATCTCTGTAACAATATTGTATTACAATAAACATGTACTGCTGCTGCATTTCTGTTAACTGATAGGATTTTGTGGTCATTTCATTTAGGGCTTGGGTTTCCTAATGGATTGTATTAGATACCAGTCTCCATCCTGCCATTTCTAAGAACTGCTGTAATAAGCCCCTGGGTGTTTCCCACTGAAGACAATAGCAAATAGCTACTTCTCGTCTTGTATCATTTAACAAAATCCTTAGTCCTCATTATTAAAATTGTGGACTTTCTTAACCTTAGAAAAAAGGGCAAAATTCTTCCCCATTTCTATGTAACAGATTTTTCTAGCTAAATTCTACACTTTTAAATATTGAGAAGTAGATGGAAAACAGTGAATAATGTGTGTGCAGAACAGAATTTTGCCTTAGGTATACTGTAGATTTTTAAAAAAACATAAAATTAACTATGCTGTAAATTATCCTTTATAATGACAGCCCGCTTCTTGCTGGATGGCATGCTGGGATCTAAAAATGGTCTCTGAGTTGAACTCAAATTGCATGCATAACTTTACAAAGAAAAATCCTAGTAGAAAAGGTAGCTAATTAGGAGCAGTATTCAGCTGACCTCTGTTTTGTGTCTGAGCAACACCTGCATTTGTGAATGTAAATTGGACAGCTGTGCCTGTGGTCCTCTTTCCTCTTCACAAACGCTTGGGTATAGAGGCAGGAATTGATTTGCTGCTAAAAACAAGGACAAAAATAGCCCAACTCTCAAAATGACGGCCCACTGAAAATGGGCTCTTCAAATGTTGTTTGCTTCCCAAACCTTCATTTCTCTTTGGGTCTCTCTGTCTGTTTAATAGGAAGGTGTGGGGTGGTGAAAATGTCACATACATCCAGACCCTGTCACTATGCAATAAGGTGGGATGGACCGAAGCTAAGTTAACCCTTGATAGCATGTAGGTTGTATTTTTTTTTAGCTGAATTTAAAATTTTATTTGAAAAGTTGTTTGGATTGCTACAGATATGTAAGCTTGCTTCAAAATGCTTTTATTAAACACTGCTAGGAGAGTGCCATGAATCACAGCTATATCCACTTAAGGAATCTACTAGTTTACACATTTTAGGATGTTGGCTCTAAGAAGTTTATAGTGTTAATTCATAATATATTCTGTAGAATCCTTATCCCAAAGGCTCAGTTGCTGGCTCAAAAGTGTTCAAAACAGTGGGGAAGAAAAAAATCCACAACTAAAGGACACGGGGAGCACTGTAGGGGGGAAGGGCATGCCTTTAACCGCACTTGGATGAGGCAAAGACTTAAAGTGTAACCATAATGTTTGTACCCTCACAATACCCTGAAATAAAAAAAAAAAAAAGAAAAATCCTTATGTAGTCGGTGAGCATCGGTTGAACAATGGGATATCAATCTCATTGGTTGATGCACTAGAGATTTTTCAGCCTACTAATAGCTCGTTCTTTTCTTAGCCCCTTCTTGGACTTGAAAACATTTCTAGCCTAGTGATTCACCTAGGAGTTGGAAAGTTGCAGAGACTCCTTAGTGGTTTTGCACTCTTGTACATTTAGTACAGCTTGCCAATACAGTTTTATTTTGCATAATAATAGACACTTAAAAATACTCTTTCCTAAGGGAATAATTCTTTGTAAGCATTATCTCTCTAAAAAGGAGAGTAACAAACAAGACCACAAATAGTAGTCATTTCCAAAATAGCCTGTGTTTGATCTTTTTCCTTTTGCATGGGAAATATCCTATTGTCTAAATTAATATCCAAATATTGAGCAGGAAATAAAAATTAAAGACAAATGGCCAAGGCCGGCAATGTAAAGAGTGATTGTTAACTTTTCTTGTTTGGGTCTGAAGTTTATACTGTTCTTTATGGATTAGTAGCATTGATAATTTAGGAGTAAATGCAAATTCCTAATAGCTCCAAAGTATTGCTTCCTTGTTCTAACTTTTCCATGATTTGAAACAAGAACAGATAGAAATAATTCTTCAATATCATAATGTTGCTATTTCCCAGGAGAGCATAGTGGGAAGAAAGCAACGTGGATCACTGATAAGGATAAGGATGCATTAAAAAGAAAAGATTATATAGATGGAAACCACATTTGCAAATGATGCCATTAAGATTTCCTAACTATCATTATAATAATAACATAAATATTCAACAAGGGGAATATTGTATAATAAGCATTTCTTTTACTTTCAAACTATATCCCTGGGTATGTGGCAATCTCTTCTTAGAAGAGATTTCTTTTGGAAGAACCCATCTCTAATTAGCATTTATCATCATTGTATCTGGTCTTATATTTTATTTAGACATAGACTATTTGTCTTTTTATTAAACTTGAATATATCCTGGGAAAGATTTCTTGGTTTCAGACTTAATTATAGAACCTGGTAGTGCAGAAGAAATGTGTAACAATTTCTCTGTTAATCTAGCGATTAACCTGTCTACTCTTTTTCCTTTAAACACCTGCAAGATTTAATTTGCAAAATGGCTATCATTCATGAAGGTTTGGAGAAGGCCATTAAGAAATTACTTGCAGTTACTGTCCCCTGACCATCTGAAGCTCAGGCCATAGACTTGCTCTTGTCATTTGCTTGCAAATATCCCTGGTCCACAAGTAAATGTGCCCAGGAAGCCCCAGGATTCTTCTTGTGGCTTCCTCTTGTTTTTCTCAGGCATCAGTGAGCCTTTTGGGTCTGTCTACTTGCACCCTGGCCTGCAGGACAATTGCTTTGGTTCTGCAGTGTCCCTTGGTACTGTGCGGTAAGCCTGCCCACTGCCTTGCATGTAGAGTGGCCTCCTTCTCCCAGGGCTTTCGTCTGCAGGCCAGCAGCTGAGTTTCCTTTTGGTCACAGCAAACAGGGGCGTCCTCAGGAAGCTCTGGGGAAAGAACAACAAACCCAACTGTTTTCTTGTTCTCTCGTATTTTGAAATATGGAATGGAATATTGATGAGCTGCTGCAAATGAGAGTCTGTGAGAAGCAGTAGCAGAGAAGAGGGAAAACGGCAGCCCTTGGAAACACATTTGGGGTGGGGCTAGAGAAGAACAGTCTTGCCTAGTAAAGTAAGGCGTAGGTCAGTTTCAAGTGACACACAGACCCTTGAGGAAAGCCAGCAAGCATTCCAGGGCAGAGGTTCTGCAGGTGGCGTGGGACACAAGGCCCTAGAAAGCCATCAGAAGCTTGTGGGGGGAGGCATGTGATCTTCGTATTTACCAAAACCCTTGAAAACCACTTGACAAACACTGGTCTAAGGGATATCTGGAACATAAACAAGAATAGAGCAAGTGGCTTTGTACTGAAAGAGAGGAATAGCAAGCACTTCTAGTTTTTAATGGGCTACATTTCAGGAGATTGTGGAGGAAACAGAAAAACTCTAACCCACTACACAGAATGGACATCGATTTCCGAATAACATTAGATAGTTTAGATTAAATATGAAGAGATGATCAAAACTCTAAATGGCTTCAAGCCCCTATCTGTGTTCAACATTTCTTTTCAGTGAGGAGAAGGAAGAGGGGGGATTTTTCATAAATCCGAATCCAGTCACCTAGGGATCAATACCCAGGGCTATTGGCACATGTTAATTTTCCGACACAGTAAATCTCTGGCAATCCTTCTGGTGATAGCTAATGCTATTCACTTAAATCTAGTTTTTCTCCTCTGAACTGCCGGTAATTATCCAATCCATCTAAAAGGCACGCTCCCTTTTAACATTAACCACAGTGTCAGATTGCATCAGCCACATTGTGTTCTGGTGACTGCTGCTGCCGAGTGATGAATGTGCGCGTTTGGAGTTCATAGTCCAACTGTCTGTTTGGGCAGTGGGCAGTCCAGTGAAACAAATGACCAGGAAGGGATCTATTCATTTGGAACGTACGTTCTCCTTATCGATCCAGTCACTTGCATTGCCAAGTTTCTCACCTTGCCACTAACAGTGTTCAGCTTTATCTGAAGAATGAGCATTTGAAGAATTATCTAATGGGTCGTTTTGATGTGCTCTCCCGTCATAAGCTGCATTCAGCCCAGAGTTACTCTTTGTGCCCGACTTAAAAAGGAAGGTGTCATGAGACCTTATTAATAACAAGCAGAGGAGGGAGAAGGTTCTGAGAGTACTCGGTGAGCTGTCCAGAGAAACCAGGAGAGAATGATTATGCATTTTCCTGGGATAGTAGTTATACTCTGTTAATTCAAATGCTTTGTTAAAAATGTTAAATATCTAAATAAATGCATGCATAGGAGGGCAGGTAGTTGCCTCAAGATATTTTAAAGTAGTAGATTGAATCCAGAATTTCTCTTATTCGTGTTTGCAATATCTTGTCACAAAACTGAGTATACTCAAGAGAGCCATAAATGGGAGAGCCACGCTATAGGCATTCCTGTGTTTATTCTTATTTTCCTCCCTTTCAATACCTCTGGATAGCTTTCATGCACATAAGCGAAAGTGTGAACTGGGCAAGCCACGTGTAATTCTTTGTTCCTTGGGCTCTTTCCTCTTTGTTCATATTATCACAGATTAGGATGGAATAAAGAAAATCTTGCTGCAGATGGCCACTTAATTTCTGCTCCAGCAGTTCTGACCGAGGATGGGAAATTCCCTGTGTTACAATCCACTCTTGGGGTGGCTATGCACACAGTGGAATCTAATGTCTACTGACAGACTGCCTTTGGAGGTTACAAACATCAGGCTGCTTCATTCTCTGTAAACACAGGCTGTGGGCCAGGGCTGGGCACTACTACAAGCACTCGAAGGCAGATCAATGGTTTAATGAATCCATAAAGATGCCTGGACTCTGCTGCAATTTACTGAGCACTCTAGTTAAATGAAACTCCTGTAGTCTTTAACAAAGACAGAGATAATCAATGGCCGGGATGGAAGGCAGCGTCCAGTAATCACGACCTCCCAGAATTTGTGTTGTCTCATTGGTACCAGAGGGAAAGTCAGATTCAGACTCTGAGGCTCACTATATGTCTGTGTTGATATTTGCTCAATGTTGAGAGCTGAATTTGGGCCAGAGATAACATAATCTTAGTGTTGCTTCTGTGAGGACTATTTTTAAGCTATGGAATATTATCTAAAATAACATTTCTTTACAGTGACAAGATGAAGCTCAAGAATTATATTTGCTTTTAACATGCAGTGTCTTTGTAAGTCATCCCCATGAAAAGTAAATAGGGGAATAAAATCCATTCATGATTAAGTCCTCAAAATGTCAAATTGCATAGTGTTGGAGAGCCCTGATTAATCTTGCCGTGGTAAAATATTCCTCATTAGTTTGCTTTGGTTAAGGGTTAGCCACTCCTATTATAAATTCAGACATTAATGTATTTTCTGCCTAATTCATCTTCGAATAGAGGAAAATATAGTTAGTACATATGAATTTTTTACTTCCAAATGTGCTTTGGAAACACTATTGTGATTTATGAGAGAGCTTTGGAGGCATGTAGGAGAATTCTTTCATGAATATGTTGAAATGTATTTAAAAGTATTCAACCACTTTTTTTTTTTTTTTTTTGAGACAGAGTCTTGTTCTGTTGACTAGAGTGAGTGCAGTGGCGTCAGCCTAGCTCACAGCAACCTCAAACTCCTGGGCTCAAGCGATCCTTCTGCCTCAGCCTCCCGAGTAGCTGGGACTACAGGCATATGCCACCATGCCCGGCTAATTTTTTCTATATATTTTTAGTTGGCCGATTAATTTCTTTCTAATTTTAGTAGAGACGGGGGTCTCGCTCTTGCCCAGGCTGGTCTCGAACTCCTGAACTCAAACAATCCGCCCGCCTCGGCCTCCCAGAGTGCTAGGATTACAAGCGTGAGCCACCACGCCCAGCCTCAACCACTTTTGATTGTGGAAAAACAATTGCCTTGGCTTTGAAATGATTATTTTTCCACAGAAATGGTACAACTTAGGACATTTGTCACACAGACTAAAACTTTCTTAATATTTAACTTTCTTGATTAGCAAATTAGCATTAGGAGCTAGATCCTACCCCAATAAGTGTATTTTGGGGGTTCAATGGGTTATAGGAATGTTGGGGTATTATGACTGTTAATCTTCTTTCACAGGCCTTTTGCCAAACATTCCATGATAAAGTGGGGATTTCTATATGGATCCAATAAACGATATGTTATAATCTATTTTGGTAGAATGATTTCATATTATTTAAAATATGGTGAGCAGATCTGTGACTGCACATCTAACTCTTTGTTATAAGAAGAATCTTCAAAGGCCCTGACACTTTCTGTGCTCATCTGTAGAACCGTATGTTCCATAAGTTGGAGCAGTCTAAATTGTTGATATCAAAGAAAAAGGGGGATTTGCCCAATAGGAGAGAAATGCCACCCTACAGCTTTTTTTGTTTGTTTTTAGCCAAGCTTTAAAAGAAAACCCAAAAGCTTTGTTATTTATTCATCCATTCATTCTTTAAAAAATAAAATAAGTACTCACCATCAAATTGGTATTAACTGATCAACACGTAAGTATACATATAAGAATAACATCTACTGGATGTCGGGCAGGGGGGAGGGGGAGGAGGGGACGAGTATTTGCATACACAAAGAGTGCAATGTGCACTATCCAAGGGATGGACATGCTTGAAACTTGGACTTGGGGGGGAGGGGGGAGCGAAGGGCAACATATGTAACCTAAACATCTGTACCCCCATAATATGCTGAAATAAAAAAAAAAGACAAAAAAATAAAATGAAATAAAAAGCTCTACTGAGCCCCTATAATGTGTGAGGTATGTTTTAGATTTGGTGAATACACTATTGAACAAGAGAAAAAGTCCCCGCCTTGAAAGACTTACGTTCTAGCAGGGGAGATAGATAACATACAAGTTTTAAAACTGTATATGGCATACAGTTTCAGGCAGGGATAAGTGCTGTGGAGAGAAAGCAGAGTGCAGGGACAGATAGTGAGAGGGTACTGTTTTATATCTGGTGATCACAGAAGTTATTTTTGAGGAGGTGACATGTGGGTACGGACAGAAGGAAGTGACGGAGCTAGTTGTGCAAGGAGCTCATAGCAGAGGATCCCAGAGAGGAGGGGAAGTGAGTGAGAAACAGAGGTCCCGAGGCAGGAGTAGGCTTAGCATTTTGGAGCAGGAACAAGAAGGACAGAGTGTCTGGAACTGAGGGATCCAGGTGTGAGGGCCACATCACGAAGTTGGAGAGGCAGTAGTTTGGCTTTCACTCTAAGTGTGGTGGCCACTGTTGGAAGCTGTTGAGCAGGGTGGGTGATATGATCTGATTTTCACTGTTGATTAGACCTCTGTCGAGGAAGTAATGCATTTAAGATCCTGTATGCAAAGGGGACCTGGAGAGTAAGAAAGGCAACAGCATTCCCATCAAAGTTGGGTGTGTCTGGCAATAGAAAACTTAAAATATCTTTTTCACTGAATTATTCATTAGTAGTTATGAAACATTTCCCAGTAGCAAAAGTGTGCTGAACCAATTTCATTTTGTTTTTTATTTTTTTGTGTGTGTTTTTTTCTGGCGGGGGGAACGGGAGGAATGTGTAGGAGGAAAGGAACCAAGGAGGGATGGTATTGGTTCTGACACAGCGAGTTTCGTTCTATAGGGCAGATGGGGCTTATCCCAAACCCAGTGGGAAGGGGAGCTCCACAGGCAAGCTCCACACAGAACCCAGTTCTTGGGCTGGGCGACCACAGGATTTCTCGAGCTCGTCCCTTAGAGGTAGCTTGATGATTAGGAGATGGTAACTCTGAAGGGACCATCTTTGGGTAAAGGGATTATTTTGAAGTCTTAATCATAGTTTGGTGATTACTTATAGGGTATATCAGGATTTTTAATACAAGTAACAGAAGATCCAACTCAGACTGGTGCAAACAGTAAAAGGCATCTTTTATCTGACAGAGCTATAAAGTCCTGCACTAGTGTGTACTTTGGGGTAGGTTGGTTCAGCAGCACAGTGGTCTTATCACGGTCACATTTCTTCTACCTCTATATTCTCCTGTATAGAGTTTTGGCCCTGCACCAGGCAAGCTCCCCAGAGGTCATGAGAAGGCTGCTAGCAGCAATCAGGGATACATGCCTCCTTGCTCACACCCACAAGAATGAGTGCTTCTGTCCTAGCATTCCAAAAAAGAGTTGTGAAATTCACACTCGTCTATGCTTGTACTACATCCTCACACCTGACGATGGACAATGACCAGAGAGAACAATGGAATGCTCTGACTAGCTTGTGCCAATCAGGGCTTCTCTCTGAGGCTGGAGTTGAGCTCGTTTTCCTCTAAAGCCCATGGGCTGCACAAGGAAGGGTAGCTATCAGAATGAAAATCTGGGACTGTTAAAAGAGAGAGGGGATCGGAGTGGTGGCTGATGGTAAGTGCCAGCAAATGTCCCCTAGAGAGAAAGAGAGGTGATCTCATGAGCTTATTTCATGAAGTTGAATTCTTTACACAATGAATGTGTCATGCCTATTCACTCTTGACATGTGGAAGAAGTAATTGGAATCCAAGTGTGGATTGAAAGAGAAAAATGTGGTTAGCATTCATCATAGGATCCTTAGATGAACTACCTCTTCTACTCAGGACCAGCTGTTTTGAGAAACCTGACTATTAAAGCATTGGCTTTCATACCAGGACAAATGTGCTCACTCTTTCTTTTCACTCTTTTTGAACTCTAGTACATGAGATCGCACAGAACTAAAACAGAGGGATTGTGGTTAGCTGTTAGATATCCCCATTTATGAAGAGGAACGATGGTACAGTTAGAGCAGCAGATAGCCCTGTACAGAGTTTCACCAGTGTACGTGGCCTGAGAGAGGTTGGCCAAGGACCATATTGGATGTGGGGAGGCAGAGGTTTTGGACGAGATGTGGATGGGATGAGGCTTGTGTGCTATCAAGAGTTAACCTGCCCACACATTGAAGCTACTTTCTTTGTGTCTGGAAACTTTTGCTAAACAGAAAGGAAAGGGAAGTGTTCAAAAGACTTGTGATTTAGTCTAAGGCTGAATGCATCAAGTGCAGTTGGCCAAAGGAGTAGAGGTCTTGAAGGTTGCAACTTTCACAGTTATTAAGTAATGTATTTTATTTGACAAATATTTGTTGAGCAGCTACTATATGCCAGGCACTGTGCTAGTCATTGGAGTTACTGTGGCCAACAAAAACCTAGTCCCAGTCCTCATGATGCTTACAGTCCAGTGGGGGACAGATGTTTATTTGTTTAAATAATAACACAAATGTGAAATTGCCACCATGATAAGTGTTATGATGGTGTGGGCACAGTGCTGTGAGAGCCTCTCACAGGGGGATTTGAATAGTCAGAAGATCTGGAAGTTTCCCTGAGTAAGTGGTGCCAGAACTGAATCTGAAGGATGAAGAGGTGTTAAGTAGGGAAAGAGGAAAGAAAGCGCTTATTGGGCTGAAGACACAGCGATGTGATTTCTAATTCTAGCATTGATTTGCTCCTTCTTGGCTAATGTCGAGTTCTTTGTGAAGGAATGGAGCTTTACCCGCAAACAAGAAAACAATTGAACAAACAAAATATTCCCTGGAACGATATCCCATTCATCCATTTGTTTGTAAATTCATTCATTCATTTATTCAACCAGCCCTTGGGAATTCATTGCTTGCCTGCTGGCCTCCGCCTGCCCTGACTTTTCAATCAGATTCATGGACTGTAGAGTTAGCATATTAATACCAAATCATGTCAGGGAGTATATTGACAGCTTGCAACTCCTGAAGTTGTAGAAGTTGTAGAAGTATTTTGTAAATACGTAATAATACTGTAACAATAACAATGATAACTGTAAGAGCTTAAGTGTTTTCAGTTATCAAATATATTAGAAAAACTACAATGACAACAGATAAAAGATTGGGTGAAAATGTACTGATTTGAGAGAGGATAGTGTAATTACGGTCTGATGAATGTGGTTGAAAAATAAATGGGATAAGACTTTTTGATGTAAAGAGCCACAGAAAGGGCAGATGCTCACCCCCCTTCACCACCACTAGGTATGGAGAAGAGATGGTTTTGTTATATGTAGAGAGAACTATGTGGTTATATTAACATTAATGCAAAGGCAGACAGGAAGTTTGGGTAATGATAAATTCCAGAACAGAGGAATGCCTATTGACACTCAGGTCCCCAGGCCAGACAACTGGGATAAAATGGAAACAGAACAGCATGTCTGCTGGCACGGTAACAGAGGGCGACTCTCACGGCACAGTGGTGCAGTGGGAAGGAAGGGATTCTCCTCCCTTTCTTTGTATTCTTTGTTTCAGACTCGTATCTAATTTTAGTGCCTAGGATCATGATGACAACTTCTAGAAACATAGTGACAAACAAATAAGCAGGTAAGTAATTCAGATTTTATCTTCCTGGGTCTTAACTGGGTGATGTGGACATGGGTATTCTAAAGGAGAGGTGTCTGCATCGCTCTTCAGGATGCCAGATGGAGGAGATGACCCTTATCAACCCTAACCACACCTGTACCTGCCTCAGGTGACCGTGAACCAGGGTCGTCCAGTTCAGCTGGAGTCGGCAGCCCCCTCTCCAGTTCCGGGAGCTCCTGAAAACCACACATAATGACAGCCATTTCCAAAAGAGGCTGATTTTAAAACTGTGATGAAAATGGCTAACAGCAGGCTGAAGGTTAAAGTAAAAAACTTAAAAACCATAAAATCTGCCTGGAGGCTATTTAAGCAAACTGTTTTAGAGGCACAGATGGTTCATATACCTCTGAGCCAAAAACAAAAAGTAAAAAGGGGACAGTAAAGCTGGCGTGATTAAGCAGACAAGTATGAAAGTTTTATTAGTACTAAAAAGGCATCCTTTAGAAAAGTGAAAAATCTGTCTCAGGAAATGCGGAAGACATGTTAAAGACCAATGGGAAATGGCGAGGGCAAACAGATGACATTTCAAAAAGCAGCTAAAGACAGTGAAGACACAGTTATATACTTATTGTCTGTTGGACATCGAAGCTGTGCTCTAAGGACGTTAGAAAGCCATGCAAGAGAAAGACGCAGTGTGTGGAGAGCTGGGAGTGGCTTCCCTGTTTTGTATCAGTTTTTGATGTAGAGAAGTTTTTTTATATAGGGATTTGGTGCAATTTAATTGGTGATCTGAATCTCCAAGGAAAATCAGCTGAAGCAAATTTGAGAAGCTTAAGTGGCATAAATCTGAGGATCTGAAGCATAGGAAGGAAGTAAAGTATGATGTTGTTGATGGTAATATTAAAAATAGGAAGCATACTTGAGAACTGGGAAATCAGTGGGGTCGAGTGCGTCCAGCCTCTTTGAAGGGTAACCCTTAGTGGTATAGGTGCAAGTGTGTCCCTGTGCACGTGAGATCGGTGAGCTTCGGTTAATTTTGAGAAAAGTCAGACTCTTAAGAATAACAGAACAGTACAGAGTTTGCAGGGTCGCCATTTGAGAAGCCTTCTCTGAGAAAAGAAAAAAAAAAAACAACACCAGTACTTGTGTCTTGAGTTAGCATTGAATATAAATCTAAATAAAATTGACCAAATATAGCCTTGCAAAAAGTAAGGTAAGTTGTTTGGATTTTCAGAAATCCAAGTAATTCACTCAGAGTTTGGCTGACTCTCTCTGAAGGGACCCTTGGGGAAAATAAACAACCGAAGACAAGGAATAAAGCCTTGCCTTGGATTAAGAACCTGGGTAAGAAGTGGATGATATTCCTCAGAGTACAGAAAAATTAATAGCATACCATCCCAGGGGTTTATGTTAGGAGTAATGTCACTTAGGATACTGATGGCTTATTTGGATGTGTATGACAGGAAGGAGGGGCATTTGCTACTTTCTCTAAGTTGCTTTCATTTTTAAAAACCACAGAAGATTACCCCTCCCCCCAAACCCTTACAAATATATACATATAATTAGGTAATCTGCTTTACAAATATATAAATAAAAATGTAATGAGGTAACCTGGTATCAGATGCAGTTCCGTACACTCAGCTGTCAGCCAGCACAAGGGAACAAAATGTTTTAATCCTCATGCTCTGTGATATGGGCTGACTCTCAGCATCCCCAGAGAGGGGAATTTGGTCCAGTTCGTAGGGGGCTCGTTGTGTTGCCTGCGTAGAGGAAAAAAATTAACTTTTAAATGCTTGACTGCATTAAAGGCAATTTTTTAAACCAGACAAAGGTACGTCAAACAATATGCTGATCATCAAGCTACGTCCCACTGAAAACGTGTAGTCCATTCTTCTTTAACCTGATTTTTATAAAAGGCTAATGCTGAATTTTAAAAGAGTTGACAGAGAGGATTAAGTATATTTTCATTATACTCCAGGCTATCCAAATATGGCATATAAAAGCCTGGAAAGGTATACTGTTGAGGACAAAAGAACCAATAATAAAACTAAAAATTGGTAAAGATAAATGTAATCAAAGTGTACCCTGCCTCTTAACACTCAGGGGTAACCTTTGTAGTTGGCCGCCATGGAGAAAGACTGGGTCAGTCTCCATGGCAGATGGTTTAATCCATAGCGCATATATTAATCCACGGAGGCAGCCCTGGAAAGGCAAGCAGGTTGTTAATGATCATGGATAGCACTTGCGAGCTGCTTCTGCTCTCGCAGTTAGGTATTCAGATGTCATGCTTCGGGGTTCGAGTTGATGAGTTTCTGTGTTGGGAAAACATTTCCCCCTTTGTACTGTACTGCACAGATGATGAGGCATGCTCCAGGGAAGGGGTGATTTCGACTACTTCAGGTGAATGGAAGAGAGAGAAGGTAGACATACATCCCAGGTCCCCGATGTAGTTTGATGATTTCTTACTTTTGGTTAAAGTGGTACCATTGAGAGTTCCTTGAGTATGAGGAGTTTGTGAATCAGATGTGAAGGCAGCAGACACCAATTGCTGTCAATCGAACAGAACTTCAAACCTGACATCAAATCAATACTGTAAAAAAAAAAAAAAAAAAGAATCCCCAATTTTATGACCTGTTGGTACCAAAGAAAACCTTGTATGCATGACATCATTTTCAACTTTCTTTATCCTGAATTGTTTAACAAGTAGAAAAGAATATTGGCTTCCCAAATTCTAATGCATTCAAACTTGACTTAAAGAATGATGGTATCATGGCTGGGTGCGGTGGCTCACACTTGTAATCCTAGCACTCTGGGCGGCCGAGGTGGGAGGATTGCTTGAGCTCAGGAGTTCAAGACCAGTCAGAGCAAGAGTGAGACCCCATCTCTACTGAAAATAGAAAAATTAGATGGGTGTCGTGGCACGTGCTTATAGTCCCAGCTACTTGGGAGGCTGAGGCAAGATGATCGCTTGAGCCCAGGAGTTCGAGGCTGCAGAGAGCTAGATTATGCCACTGTACTCCAGCCTGGGTGACAAAGCAAGATCCTGTCTCTTAAAAGCAAAAATAGTGATTCAAAACAGATAAAACCCAGAGAATGAGTTATGAAGATGCACACTCCCAACCCTATACAAGGGGTGGAGCTCAGAGAAGTCATTTGTATTACTGAAGCTTAAAAGTGAATTAAATAGAAATTCAAGAAGAATTGGGCAAAAAGTTTAGATGCCTTATAGTGTTTCATTTAGGGCGTCATTTCACATTAAATGTGATGAGAGAAGAAAATTAAAGTATACCAAAGTAAACAGAGGTGGAGCTTAAATTAACATTTTCATTCCCCCATGAGCACAACTCCCCTCCTCATTCAAGCCCTTTTGCTCACTTTCTTTACATTTCTACTGCAGCCATCTGGCACTTAGTAAGTATCAGTTAAATTTAATTTTTTATGAGCATGTAATTCAGCTCTGGACAAGGAAATGTTTGACATATCCAGGCCTAGATATTTGGCTAATCGTTTGGTCAGGGACTAGTAAAGGTGATGTAGACCTCAATTTCTTTCTCCCTATGTATGCAGGGAGATGGGTGGGGTATTGAATAAAACCTATATCAGAGTGATTATTACAGCCAGCCCCTGTCACTTCTACTCTCCGGGGGCATCCAGGGGGCTGGCAGGTTATAGCCTTGGTCATGTTGCTCTAAACCAGCTGTGCATGGGAGGAGTTGTGGAGAGATGGGCCCCACACACCCCTGGGCTGCCCATGTGGTTCCTCCTCTCCACACCTGGAAGGCCAGTGGGGACAGGAAGGCAGTTGGTTGCCGCCATTTTGGTCTTGGGTCCTGAGGCTGGAATAATGCTTTCTATCCCTCAACCTTGTTCCAGGAGCAGTTGCCAGCAGAGATGGGGACAGTTTGACCCACACTCTTGGCTTGGGCCAGGATAGGGGAATAGTTTAGGGAGTGAAAGGCTAGAGAGAAGTGCAAGTGCATATTTAGGGACAGATTGGTGTCTGTGCCACAAATGCATGAATCAGCAACTCGGCGAGGTCTTCAGAGGCTGGGACGTGTCTCGGGGCTGGGTGCCGTGGAAATGGGAAATCTGAGACGTGGTTTCTGCTCAGAAGAATGTCCGTCTGAGTGTGTGAATTTTCCTGTGCCTGTGTGGAAGTTGACCTCATGCCTTGCATTTGTTCAGGTACTCATTTATTCGGCAGGCAATATTGAGCATCTGCAGCATCGCTGCCAGGCATTGTTCTGTGGCTGGGGATACAAAGATAAATAAGGGGAGGTCTTTGCCTCTAAGGCTTTCACAGTTGAATAGAGGAGATGGATAAGTAAACAAGCGACACAGTGTGAGGCCTGCTGGAACAGATATGGGTAAGAAGAACCGGGGATGTAGGGTGACTTACCCAGGCCAGGGGCTGGGCTCTATGCATGAGTGAGCACATGCTAATATAGAGACCAAAATGTAAGTTCAGTCCATGGGATGGATAGAAAACAGCTAAGGATGGGGAGGCTTAGAAAGGGTGTGAGTCAGGAATGAGAGCACCACATGTCACACATTAAAAAAAAATGTATAATCCTTATTGTAATTCCCACTCTGCATTTTAACATTTTAAAACATTACAAACTTTATCAGCATACATAAAACAGTATTACATGACTTAAAAATTAATTTTTGACATTATTTTGTCTTCGGGTTGTTTTATGAAGAGGTCTTTTTCAGAAGGCACCGGAGGCAGAGAGGTGTGCAATATGACAGACAGGGCCCATGAGTACGGTACCGCAGAGACAGGCAGACACGGGAAGAGTTTAATCCCCATCTGCACATTTCCCGAACGGTCTGAACTTCCAGTGATGTTAGAAAGCTTCTCAGCGTCCTCCCGGAGGATGAGAAAACGTGACGGTTAGTGGGGAGCAGAAATCACAACAGGTACATCATCCCTGGTGCGGTCTCTCAAGTCAGGGACAAGAGGAGAGTTGTAACTGCAGTTGTCTGAAGAGCAATAGAAGCTGGACTCCTTTTGATTAGAATATCAATATTTAGTAAATGTACATATAAACCTTATGAATTGGTTTAGTATGCTGTTTTTCAAACTTTTATTTACCATAAACTGGTGGTAAGAAATATATTTTGCTTTGTAATTTATTACACACACACACACAAACTCATACCCTGTTTTATAGAATCTAAGTCACTTTGATGCTGGTGTTTTTTTGATTTTACCAGAAAGTGTCAACAGTAGATTTTCACACAGTTATGTCATAGCAACAACCTGGCTAACAACAATTGTAAAATGCATCATGATTTCAGAAGTGTTAAAATGTGAAAAATGTTTGGGTTTTAGACGACACAAAACAGGACATATCTATTTAAAACTGAAATAAATGTTTCATGAAACAATATAGTACATATTTTTCTACATGATGCATTATGATATTTTCTGTTTTGGTCTTTTTTTTCATTAAAAAAATTGCTGATTGGGACTCACTAATGGGTGGAGAAGCCAGCTTGAAAATAGTAGTTAAATAGATATATTTGTATGAAATGTCAGTATTATGGTAGGTTAAGGGGCCTTCAAGTTCTCACTATTGGTTTCTCCTTGACCTTAGCTCTTCAATTTCACCAAGTTACACCGAGGTATTATCAGTTATTCTAAACTTTCATTGTGGGCCCTCTTAACACAGTCATGCTTATTTCTTAAAGTGGCCAGTGGCTGCTCCATGTATAATTTGTTTTAAGTATGCTTTACTTTGATGCAGAACCGGAGGCAATGGGTGTATTGATCAGACAGTACAATGGAATGTCCCAATTTTAAAATGTGCTCAAGCTCTTGTATCAGGTGAAAATGAAGCAAAGGAAGGCAGAGGTGACTTGGTGGGGGGAGGGGCACAGGTAAGAAAGCCAGGGGAGTGGAGAAGGACCAGACTGGGTGCAGGGGCAGCCTCCCAAGCAGCTTCCCACTGTAGCTCTGAGCGTGGCCCAAAGGAGCTGAGGTGTTGAATGGAGGGATAGACTATCACCATGTGGGGCCTGGTCTTCTCAAGATGAGATGCGTCCCAGGCCTGTTCCGCAGAGCTGTGCTGCTCATATGGCACAAGGCTCATGCTTCACAAAGACTGGCCAACATCGGGGGAGTTGTTTGGGAGGACAACTTGGCCACCAAGGAGAAAGAGTGGCTGAATTTATTTTAAAGTAGGCTGATAAAGAAATGATAGCTAAGGCTTCCCCATTTAAATAGTTTGAAACTCAAGACTAGATTAGAAGTGGGGTGGAGTGGGGAACAAACCTGCATAGAAAACTGTCTGAGGTGGGGGTTCTTAGCCTGGTATTTGAATCACAGCCTTCTTTGATCATCTGAAGAAAGCTTCAGCTTGGATTCTCTCTCCAGGGAATAGACATGCACACAGAAATCTATAGAAAATTTCATGGCGTTCGTGGACTTTCTGAAATCCATTCATGGGCCTCTTGAATCCAGGTTTAGAGTCCTAACTAAGGGTTATTGGATGCAAGAGAATTCAGCTCCTCTCTGTTCTTCTACAAACCAGGTTTCTTCCCTTAAACCAGAGATAGAAGAGGAAAGGTTTTCAGACTTGTGTAGCCTGGAATGGAGGTTGGCACAGGTGGGGGTGAGCATGGGGACAGTGTGGCCAGACTGCAGGTCCACTGGTACTGCCTGGTGTCCCCAGGCAGATTTTTTTGAGGAACCGTCCAATAATAAAATTTAGAGTGTTAGGGGAAGGAGCAGTTCAGCTTTAGGGAGAGAGAATGCTCCTTCTGGGGTGTAGGCCTTGAGATTCAAATGACACAGTTTTTCGGCAGTTTGTCTAATACTTAGAGCAGACACTTAGAGCATGGCTTTAAAGTTACAGGACTGGTGATGTTATGGAGAGATTCTTCCATTTGCATTACAGAGACTTAATGGATGTGGGGAGTTCCCAGTCTTAGTAAGATGTTAGATTAAATAACGCTTGCTGCCTGGATGTCCTGTCAGACGCAGTGTAATACTTAACTTCTTGCCACCTCTAAAAGGAATTTAAACTGTCAGCCCATTAAATGTTCATCTCTAATGTGAAATTTTTAGATGAAGCCAATTTAGCTTTATTTACCAAGACATCTCTTCTTGTCTGAGAGGGCTGGTAGCGGGGAGGAGGACTGGAGTCCATTGGAGCTGCCTCTTTGCAGAAGCCTAGAACAGGACACAGAATGGCTTCTGTGGGTCACCCTGGCATTTGTCAAGGAAAAGCAACACCAGCCTCCAACTCACTCCCACTCCTACTCTGGGGAAAAAAGTCGTCATTCCTGCTGCCATTCCAATAGACGTGGGAATGATCTCAGGAAGCAATTTCTCTTGAGTTTTTGGAATGGTCCAAGCATTGATTGTTCTTTCTCTAGGGGGCCAGGATGGGGTGGGGAGAAACTAATATTTTGCAAGCCTGACTGGGACTGCAGATGGAAGGGCTTGTTCAAGTACAGTGGCATCTTTGTGCTGCAGTTAGTGGTTTTACATTTTTTAAAAATCCCCTTCTGAGGGAAATCTGTGATTACATTTTTTTCTCTGCACAGGTGCTAGAATGCATTGCGCAAATACAAACATATCCCACTTTAAGAGAAAATTTGGAAGTCATTTTTCTTCCATCTGTCTGAAGTAGACTTGCTCTAAAACTGGCCACCCACCCACCCATTCTCCCACGCACCTTCTCGGTGACAAGGAGGAGATGGCATTGTAAGAGTATGAAAAAAAAAAAGATAAACCCCGCAAGGCGTTTAAAAAGATGGCTTATTAGTATCGTTTGGACAGCTATGAATAACACATGATAGCTTCTGGGGTGGCATATTATTCACAGAAGAGTGGCCTTAATTTTCCCTCTCTCCTCTTTCCCATTCCAGTGTCCCTCTATTATAGACGCTCTTCTCCATCAAATTCCAAATCCTTGCCGAACCTGAGTATTTTTTGATGACAGATCATTTTCCTGCGTCCGCAGTGAGTTCTCGCCCACGTAGGTAGGTAGGTAGGCAGTGTTCCTTCAGAGACGGGAGGCAGTGCCTGTTTCCAGAGGACGGTGCAGCTGGAAGCGGCGCTCTGCACTCGACAATCAGAGGCCCAGCAGGGCACCTTCCTAGCGCAGCTGCACCGCTCTCCAAGGCACTGCGCCCTACGTGCAGATTCCAAGCTACATTTAACACAATTGCCCATCAGCACTTAGGAAGCAGTTACCACAGAAACCCAGCAGAGACCAATTAGTCACATGATTAAATTAATTAAAATAACCCAGGGCATCTGCCATCTTGCCTCTTTCTGCCACGGATAGCGCATGACCCAGACAGAACCACAGTCGGTTAGCAGTACTGTTGTGTGTCTTAATCCTAGGATTGTCTTCTTACTTCGAAAGGGGGGTTCTCCTGATTTGCTTCTCTTTTCTTAAGAACTCTCTTTGGTTGTTTTGAAAGATATTCCTCCCCTATAAACCAGGCAGTATCAAATTTACAAAACATTGGATTTAATAAACAATGGGATTTATTATGTTGGGGGTAAGAGGATTTGGAAACATTTTCCAATTGCATAGTTGAAGACTTTCGGAGATTTTTTAATGAGGACTTTAACAATACATGCCAGAGGGTGCTCTGTGATATGCATTTACACTTGACCTGAGAATTCTGTGGCAAGTTGCAGAAACCAGACCACAGCTCTCCTTGTTAACGTAATAGGGATGTTATAACAGGGCACAGGCAGCCTGTGTTAGAAGATGGGCCTGACTCAAGGATGGTGTCTAATGATCCCACTTGGTGACTTGTCATGTGTAAAAAGCAGAAATGCATACTCTGAAGCTAACCCACTAAATCAGTGCTTTGTCCTTGATATGCTGAATGACCTAATAATGGCCTCTCCAAAATCTCCATGTAGTCAAAGATTATCTATTATACCAGTGCCATACTTCTATGCACACACACAAATCAGGCTTACCCGAAGTCTTATAATGCTCACAGCAGTGTGATTCCCACCACCTCAGACACTTTCTGGAGACCCCTCTGATCCATCCACACCTGAGAACAAATGACTGACTACAATTTGGAGGTATCAAACGAGGTAATGGTGTGGTTTTCCAATGCTTGCTCTTTGTGAATTGGCTTGACAAAATCGCATGAATTAATTATATAGTTCGACTGCATTAATTTGTGCCTAACAAAGCAAGTAGCACAACCTCGTCTTGACTCTGAGACGGGAGAACCATGGTTATACATGAATAAGAGGTAGCATGTAAATTATCAGCTTGGGCAGATCTTTCAGTAGCTGCAGGCATTGGGCTAGTTTGAACCTTACTTCTTCCTGGATGAAACGGAATCTAGTGAGACCTCAGAACAGATGTGTCCATCTGGCAATTCTGAACATCAGGTGACTGATAAAAGAGAGCCATGTGGTAATTTAAAAAGCTGTGGCCTAACATATTACATAATGAACCTCAAAGGAAATTAATTGATAGCATGTCATCAATAACAGTAATAATAAGAAGAATATACATTTGTATCACATTTCATAATTTGTAAAGCATTCACATACCTTCAGACTTCAACTTAATCTCTCCTGTCTGATCTTTACCAATTCTTATATTTAATGTACATATATTTTGTGTGCACTTGTTATACTCATTTTGTTGTTGGTGCAAGTGACTATTTTGTGAATAAAATAAACATAATATGAATGCAAAACAGAACTAAAACTAATGTAGAGAAAATATATTTCACATTTTAGAGATGTTTTCCTTTGAAATCAACAGAAAAATGAAAACATAAAACTTTCTTTGCATAAGTAATTAATGAATGCCTCTGGATAAAGATGATTAGAAAAGCAAAAATATATTTTAAATATATACCTAAAGTCAAATATGACTGCTTATGTGAACTATAGGCTTGCTTTGTACAAGCAGAAATCTGTTTCTGCTATCTCTATATCAAATTTTTCTCAACCTGTTAAAAGTTATGAAAGATATACTGTTAATGGCTACTCTTGAGAATGGCAAAATCAATCACAAATCAAAGTGTATCTGATGTCCTTTAATTGTATATCAGACTTGGTCAAAATAAGTCAAGCATTGGGCAAGTTAATATGGATTGTTTCAATGGACGGACACCAAGTGTCAAGTAGTGGATTTGAAACAAAGATTTCACTTTATTAGGTCGCATTTTGCGTGGATGACACTTGATTATTCATGAATTGAATTCTCATACCAACACAAGGGGTTTCCTGTCACCATCATCATTCTATATTTTGGCTTCTGAGAAGAACTTTGAGGGGCTGAGACTGGTTATGGAGGGGATTAATGTTTGTGCATGTTCTGTTGCAATTTTAAGGTTATCCTTTGTCTTGTATCATTCCAAGTTTTTCATTCTATCAGGGAGGATCAGCAAAACATGACTCTGCATAATTTGTGAATAATTTCCCCCTTCTTTCTGCCTCTACCCTCTCATGTTATATAGATAAGACACTTATTGTATATAGTCAAGAATGCAAAATTTAAACATTTTAGACTCAGGATGCTGATTCACGAGATTGATCTTGACATGCTTCTGAGACTGACCCATTGGGAAAAAATCACAAAGGTAAATTTCTACAAAATTTGTGATTATAAGATATAGTTGCTGCCTGTATTGATTTTTAGCCTTTTCATTTGATCTTCCTGGCAAATCGTGGTTCTGAGTACTTACTGACACACTTAAACTGTCAAAGAAATCAACTTGAGGTGAGAGAAAATAAAATACTTTGGAAATGAGTTTGTGTTTCTACTATTTTCATAAAGATTGAGTTTTTTAATAACAAAGAGGCAGGGCAATTTGTGCAATTGTATAGTAGCTACCATAAATCCTTTCCAGAATGAGGCAGAGTATAAGTAAATTAATAAATAAAATGTAATTAATAAGTAAAACTGCAGAATATCATGGGTAGTTTATTTCTAGCATGCTAATTCATAGCATACTAGGGAGATCAGAAAAAAATTTAAAAGTCACTCTAGTGATGTTAAAAATTGAGCACTTCTTATTTTATTCAACAAATAGCTATTTAGATGAGCAGTCCCCATCTTCTTTAAATGCTTATAACTGCTTTTCTTTTTTCACAGCATATAATACTACTGGATATCATGTATTTTTTATAGATATATATTTGTCTATTGTCCATTTCTCATTATAATAAAAACCCCATGAAGACAGTGACTTTGTCTTATTCCTGCTATATCCTCAGTGTTTAAAACTTTGTTTTGTAAAAAGTTCTTGATAAATATTCATTGAATGAATGAATAAACTAGGTCTGAACTAAATGACGAACTAAATAAACTAGGCCTTGCTTTTTGAAATAAGGAGTATTGAAAGGAATGTTAATTTGTTTAACAAATAAGATTAATTAAATGTTTTTTTAAAATCGCCACTAGTTTGTAAGCTAGAAGATATTCTCATCTGTACCATTAAGTGCTGGGTGCATTTTTTGAACCTGGGAATCCGTACAGAGTACGTGGGGACTGCACAAGTAAAGGCTACACTAGTTGATCAGCATATTTTTTCTCCTTTCAATATACAAAACCTTTAACACAAAGAATCTACATGGATCAGAGATGAAAAAACTAAAAAGAAATTTATTTTAACTAAGAAAACAATAGAAACAGACATGAAATAAGAAAAAGAGGAAATACTGCAAAAAGATTGGGAACTACAATGTATGCATTATCCTGTCTAGGGGTAAATGGATACACAATCAGGGGATACTTCTTTCTTTTTCTTTTTTTTTTTTTTTTTTTTATTTCAGCATATTATTGGGGTACAAATGTTTAGGTTACGTATGTTGCCCTTGCCCCCCCTCCCCCCCAAGTCCAAGTTTCAAGCGCGTCCGTCCCTCAGATGGTGCGCATTGCACTCTCTGTGTATGCATATACCCGTCCCCTCCTCCCCCCTCCCCCCTGCCCGACATCCAATAGATGTTATTCTTATATGTACACTTATGTGTTGATCCGTTAATACCAATTTGATGGTGAGTACATGTGGTGCTTGTTTTTCCATTCTTGGGATACTTCACTTAGTGGAATGCGTTCCAGCTCTATCCAGTAGAATACAAGAGGTGCTATATCACCATTGTTTCTTATCAGGGGATCCTTAATCTCCCGATCACCTATCCACATGGCTTTGTCACTGAATCACGGGGTTACATAAAACCTTTGCAGATTAACTAATAGGTTTTCCTAAATTTGTAGTAGTAGGAATAATTATCTTATTCTCAGCCATAGTGGTATCATCATATGAGACCTCTTATTTTGTATTGTGTGAGAGAATATGGATTTGTATGAAGTTTGGGTGACAGATAAGCTAGATCTGATTGTCTTCCTTGATACATAGTAGTTTGCACCTTGCAGCAAACACAGACTGTTGTAATCTAAAGTAGAAATCTCAGTTATCAGTCACTCAGTGGTTTGCAATATATATGCCAATTTCTTTCTCCTTTTAAAAGGAACTGTGTTCAATACGTTGCATAGAACTGATTTATGACCTTATGGGGGCCGTGGTGGAGAAGGAGGTGGTCTGATGCCCTGGTGTATATCAGATGAAGCCCAGAAAAAAGTAGAAAATAATTCAAAATGACCTTTTCAACAGTTGAAATAATGCTCTGTGCCTTAGAAGAACCTTTCTTTTTTCTCCTCCAGTTTGTCCGGTGGTTTCTGCATTCTTAGCAACTTCCTGCCTTCACCTTACCAATCTGTTTTTTAAAAACGGGACTTTAGGAGCCTTATCTAACCTTCCCCATCCCAAGTGATGTTCAGGTATACTTCGTGCAGCAATCTCCTTGGTCTTCTATGTAGATCCTCATGGTAAGGAAAGGAGCAGCCCGGAAATGATTTGAGGCTTTTCCTAGGGGTCTACCTATAGGACAGTGCAAAGCCAGGGTGAGAAGTCAGCCAGGTGTGACTCTGGAACTCCGACTTCTCCCTCGCCAGGGTCTCACTTCTGCGCACCTCACGAGGGGTTTCTTCCTTTCCAGTTCTTCCCCTTTGAGTACTTGGACCTCCAGGCCCATCCTCCCTTTCCCCAAAACCTGGCTCCAGAAGCCCTCATTAGCACCCTCTTCGCACACCTGTGGATACAGTTCCTCCTGTTTTTAAATTTCTCACTGTATCAGACACTGGGCTAGGCACGTTATGTTGTTAATCCTCACAACACCCTGATGAAAAAGATGTTAGCATCCCCATTTTACATGTGAGGCAACCAAGACTCAGAGAAATCAAATAAGGTACCCAAGTCAGATAGCCCATGAGTGAGCAGCCTGGGAATGGACTGTCTCCCCCCGCATCAGACTCTGTGTTTTTGACTATCCCTGGAGGCTGGAGGTGGTTACGCATGACCCTGTTCCCTTCTGCTCCTCCTCTTGTCTCCTATTAACACAGCCTAGATCCCTGGAAAAGCCCAACCACCTTTTTGGGCTTTTTTTCCTGGGAGACTTGGAAGTGTGTGCTTCCGTCTGGGAAGCAGCAGTGCGACCCCTGTCAATAATACCCTTGCTTTCAGTTTCATAAACACTCCTGATGCCCCCTCTGTGGAAGGCTCTGTCTCTAGGGTATTTGACCCACAGAGTGAGATGCAATTAAATCCGCGTGGAATCTAAGCATATCCAAGTCAGGACTGTGCCAGACCCATCAGCGTAATGATTCCGGGTGTCATCAACGTCTGTCTGAGGCGGTGGATGGAAGTTTAGGTGAATGCTTTCTTCCCATCTTGAAACATTTCAGCTAAATTTGTGCTGGAAAGACATTATAGAAAGGGAAGTAAGGAGCATATACTTCATGGGGTTTCTTTAAATTAAAAAAAAAAAAGATCCAAACTAAATATTTCTTCATTTTCCAGAGGGCAGTTAGACTTAGAAGAGGGGAAATTTCCAGCCAGATGTGTGGACAATTTCTCCAACCATGGCCCTTTAATGGGAATTATTATCCATAGCCTTTCATTCTTTGGATATTCTGTGCTTGCATAGATGGTTCCAAAACCCCTGCCCTAACTGAGGAGGCTTTTCCCAAGAAGTTGAAGGACAAGTCATTCTGGGCTGGGCTGGGTGGTGCCATTTCTTGGGGAGGAGGTGCTTTCCCGTTTGCAACTCTGTGCTGGTGCAGAGCTGCCTGGGGGGAGTTCTGAGTATAATAATGGAGCTTGGCTGGTCGGATTCCTTGTCAGGTGAAGAAGCCCTTTGTTTCTGTTTAGTTTTCTGAAACAAGACAAATTACGATATTTTCTTTTAATTTCTTTCCTTAATGAGTTTCATTAAAATCAAAGCTTCCGGAAGACTGAGCCTTGACAGCTGTCTAAAGGCTGTTTCATTTGCTGGGGGCTGCTTAGATGGAATAATTATTACAGCTTGATAGTCTAAAAAGAAGTAAGAACAACAGAGAAATGGATCCCTTGAATGGTGTGTCACACATTTCTATTTTTCCCATGTCTGGGATTCTATGGTGTTCAAAAGAATCACTAAAATCGTGTATTCTTTGAACTAAAATATTACTAAATCATCACACGCTTGCTTGCTTCTTAGTGGCTCCCTGGTTCTTAAATACTGAATTTCACTTAATGATTGTATATTTTAAAAAAGCATATTAGAGATTAAAAAAAGAAATTAAAAAAAAGATTGTCTTTAGACCCTGGCAAGTCATTTGGTACGGGATGCCATGAGGTCTTGACGGGATTATGGGCAGCAGCCTATTTCATATTTCGTTGACCGAGTAGTAAGTATAGTTAGCACATTCACTTGTCTTCCCCAAATAATTTTTATATGCAAATTTGGCATAATGAAAGAGACTTTAAATTCATGACCAGAATTCCATATTTAATGATAGAGACAGAGTGTTCCTGTCTGGGGGCAAATTTGTCTTTCCCCCTCATCTTCTACCAAGTAGAAGTGACAAAGTATGACTGTGACTTGTTCAGATGCTGAGATCCCTTGAAGGAGGAACTGAACATTTTGAGGTAGTTTACCTGAGGGCCAATCCTGGAAAAATCTCATGAAGGAAAATAGAATAATATCAAAAGGACATAAAAACTGATGAAATGAAATGTATACCCCTGTACATGAAATGGCATGATGACACAGAATTTTCAGCAAGGGAAAAATGATAAGAAGGGATACATTAAGTAAGTAGGGTAAAAATTTTGGTAATTGTTGAAGCTGAATGATGAGTATTTGGTGACTCACTATTATCTCCATTTTCGCATATATTTAAAAAATAGTAAAAACTTTAAAAGTGATAAAATGGTAACAGAAGCATGATACGTAAGAGATGATAGAAAAATAGTAGAGTACAGGACTTTGATGATTCAAAATAATTTCACAAGAAAACCTTTATGTTATTTGAGAACAAAATTTATATCATCGGGAAATTTACATCATTTGATAAAAAAACTTTTTATCACTAGGAAATTTACATCCTTGAGAAAAAATTAATGAGGTGCAATTCTGTAATCACTTTAAAGCATTCTGATTTTCTCAGCAGATAAATTTATCAATTTAGGAGAAATTAAACTGGGAAAAACTCTGTATTTTAGAGAAGGATTTCTAGGAGCAGATCTAAAATTTTATAAAAGAGGCACCATTAGTAAAAATGAGTTTAGTAGCTCATGTGCAGGAAAGGAAAGTAAGATGTAAATAGTGAGGAACAAACCACAGAGAAGAATAAGCATTTTCATTTTTCCTATTTTATCCCTGTCAAAAAAACCCACCTGTAATAGACAACAGAACACCACTAAACGATTCGCCAGTATGTCCAGAAAAACAAACACTCTTCCCACAATGGTATCTGGTTTGAAGGGGATGGAGCCTCATAGCCATACTTCCCATGAATGTAGGGGTCCAGGAAGGCACAGGGAGGCCCCCACAACCTGAAATGGAGAGTGGACTAGCACCAGCTGTTGGGAGGATCAGTTGGCTGTGATAGCCCTTGATAGCAGCCCCTCTGGAACATTTCCAAAGGCAGGTAACTAGTCTCCTGGGTTTTTGTTTGTTTGTTTGTTTTGAGAAAAGATCTTGCTCTGCCCCCAGGGCTAGAGTGCCATGGCATCATCATAGCTCACTGCAACCGCAAACTCCTGTGCTCAAGGGATCCTCCTGCCTCAGCCTCCCGAGTAGCTGGGACTGCAGGTGCGTACTACCATGCCCGGCTAATTTCTTCTGTTTTTAGTAGAGACGGGGTCTCATTCTTGCTCAGGCTGGACCATTTTCATTTTTGTACAGTTCTACTTAGTGACGGAGTTGGATGGGTAGTTGGACCAGAGAGTCTCTAAGTTTCCTTCAAATTCTGAGATTCTATGATTATATAAGACAAAAAGAAATGGAAGCATTTGGATGTAAAATAGGTACGTCTGTGCGAATGTGACTCTGCACACCCAAATGTGCACGCATTTCCCCGTAAAGGAAGACGCATCCATATTGTGAGCTGTAGGCTGGCTGCCCACCAAGTAGCAGACTGAGTGTAATCTGGCCCTTCTCTTTCTTAAAGCTTTTAATACTGAGGAGCCTGGTCTCTCTCAAGAACTCCTCATTAAAGTATAAAACACTCTCCTGTAGTTTCAACGCTAGGAAGGCGCTCTCCTTCCATAAAGTCTATCACTATCTTATGGAAATCTCTCCCCCAGGAGGTCACTGAGCCCAGAGCTGCAGCTGTGTTTTAATAAGGACTGGATAATTTTATGACCAATAACATTTGTCGTTACACATGCTACAAGAAGGTTAATCAAATCTCAGCCTTCAGGGCATAATCTGGGTTCCCACAGGAATTTTCCTCCAGAATTCTGTGTTTGGTGAGGGAGGCTTACTTCCCTCCTCATACATTAGTTGTTGACCGTGGCTTCATGATTTTGGATTTGCACAGCTACTCTTTCTTTTACTGCCACCAGAATATTTCAATATTAATACCGTATGTAAGGGTACAAACCTGAGTGGCATGGCTTCAGGTTCCGGCTTTCAGAGGTCTATGCTTTCAAGGCCAATACTTTATTTTTCAGCTTGAAACTTTTGTGAGGCTGGAATAGTCAATCTATCTGTTTCATTTGCCTCAGGGAGCCAAAGTTTAAGGCAACTTGCAGACCTGAGATACCAAATATTTTTCCAGCATTTCTCTGTTGCTTAGGAAACCCATAAACTGGTTCAAACATCTCACTTGGGGAAATATTGAAGTGACATTTAACTCAGAAACAAACTGCCTTTGGTTTGCTAAAGAAAACAGCATCACTGCCTGAAAGGGCAGCAGATCAAAATAAAGAGGGCAAGAGGGAAAGAAGAGATGGCTATTGAAAGCTGAAGTCGGGATGACTGCAACGCAAATTGTGAGGCCGGCGGTGTTTTTTGTTGTTGTTTTGGTTTGGATTATATGTCCAGATCAATCTATGGTATTTCAACTCCTGCAGTATTGAAGGAGTAAAGTCTCCTGGACATCTGAAGGGTTAAGAGACCCCAAGAAATTGTCTTCTTAGGATTCAGTGTTATTTAACACTGAGCCACACTAGAAAAAAAATTTTTTCCCTGGGGCCACGGTGTTTTATTAAAACAAAGTGATCGTTTCTAATTTGTTATTTTTTATTGTTTTCTGTGCGTGAGTTATACACAACACAATCTATGTTTTTAGAATTAAATTGTCAATATTAATTGTAACAATAAGAACATCAAAAAGTAAGATTTTCATGAACCAACTGCAGGGTTTTGCTTCATGTAGCCCCAGGCTCAAAACTAGCCTGAGTTAAATACAACTCACACGGCAGTCCATGTGTTAATGAAACAAATATGGTGACATAGACAATCAGAAATAAGACCTCATTATCCATGGGTTTCAGAGTCTCTGCTAGGTCCCATTGAGGTCCTCTTTGTCTCAATCTGCTGTGGAATCTGTGTGCACAAGGCTGCCCTTGCAGGTTCAGTCTGACTGAAGCTAGATTGCCTCAGAGTTGACTCCATGATGGGGAGTTCCACATTTCCTCACCCCTTCTTATGCTGGATTCTCTGAATCCAGAGCAAGACAGGTACAAAACGTCTGAGCCAGAGTGGATGATTGGTGGAAGAAGTATGTATGTGTGTGTGTGTTCGTGTGTATGAGAGAGAGAGACCTAAAACTGACCCACTTCCCATATGGTCATTGGGTAGGAGCTACTTGGACCTACTCTAGGTTCCCAGGGCTCTTGGGCTAAGGCTGGAACCAGGTAGGTGTGGGGTGGGTGGATGGAGTCCAAGGAGAGGAAGCAGAGTTCTAGGGAGTGACTCTCGACTCCTTAGCACTTTCTTGGACTTTGGCCATAACTGTGGCAGTATCCAGAGAAAAGTGGAATGAGTAAAAATTAACTAGAAAAAAAGACATCTAAACCAAGATTCTGTTAAATTGTGGAATATGTACCTCATCCCTAGGCATTAGTGCAGAGCCAGAGAGACTGAAAAATCAAAATGAACCTAAAAGTCATGTAAGTATTCAGATTCATTGGCCAGTCTCGACACCTTCCAAATCTGCAAGCAGGAACATTATGGGAAATACAAAAGGCAAAGGAGTGGGAAGGCGTCCTGGCTCGTGCCACCCCCACTGTTCAGGGAAAGCAGTTGAAGCCATGTTCTCCAGTTGCTTCAAGCATAATGTTGTACTTTCCCCCAGTGGATTTCAGCTCAGTTTGTGTCAGCTTATGTGTACAAACAGATTTTAAAAATTTGTCCCTTGCTAAGGGAGCTGACATCTGCCACTCTCAGAAATTAGAAATGACAGACACCCCGAAGGGTGAAAGGCTGTGAACTAATCGGCTGATTTTCCATCGAAAATAGAATCCACTCAGACTCCAGTCTTCACCGAACAGACAGCGTCGTCTAATCCACACATTTAGTGGAGATTTCAGGTGGTGAAGGAAAATGGGCAACCTCGTTCTGCTTGTTAACACTGCCGTCTTCTCCTGCAAAACAAAACAAAAACCCTTCTCACCCATGAGTTCCTCTTTTCTAAAATTTAACGCAGTGTCCAGGCCACCTGACTCAGCAGGCGATGGAAGTTTGCGATGAGATACTCGACAGCTTCAAAATCCTCGTGTTTGTTCATCTTTTGAGGCTCCTTTCATGTACAGTAGCCCCTGCCGCTCTCCACCAGCACGGAGAAAGAAAACAAGCATCAAGACTTTTGAAAGGGAAGAGACTGGAGTTAAGTTGAAGACGGAAGATGTTACTGTGTATTTTAGCCAGGCTCTTCAGGAAAGGGGGCTGGAATTGGAACCAGAAGCAGTGAGAACTGAGGCAGCTTTGGACTTGGCTTCTCTCCACCTCTTCCTCTCTCACGGTGTCTCTGATTTTCTCTGGCTCTCTGCTCCATCTTTTTCTTGCCATTGGCCAGACCAGCTTTCTTTGCTTCCCCCTTAGCTCCTGGTCTGCATCACGGCGGTACGTGCAGATGCATCACAGGCTCTGCAGTGCCTCTCAACGTTGTGACCTTTTGGTCCAGCTCCCATTGTTATCTGCCCCAGTCTCTTGATATTAATCTATTCTAGTTCACATGCCTGGGGGAGGAAATCCGACTGAATGAGTTCATCTTTTTGCAACAGGCCGCATCAGGGGTTGCTGGGCACCTTATCTACTCATGTGCCCAACCTTGGACCTATTAGCTTAGACTGGGTCATGTGGTACAAAACATGGCTACATGTACCTTAGAAAGGGGTGTGGCAGGCAGACACCTTGGTTGATATCTCAGGTCCACTGTCCAACATTTATTGAGCACATGTGTAAAGCACTGTGCCATCCAGGGTGACCAAAAGCTCTGAGTCTTTCATGTTTTAGAATGACTCACTTTCTGATGCATTTCCTATTTCTATGGAAAAAATGACCACAGCTTGAAAGAAGGTAAGAAATGGCAGGGAACACATTAGGAAGACTGTAAGAAGAAGTTTAGGGCTTAATAAGCCATAACCAGATTTGTGGTTTTGATCAAAAATCCAGAACACATTTCCTTCCTTTTGGTCTTGCTCCTTGAGTGTGAAATTGAAAGATGGACATATCCTTAAAAATGACTAAAAATCCCATTGAAATCCTTCCTATGGGACTCAGCTAAAATCCCCTCTCTTTCTGACCACTCCAACCTAAGAGGATAGCTCTTTTCTACTGCCTTGGCTAGTAGGGCACATATTTAAACAAGCACCTGCCACTTATTTATTTTCCTTTAATGTGTATATATTTAATCTTAATCAGACAGAAAATTCCTTGAGAGAAGCAACTAGATCTTGTGTGTGTCTTTCCCATAATTCCCATTGTTGACATTCTGTGAGATAAAGTAAAATGAATTCAGAATCCTGGAAGAACTTCCTCTGGGAAGTGCCTCAGTTAATGATTAAATATACTCTGTATTAAAATGCAATCCAATTCCAGAATTTGGTTAGTAAAATATGCAGGAATTTTGATAATACAAAATAAAATAATAAATAAATATAATAAATAAAATAATAGTACTCGAAATGCTCAAGACTTCGAGGGAGTCATTTTTTTTTTTTTTTTTGAGACAGAGTCTCACTCTGTTGCCCGGGTTAGAGTGCCGTGGCGTCATCCTAGCTCACAGCAACCTCAAACTCCTGGGCTCAAGCGATCCTACTGCCTCAGCCTCCCGAATAGCTGGGACTACAGGCATGTGCCACCATGCTCGGCTAATTTTTTCTATATATTTTTAGTTGTCCGATTAATTTCTTTCCATTTTTAGTAGAGACGGGGTCTCGCTCTTGCTCAGGCTGGTTTCGAACTCCTGAGCTCAAACAATCCTCCCGCCTCGGCCTCCCAAAGTGCTAGGATTACAAGCGTGAGCCACCGTGCCCGGCCTCAGGGAGTCATTTTTTGACTGAATAAGGAAGGACACGGTGTAGAAAGTGGCTGTTTGTGTCCAGGGGAGCCATGACCCTGAAGGTGTGTGTGCCCTGGGAGGCCTGGCACGCAAGGGAGCTTCTAAAGGGAGAACCAGAAAAGGGATTGTGAAAGGAGCCAGAGAATCTCCCCCAGCTCCGCCTCTTCTGGCTCCAGAGTGGGTGTGTGGAAGGAGGGGCAGTATTTAAACTCAACTGGCTGGTTCCCTTGTGACCTTGTTAAAAGGTCCATTTGAAGAACCTGGGACTGTATCCAAGTATGTAATATTTCTCTCCCTTAGGTTTATATATACTGCTGAGAAATCTCCATTAAGAATTTCAGATGTACCAGTAATAATTATCACACACCATTGTTAATAGAGTTAACAATGGAAAAGTCATTTCCAATTATTGACTGTATTGTATTTTTGGCATCTTTCAAACTCATTTTTAGAAAACCAACCACAAAAACAAAACAAAGAAAAATAAACCTGGACAATGCTAGTGCTCAACAGTGGGACGTGTGGTAAAGTTGCCTGTGGAATCCTTATAAAACACAATCTTTTAAATATGTATTTTATTGTTTCTAGCAATGTGACAAACTAAAACCATATTGAAAATGAACAACTGACTCAAATGAGCCAAAACATGCCTCAGGCAACTCTAAGCTTCCCACCAGTTTGGGGCTAACTCCCATCACTCCTAACATTTATGAGAGTATATGATTCTAAATAACATGGAAACTAAATCACGCAGTCTACACACAGAATAAATTAGGTTAGGTGCAATACACACTTCAGCAGTATTAAGCCTACTGCTCCTTTACAGCCTCTGATGTTGCACCAGACACAAGGGTTAGGAGGGGAGAGATGGGTCCTCGAGTGAGAAGGAGCTGCCAGGAGGTAGTTAGGACACTGGCGGGCATTACTCTGGGTGCCCTCTGCCCCTTTCCTTTTGTACTCTAACCAATCTGTATCTTGTGAAGAATCCTATATTATTATTCTTATTCTGTGCCTTCACTCGGATCGCCTGGCTACATCTCGGTTTCTTCATTTGTGAAACCAGGAGACCTTACCATTCTCAGCAGGCTGAAAAAGAGTGATGGGAAGCATGCATTGACTATGATTAAAACTGTCTTCGTTTATTAATGAAATTAAACTCCCACACTTTTTTCTAACATATGTAAGGCTAATAGAAAAGAAAGGAAGATCTGCAGTTTGAAGTCAGAAAGGATTTTGATATCACTCTCCTTACCTAGGGAACAGTTGTTTTAAAAGAGTTATTTTAAAAATCATTATTTAGGGGTCAGGTAAAGGAAGAGTGGGGAAAAGAAGAAAGGTCAGAACAATCCACCACTTTGCCCCTTTTATATCCCAAATATGCAGGGAGTTCTGAATCCTGAGCAGTATCAGATTTTGCTTTTAGAAACACTTAGGAAGTGAAAATGATGCCAGTGACTCTGTAAGGGCAGCGGCATCCCATTGCAGAGCAGTAGGCTGAAGACTTCAGGATGAGAGGACAAAAATAACAATTTTATCACTACCCTCTACCAAAGCAAATCTGAGAAATTTTGCTGAAGTTGTTTTTCCATATAGATTTCAAACATTCCAAAAAATAAAGCCGCAGTGGATACAGGCAGAGGTTCCCAGAGGGCATTGTGTATGTGGAAGGGAAGCCCATCCACTGGGCCTGAAACCACAAGATGAAGGGATGAGATAAAGGCTGGCTTTGAGTCCCCACCTTCCAGAGCTGCCTTTGTTGCAGTGAATATGAAGCACACGCCTTAACTTTTCGTTACTTTGGCTTTTTTTGGCTAGTGTCGCATCTTATAAGTCACAGTCTAGCTTCTCCTGTCCGTATTTTTACTGCACAGAAGGCTTCCCAATTTGCAAGCGTTTGCAGCACGGCTGGGCCCGGAGATAAAACAGAATGTGTATGTAGTACAGTATGCATTCAACTGATGCACAAGACTCTTTCTACCATATGTGCAAAGTAGTGTGCTTTTCACTCGAGGCGCCACTGCCAAAATTTCCAGGAGCACATGAATAAGTGGAGGAGAGACACCCCATACGTAATGCAGCACCAAGCCTGGCCGCACCTTGGGAGGAGACCCTTGGCGTTCAGCAGCTGCCTGCGTTCCTGTGGCCCTTTTGAGCTCGTCTCTCATACAGTTTTCCACTTACCTTGACACAGCCCGAACCTCATCCTTCTCCCTTAGCCTGGGCCCGGGATGCCAGCCGTCATTAAGGCAAGTGTGGCGTCCCAGTTGGCCTTCCAGTAGCAGAGAAGAGGGGGTAATTAGCACTTGCGCTAATGAGGATAACAAGACTGTGGTTAAAAGCTCATCAGTTACAGAGGAATGACACAAGGGGAGAACCAGTTGATGTTTTTTTTCCTCCCCGTAAACATTTATTGTCCTTCATCTCCTGCAAAGTGTAGCTTACCAAGCATTTTTATAGGAGAGTAATATTGGTCTGATCTTTGTAGCTAAATCTTCCATTGGAATATCTTTCGTGATAAGGAAAAAAAATGGGGGGGATATAAAAGAATCGTACTTTCCACTCACCTCTTTGAATCTATCTTTAATCTTCTTGCATCCTTTAGCCTAAATAAGCCAATTTAAGAAATTTTTACTTTGATATTTGCTGTATAAAATTTGAATCACCACCTCCTTTGGCTTAACTGAAAGCTTAATGTTTGTTTGAAAACTACGGTATTTCTGGCCAAAAGATGTCAGTGGACACACAACTCTAAATCTTTTGTCGAGTTATGCTATTGATGTTACGTGGTGGTTATGACCACTCTCGCGTTGAGCCAAGTGTGGGTAACAAGTACTAGCCCCGCTTTACAGATGGGAAACAAAACCACAGGGCAGCAACTTCCCTGCACTTGCCCTTTAACTCTTTCAGCCACCAGTCAGGGAGGCAGGGCCCCTCCGCCACGGGCCCTGCAACGGAACATGTCTGACGGAGAGGAGAGGTTGGTCCATATTTGATGAAGATCCGCATTAAATGTAATAACAGTGCTATTATAATCAATCCATTGTAAATAAGTCAGTATCTCAACTTTCTTCCTTGACTTTACCTGCGTTACTTGCAGGCTTTCTCCCCCAACATATTAACAAATAACCTTTGGGCCAATAGAAAGCAGGATTTTTGTGCCTATGTTTTTCATGAATGCTAAAGGATTCGCTGCTCTTGACTGTATCACAACCTAGAACAACACATGGCTCTGTAGGCTACTCGCAAGACCACCTTTCCTGCCCAGTGGATCTGAGGAATTCCTTCCTGGTGAGGATACACTCGGAATGGGGGGGTGCTTGGGTTTCAGCATTACCCTTTTCCACTGTGGGGTCTGATGGAAGGTGATGTAGGCCATGAGGGAAAGATGCAGGGGGAAGATGGCAGGCACTGCCCCGTCACGTGGAAATCTTGGTGGGCAGAGTGACAGCTGTGCCAGTGGGTGCTCGGTGAGAGGTGAGGGTGATGTGTTCTGGGAAGTTCAAGGACAGGAAATGGTAGAGGTGACGTTGAGTTGCCCAGGAAACCCGTCTGACCGTCCATGGTGGCTCTGTTGAAATCTCCATTGCTGAAGGACAGGGGTAAAAAGAGAAATGTCCTGCATTTTATCGAATTCATTGTAGAGTAGGAGAGGCTTCTGCAACCTCAGACAGCATCCTTGGCTGAGGAGAAGCCCAGTCAGAGCCTCCCCTTAACGCCTGTGCCGTGCATGACACATCATCACTTTGCAATAGTAGAGCTCAATTCTCATTCATTTGGTAATTGGTTATTTCAACACAAACTGTGACTAAGGAACATGATTACACACCTGTCAGCCATATGACGGGAGAGAGAGCTGTCTGCGAGCGGAGGAACAGGCCTCGTTTCTACCCGGGTCTCCGTGGAGTCTTCTCCGTCAAATATGTCATTTTTCATTTTTACCTTGAAACAAGACAGACGTTATAGCTACTGCTTTGTCTGTATCATTTGTAGGAATTGCTGCCACAGATGCTAATCTAAACTAATACAATTTCATTTTGATTATATCTTTGTAGGCATCAGATCCTAGAGCACAGGAAGGCAGGATGTAATATAAAGAAACAAAAGAGCATAACATTTCATGGTACCTGTGGAGCAGCTTCCTGTGACAAGGGAAGGGATGAGAAGATACAGAAATTAAGATGTTTTGTACCAGGAGGACATTTTACTGTAAGATGAAATAAATCAGTAAAATAAAAGAAAGCTTTTTCAGGTTGCACAGCTGACTAAGGGAGGGGAGTTCTTACTCAGACAGAAGAAATTAGCAGGTGATAAAGAATCATGTCTAAGGATTATAAATAAGAGATGATCTGTCAGAAAGATAAGGATGAACACATTGTAAAAAACCAAACCTCAAAGACAACAATTTTGAACTGAATTCTACAATGAATAGGGACCTAATAAATTCTGCCGCGTTTAGTTAAAAAGAAAACCCGTAGCCTTTTGAATAAAAAAAGAATACCTGCCGATTCGCACACTTTCTGAAAATGGTGAGCCAAATATCAGATTGATCTGAAATTCTCCCTCTCGTTTATTTTCTCTGCTCCTCTGTCTTTGGTGATGATATTCAGCTTGGAAAGAGCGTGTGGATTACAATGTATGTGTGCCCAAGCTCTGCTGAGTGCTTAAATCAACAAATGATGAAGGTGTCCCTTGTTACTGAGTCAGAAACGGAGTTTGCACAGGCGAAGTTAGTAGCTGGAAAAGAAGGAATAAAAAGTGTTAATGTGAAAGGTAATCAAGGGGTGTAGCACTAAAATCTTGGTTGAGCTCTTTGGCAGAGGTGGGGTGAAGGCTGTGGAAGTCAACATGGAGCAGTGCCCACGGATCCTGGGCTGGCCCCTGGGAGCTGCTCAGCGAGTGTGGAATGTTTGTTGAGGGAGATGCTGCTCAGGAAACATACGAGCAGTGGAAAGATAAAAAGAAAAGGGAACAATGCCTTAGTTGCAGGGAGCAAAGTGGGTAGTCAGATGGTGGAAGAGAGGTAGAAGTGGGCATTAGGTATCACTGGTGTCCAGATCATGTACAGGGTTAGGATCCTGATTAGTGGGAGTGTTTATGCGTTTTTACATTCCTCAAACCTTCACCAGTGTCTTCTGACTGGCATTTGTTTTTGACTGCGGAGCATATTCTCGGAGTTGCATGCAACTTAATTTTAATCAAGACTTTAATGATAAGAAAAGATAGTGAGTTCCTATTGCCTTCCTGCCAGCTGAGTTTTTGTCTCCAGAAAAGAGGCAGATTTGTGAAATTTAAATAACTGTCATATATTGAGTACTCATTCCGTGCCAGGCATTGTGTGGGGCACTGTGCCAGGCATTGTGTGACGGATTGTCTCATTTAATCCTTGCAACCAATTTCTGAACGGGATGTTCTGTCCCCCATTTTACTGATGTTTAGGTCCTCCCTCCCTAGCAGTGGTGGCATCAGGAATCAAACTCAGGTTGGGGTGGCACCGAATGGCCATCCTCAACCCTTTCTGTGCTGTTGTCCTCAACTCAGTGGCACTTGGGATGCTCAGCCCTTAAGAATTTGCTCTCACTTTTTCTTGCATTTTACTTCTTTACCATGCTTGTCTGCTTACGAGAATATTTTCTACTTCTTGCCTTTTGCAGTTTATTTTTATTTGCCCTTAAAAATTATAATTATTTAAAAATCTAAATTTTAAATAGGATATAAATATATGATATTGGACACTACAAATTGTGTATGGATAGACCTTGGCAAGGGGCCATTTGCTTTATTGTTATCATTGAACTTAAAAAATTAAAATGTGTTGAACATGTGGGCTGATTACAGTTCATTTTAGGTGCTTAGTTTACTACTGCTGGGCACATAGTAGATGCTCAATAAATGATGAGCAAATGAATGAATGAAGGAATGTAGACCTAAGAAAAATATTGTGTAAGTGCCCTCACTCCTGCTGTCTGCTTTCTGTGGGGTCACAATGCCACAAATAGTGGTTTGGTATAAATATAGAGTAGTGCATACTGCAATTTATGGAATTGGGCAAGACATTTTTATAATTTAAAGGCAGAGGTCCATGATCCCTTAAGGCAAAGAAATGAATGAAATTTATTTATTACACTGGAATATTTGACTTCATGTAAACACTGCTGTTTTTATTAAGAAGGGAAGGCTAATATTGTTAATAATTTTATCAAGTGATAATTATTTTTCCTCTTTTAGTATTTTCCCCATCAAACCATAGCAGTTTTCTGTTCTATGATTAAGCAAGAACCACAGGAAGATGTTTATGGATCTAGGGTCCTGTGTCCTTGAAATATGTTTTGTCTTTTCTCTTTTCTTTTCTCCCTTCCCTTCCCTTCCCTTCCCTTCCCTTCTCTTCCCTTCCCTTCCCTTCCCTTTTCTTTTCTATGTTTTGAGACAGGGTCTTGCTGTATTGCCAGGCTGGTCTCAAACTCCTGTCCTCACACAATCCTCTCGCCTCGGCCTCCCAAAGTGCTGGGATTGCAGGTGTGAGCCACTGTGTCTTTGCTGGAAACATGTCTTAATTTATCTAGGCACCTGAGAAAAGATTTGAGCTCTCTCACCTTGATTCATTAAAGATTTCATAATATTTACTTTGTGGAGTGTGCAAATGAACCCAAAATATAAGAGATTTCAAAATGAGTGGGCTTCCTAGTGGGAAGTCTCTCACCTTGAGGGATGTCTCTTTCTGCGTCCCTCTGCAGAGTTTCTCGCAATGACACACAGGACTCTTCCAGCACGAGTTCCATTTCCATTGGTAGTCCCCATTCTCGCCTCTCTGTCCTGTACCTCAAGCGCAGAACACTTGGAGAGGCCGTTCCCTTCCATGCTGCTGGGCTTAGGGTTCGGGCCTGCTCGGCCCTTGGCCTACGATTTGGCCCTCAGGCCCTTGATGAGGGGCTGGCCCCCTTGACCACACCTGCACTTGATCTGCTTTGGGCATCAGTGCCTCACCACGAAGGGGAGAGACCAGAGGCACCACAGGGATGTGCAGGTTTGCGCCGTGACCTCTGTGCCGTCTGTAACAGGTGCAGCTTCTGTTGCTCTTCATCCCCAGCCCTCCTCTGCTGACTGCACTTGTGGGCAGCAGCCAGGGTGCTTTGGGGGTCCAGAGCCTGCACCTGCTGTCTTGACAGCTGCATTCAGACCCCAGCTTTGCCTTTTCTCAGCTCTTTGGCCTTAGACAAGTAACTTCACTTCTCCACATTTCAGTTTCCTCACTGGCAAAATGGAGATTGCACAGTAATAGAGACTTCCTAAAGGTTTGGGAAACTTTAATGAGCCAAAGTCTATAATGCTTAGCATAGTGTCTGGCACAGAATCATCATTGCATCTTATTATTATTGTCAAAGTGTCTTCTATGTTGAGTTTTCTTCTTTTGTTCCTGGTGACAGCTCTGGGAAGCAGCCATTAAGTTGGAAGGTTCTAGAAGTGGTGATTCCCTCCCCAGTCTGTGGTCTGGGAGCCTCCTTTGGGTGGGGCTCCTGGTTGTCTCTGGGATGCCATCCACAGCAACCCTGGGCAGTTGAGATGCCAGAGCACAGAGGAACTGGCATAGTTTGGAAATTTGGGTGAGGGAGGGAATGGAGCAGACAGAGGGGCCAGGCTTCTCCCTGGGCAGGCAGGACCACATGTCAGTGTTCTCAGCTTGTACGAGAAAGGGAGAGGATGTGCAAACCCAGGTCGCTTTTTATCTTCCTTCACCTGGGCTTTGATCCCAAGATATACCTCCTGGAGATGTAATAATAATTAATAGTAATAATAGTAGAGAGGGTGATAGAAGAGCAAGAATAACTAAAGTTGTCACCCAGAAATGGACCTTGACCTGATACTCAGCTGTTGGCCTCAACAGGCCTGCCCCTAAATCCCAGGCAAATTCTGCTTAAATGATCACCCCCTCCTTAAACATGCCACAAAGCTACCCTTTATCACCTGCACTCGTCATCTGCAGAACAGCTGGGATTTAAAGCAAAGATTCCAGAGAGTGTCGTTTAAGCAGAGGTTGTCGCATATGAAGCCCCTTTGCTGCCCTCTTTGCATTTGACTCCTCAAAGAGGTGGACTGGTCCTGGGTTTGGAAACAGGATAATTTAGACTTTTTTCCTTTTTAAGCCTGATGGCACCTCCACTAACATGTTAAGTGGCACATGGATCGTAATTGAAGCTGTCAGGAGGACCATCCAGTTCAGACCCACGTTTGGACTTCACACTCTGAAAGACCTCGGGGGCCAGAGCCAAAGATGCATCACCCCGTCTTTCTCCTTGGCCTATGTCCACTGGCTTAAATCACAGCATCACTACGTGTTGGCAGAACATTTGTGTGGACAGTGCACAGTGAAAGTCAGGATTTTATCTCAGTCCTGGGATTTCTTCTTCATGTTCAGACTGATTTTAGATCTTTACAAACATCGTACAATACTCACATATGTTTCTTCCTAAAGAAATATTTAAGACAAATTGCATCTGGGGCACCATTACATGATGCTGACTATATAACTCCTATGACTGTCCAGAGTGAGGACCAGAGTGAAGGGACTATGGCCATAGCCATGGGGGACAGCAAGCTCCAGCCAGGCCAAGTACATAGATAAAAGGGCCCAAGGTAGGGCCAGAGTCAGGGTGAGGGTTGAGAGCGGGGAGTGGTGTGGAAATGGGCTCAAAGCCAGAGTCGTGGGGAACCAGTGACAAGAGTACAGCGTGACGGCCGAGAACAGCCTTGGAGCATATGTAGGCCTGCTGTGCTGGTTGGTGGGCACCTAGGGGATGGGGCGGACTGAGGCTCAGCGTATGAACTGGCAAGAGAAGACGTAGGCAACCCTGTCGTATCCGGACCCTGATTATGCCATTTCTGTATTTGCGGGTAGGAGAAAGGAAAGTTAAATTGGTCTGAGTGCTGAGCCCTTATTACAAATAACAACTGTGACATCATGTCTTTGACAAGTAGTGCTATTAGTTCAGAATTTATAGTCCTTGACCTCAGAATTAGTAACTAATTCAAGGACACCATTTGTTTCAGTTCATGACTCATAGCTATCCATGACCACCCTCACTAGAGTATGCCCTTATTTCTTCCGGAAGTAGTGAGAGAGGTGCACTGATTCATCCACATCCTTTCGCATGTTTTCTTGTGTCCATCTCCCCTCTGCCAAGACCTGTATATGTGTGACGTGGCAGGTTGTGATGCAGGGTGTGTTTGTGACAGTGACACAGGGCAGGCTAACTCACCCAGGACTGTGCCCCGAGCGTCTGGCATCATGCTTCCACCCAGTGAGCTAATTGGCCATCAACCTGCACAGGGCTGTATCATTGCCTCTTTTAATCATTCCCAGGAGGCCTTTGGCACTCCCTCCGCCCCACCTTGAGCAACCACCACAATGCAGGCAGGTTTCTCAGCAGGGCAGATCCAGGGACTCAGTTTCAGTAGTTCATCCGATGGTAGCCACCGCTTTGATGAACTGACTCATGTTAACCAAAGTCACAATCTGCATTTACGTAGTGGGGTGCCGGGAATAAAGGAGATGACACAAATGCCCCTTGTAGTCTGAACAGCATCATCTGCAGGACTAGTGAAACATAATATCATAACATTGATGATGCTGTTAGAAATTCACTAAGGAAATTGCTAAAGGATCTGAATAGTTGAGTGAGTTCAGTAGGATAGGTCTTTTCCAGAATTGAGGGGCCTAGGTGTCGTAATCGATGATCTGAAGTCTATTTAATAAGAAGCAGGTTAAAGAAATTGGCTTAAGGATGAATTTTATAAATTTTGAAGTACCATCTTCCTCAGGCTCTGCCAGAGACCTGGCAGGTGCTGCTCCCGCCTCTCTTTTCCTGGCCTCTTTGCAGACTTCCTCTCCCCCCGCCCCCTGCTTCTGTTATATTTGTCATTAAACACCCTTTTTCCTAATTTTCTTGATATATTCAATCTCGGAATACTAAAACCAAAGAATTATGAATACTTCCCTTAATAATGTATTTTTAAAATTTAATGACACCAGTATGTTCAAGTTATTGTGCACTGATTCACCTTTCCCCCTAGCACAGGGGCTGTAATCGTCAGGTATAGAGTGGGAATTCTGGAGCCAGACTGCCTGGGTTTGAATTCCGATTCCACCACTTGTTAGCTGTGTGATTTTGTATAAACTACATAACCTCTCTGTGCCCCAGTTTCCTCATATATAAAATGGAGGTAATGATAGTACCTACCTCATAAGTTATTTTTTGTTTGTTTGTTTTTGGTGCGTGTATGGATGTGTGACATTAAATGGGTTGATACGTATAAAACACTTAAAACCGTGTCTGGTGCATACATAAGAGCTGTAGAAATGTTAGCTGTTGTTATTAATCCCTGATGATATTCAGAGCAGTATCCTAATCTAGTGAGGAGTGTTTCCTAATCCCATTTGAGGCCAGGTTATTTCTGGGGAGGCATCCTATAAATAGTGCATCTCCTCTATAACATCTGGATCCATTTCTAGCCTTAGAGACGGGGCCTGGAATCGCCTTCCAGCCCTTGCCTGTTTCACGTTTTCTTTGATTTCTCAGATCCATCATGAGGTCTGTATAAAATGATATGAGCCTAGCCCTTTCTACCTCGTGATTTCAGAGAACAGGAATTAAAGGACTACGTGAAATGCCCAGATTAGACCAATTATTTTAGCATTTTATTAATAAGTGTGCCAGCCAGTAGCGAAGTGGAATCATTTGTGTTTCCCTGCCTTTTGTTTCCCCTTACAGGTCCCTGGGTAGTGGATGCAAATGAATAGTGAAAAAGCCAAAAGGCAGGCAGTGGGCGGAGGAGGCGAGTGGGGCACGGGGAGAGGGAGCAGTCGAGGAGCCTGGGTAATCCTGTGTGGATTAAGGGTCCCGGGATAATCAGAAGCTGCCTGGGGTGTGATGGTGGCATGGCCTTAGCAAAGAATAAAAAAGAGGGCTGCGTGCCCCTAGCCGCTGGGCCTTACCTGTGGGCATTTTGAAATAACAATTCTTACCAAACAAAGACACGCAGGTGACCGAACCAGGAGCGGTGCTAGATAAATACAGAAGGGTGACCTGTCCAGTAAAGGAAAAATAGATTTAAAAATAAAAAGTAAAAACAAGGATTTTCAGAACCACTTCGCAACCGCTCTGATTATTCCAGACACAGTCGTAATGTGCTGGGATGAGCGTGATATATTTTAGTTCGTGTGGAAGCTGTATTTCAGGTCGATGTGGAATCTGTTGCCGTAACAGATCCATTAGGGCCCCCGAGTAGGGGCGGCCATTAATCAGGCACAAGATCAGCCCTGCAGCCTCGCGTGCGTGTGGCTCTGAGGGTCTCTGACCTGACATCGTTTAAGGAGATGCTCATGGAGGCCATAAACATGATTTGATTCCCATTATCTTTGTGTTGCATATTTGTTACCATTATTCTTTGAAGACTCTAAATTGGATATTAAAAATTTATGATATATTATAAAGGTTTGCATGGAGTGAAAAAATAGCTGCAGCAAATAAGTCCATCTCATCCATCAGAGGTGTGTGAGCTGTCAGAGGAGCCTGAAGAGGTATGGAGAAAGCCCCACTGCTTGCCAGTTAACGAGGATGGAGAATTAGGAGGAACTTCGCTGAGTAAACAGCTTCTCCTTCAACCTACATGCTAAATGGGAATTTAAACACATTTTGTTAAAAGAACAAAGTAAAACAGCACCACGGTAGGAATCCCCATAGACAGGCTTTGACAAGCAGATGAAAGGGAGGGCAAGGGATCCTGATGCAAAGATTAGTCAGAATGTGAATTTAGCAGATGCCTGGGTCCAGAGATTGATGTTTCTGGTTCCTGGAGTATCGCCAGAGGAAGGAGGCTTATGCCAGGTGGGAGTCCTCTGTCCAGAAGAGAGCTCTCTACCCAAGCTGTATGCACGCATAATCCTGCCTGAGAGCCATGCAACTCTCTGCAATCTGTTCAGTTACTTGAATGTTTGCATAGAAACAACTCATATTTTAGGGGCATCTGTTTGTAGAGGTAGGCAGTTCAAGTAGAGAAAAACAGAACACTCTAGTCCTTGGCTTAAGGAAGAATGAAGGGTTAATGAATCCATTCAACATATATTAATATTTACAGAGTTGTTTGTTATACAAGGTACTCTGCTGAGCACCTTGGGGGCTTCATACATCATGCATGGTCTCTGCCCTCAAGGAGTTTCCAGTCTGGTAGATAAGCCGTGAATCGTAACCAAGATGAGTTACACGAAGGAGTCCCAGACTGACCTGGGACTCCAGGAAAAGGTGAGATATTACCAACAGGGAACAAGGTACTCAGTTGTTTAATCTAGGAATGGACTTTTAGGGATGAGAGTTTGTTAGGCAAAGACCAGAGGATCAGTGTAGGGGGGAGGTGGAGGAGAGAAACATGAGGGGCAAAAGGATTATTGGCCAAAGTCCAAACTGGGTATAAGATCTTCAGTGAGGCTAAGACTCTGGTGTCTAACCAAATAGGAGGGACTGGTGTTGGGCAGAAGTGCATGGCATAGTCAGCAAAGGTCTTAGGTGTGAGGCTGATGTGATCAGACAGCTCCAGCAGAGCGCTGCTGAGACTCAGGTATGGAGAAAATTCCTGAGGTTTAGAAGCAGAACACTCAGCTGCTGTGAACTGGAGTGCAAGGCAAAATGTCCAGTACTGGGGTTAAAGGATAGGAACCCCCCTTTTTTCTTGTTTTGAGACACAGTCTTGCTCTGTTGCCCAGGCTAGAGTACAGTGGCATCATCATAGCTCACTGCAACTCCAAACTCCTGGGCTCAAGCCATCCTCCTGCCTCAGCCTCCCGAGTAGCTGGGACTACAGGCTCAGGCCATGGCGCCTGGCTAAATTTTCTATTTTTTGTAGAGATGAGGTTTCAGTCTTGTTCAGGCAGAACCCATTCATTTATTCATTCATTCACTTACTCATTTATGGAGCCCTTAGAGTATGCCACATACTAGTACTGGATCTGAACATTTGAAGCTGAACAGAACACAATTTACACATTCAAAGATCCCACTGATCAGTGGAGGAGGCAAACACACTGATGGTCATGATGCAATACGGTAGATGGAATGGAAATATATACAGGAGCGGAGGGCACAGAGCTCAGGTTAGACCAGAAGGGAGTTCACGGACGGCTTCCTAAAGGAGCTGCAGTCTGCATGGAGGCATAAAGAATGCACATGCACAAGAATCTACCAGAAGAGGTGAGGAGGAGAGATAGAATCTAGTTTTACCCCAGGAAAAAGGGGGTAAAGGACAGGAAACCCAGTTGAAGGGAACTGGGATTCAGGCCAGAGGGGTTGGGCCACTGAAATGAGAACAACTGTGCATAATTCCAGGGGCAGCAGGGAGCTACTGTGAAGACCTCCCTGTGTTACTCCCAACTGAACAGAGCTTCCAGGTGTCTGGTCATCGAAGGACAAAGAAGCAGGACTGCTGACCTTTAGGTCAAGTTCACAAAAATGTTCACAGTGCATTGAAAGGCAGTGTGCAAGGGCTGCTGTTTTTTCCTCTCTGAGCTTCCTCAAGAGAATGTGTATGCATTTGAGAAAGGAAGGATAGGCCAGAAATAGGATATCAGAAAATGAACTTCCAGGAGTTTTCAGAAGTAGTTCCCCATGCTTTTACCTTGAATTTTAAAAAGAAATTCTATTACTTTTGGTTGAAAAAATTAGTTATAAAATATAAAATTGATGTTCCCTTTTTTTCTGTTTGACTCTTCATCTATAAACTTAGTCCCACAACTTTGAGATGCACTATTTTTGATGTTCCCAAGTCTGGTAATGACACCACATGTGTGAGTTGACATGTGCTACATCTGCTGCAGGATCCGAAGGCCAAGTCTGGAGCTGTGCAGTGCTCTCTCTACCTTTGGTTCTGGGCAGAATCTTTTCTTGTTTTCAAAAGAAATCCTGAAATCACAATGACACAGAGGTGTAAACTCCCATTCATCACAGAGGAGGTATGAACTCTAAAGCCTAATTGTCTTTCCACTTAAATGGCAACAATGTTAAACTTTTCATTAAGTCGGAAACATCATACTTCTCTGGAGTAGCCAAGAGGAGCTGTTTCTAGAACACTCCACGTTTTCTAAAGGCATTCTCCAGAGAAGAAAGAACACTGATCTTGTTCCAGTATGTATGTGGCACCAAGACTTTGGCCCAAAAGAAGTGAATTATTTGAGGTTCAAGAACTAAAGTTTGCTGTATTGTAAGAATCAAAAGAAAAGAAGTGAATTAGTGATGATTCATAGGGAAAGAGAGGTGAATACAAAGTTTGTTTGAGCCAGAGGTTTTTGAAGTAGAGAGGCAATTAGTCTAAATTTCTCACATAATATTTATTTAAATGCTAGGCATGGCATGAAAATGGATACATGATTGTCAGCAAAACGGGGACATCTCCTAGCAGTTTAATTGAAGGATTTTTATTTTTGTTTTTGTTATGGGAAAAAGTAAAGGTTTCTTAGAATAATAGGTCAAAAATGTACCTTTGGTCTCAAAATCAATCACATTTGTAGTAAAATGCAAAAAATAGTCTCCCATTTGCTTTTCCCTGTAGTTGGCATAAATATCTGGCACATTAGTCAGAATAAAGCTGTTGAGACTAAGACACAAGGAGAGAGTTAGTCATGAAGTGTCTTGACGTTCCTTCTTCTGTCAGAACTTGTCACTGCAGAACAAAGTCAGACATAAATACAGTTCTTCTGGCCTTAGTGGATACCAAGAGCTGACAGTGGGGTGGTCCACTCTAAGACAGGCAATCAGAAAATGCATCGTCTGTAGAGAATTTAAGAAAAATTAAACCGGCTAAAAGTCGGTCTGCCTTACGTTATTACCATGAGCTGGTAATTCTAAACAATGTCTGTGTACACATACTCCTCCTTGTAGGGGTGGTCCGCTTCCTCTGTCCACCTCCCTTGTTAAGCCATTATCTGGGACCCCAAATGGGGCAGATATAGAATATGGCACTGGCTTCAATGGGCAAGAAGTTATAAAACATTCTAAAATGATTCTCCATGTAGGATAAGGAAGGTCCCATGGATTTTTCTAACATTGCCACCAAGTTGCTGTGAATGATAAAGCTCATTCTTACAGAGCACTTACTGGGCACCAGGCAGTGGCTGGGGCTGAAGATACAATGGTGGGAAACTAGACACCATGCCTGCCCTTAGGAAGCTCACAGCCTAGCATGCGAGACGTAAATCACACCAGTGATTGCAAGGTTGCAACTGCATGAAGTCTAAGAGAGGACAGAGGGGAGATATTTGCCTTGGTTAGAGAAGTTCAGGAAGGCCTTTTTGGGGAAGTGGTATAGTAGTTCTTCCAAGATTATTTGTCATACAAGAAACTAAGAAACAAACAAACAAACAAATAATGAGAATTTTTGCTCACAAGCAGCTATTTGTGTAATCTCTTAAATCTTTAGGATAAGACCCACCTCAGGGGCTACATCCTACCGGTTCAGTAGCCCTTAGCCAAAATGCTTGGGACTAGAAGTGTTTGGGATTTTGGATTTGGGGTTATTTGCATTATATATGCTTACTAGTTGAGCATTCCAAATCTGAAAATTCAAAATGCTCCAATGAACATTTCCTCCAATGCACATTTCCTTTGACCATCATGTTAGTGCTCAAAAAATTTGTATTTTGGGGCATTTTGGATTTCAGATTTTTGGATTTGGAATACTCAACCCATATATCCTCCTAGCATTGCACAGTGATTCATGCCAGTGGTCCTGGGACCTGGTTAGAGAACATTCTGCAGGCTGTGCCAAGGACCTCCTCTTAATACCCGTAGGTGCCCTCCTAAGATTAGAGAGGTTCTCAGCCCTGCTTGTACATTACAATCACCTGAGAGCTTTCTTAAAACAAAAACCAAAAAACGAAAAACACCTTGCATGTCCAGGGCCTGTCCTGGACCAATTAAATCAGAATCTTGGAAAGGTGGCAGGGTGATGGGGAGGAATGGAGGGGTGGGGGCTAAGTCTGGCACCACCCCAGATGATTCTAGTATGCAGCCAGGGTACAGAATTACTGCCTTTGATGAATGCATTTAATTCCACTTAGTCCTATAATAGTAATTTAAAATTACACATTGAAAACTTCAGAATGCAAAGGGGATTGCTCTGGTGAGAGGTGTGTGTGGTGCTTACGTGTGCACACACCTGCATATGGGGGCGATGGTTTGGGGGCTCCTTGCTCTTTGTGTCCTTTCCATTTCTGTGGCATGTGGTGGAAATGCAGCAAATGGCTGGAGGATGGAATTTCTTGGACTCTGGAGTCAGTTTGGGTGTCAGAGGGCAGGCCATTCCCAGGCCATGGGAGTTTGATGCAAGGTGACCGTAATGGTTTGATAAAGATGCACATAATGGTTTGATAAAAAAGCTTTCTCTTTCCACTTCCTAACTTCCCTAATCCCCCTCTCCTTTCTCTTCCAATGCTGCTTTATTTAACCTCATAAATTACGAGGTTTTATATGAAATCTATAGCTCTTTGGAGGAAACACATTCAGATCTTAGATAATGGGATTTTTTTGTCCTTTAAACACATAAAAAACATTGTGTGCACCTTACATGTAAGTGGAATGAATGTATTTTTGCCACTAATGTTGAAAATATCCCTAGGCATCTGGTGTGTATGAATGTGTATACATAGTACATGCATAATAAACATATTCCACCTTATGAATATTTATACACAAGATACATATATATTGAATATAGACATACATATGTAAATAGTAGCCCTTGCAAACTATATGCAAAGTGTGTTTCCAAGCATATGTATCATAGTGCATCAGGAATATGAGAAAACTACTACTAACTTTAGCATATTTTGAGGTGGCATTTTCTACAGAGCTGTTTATGGTAGGATCTAGTTACTATCCATGTATGGGTTTTTTCCATCACTTAAATGTTTGTTAAGTACCAACTAAAAGTAAGGCACTGGGCATGGCAGAGTAAGAAAGATGACGGAGACGTGATCTCTGTCTTTAAGAGACCTTTACCTCACAGGATGGCTTAAAATTTTTTTATGAAGAATCTAATATTGTCACTGCCCACTGGCACCTTACTGGTTTCTTATGACTGCCTTTTATTTATACACTCCACTGCCACCATTACCAGCTGGGACTTAAAATGGGTCCCATTTGAGCTATATTTGCTTAAACCCTGATGGAGCTGCGGAATAGTGCTGACGCAGGGAGAAGCAGCAGCCCTGGTTCCAGTGATAGCCACTGGACATGAAAGCACTTACACTTTTTTGTATATAGCCAATCCTATAACTGCATTTCTATTTTACTCTGACATAGTGGGGGGGGGAGGGGAAGGTACGATAAAAGGGCACCAAACCCCAGAGATGTTGATAAATCTCAAAAACGAAACCCAAACAGAGCAGTCTCTTTTCCCCACAAACTTTTTGTAATCTAAATATTATTGACCATGACATTCCACTTCCAAATTCCATCTACTTCTCTCCCTGGGATAAGTAGCAGAAGCCTGTATTAGAAACAAGCAATACATTCTAAAATGTGCAAAATATGGAACCCTTTCTAAAATGACAATACCCAGTATCACTGGGGAGCTCTGAGTGACACTTGTCAGGGCAGATTTCTCTCCATTAAAGGAGAAACAATACATAAGAGTTGTCTTTGTGATGCCACAGAGTATGCTCGTTGTTTTCTCCCCCTCAATCCATACATCACAACAGGTAGTTCTCAGCTGTTCCCTTGGTGCCAGACATACATTTTATCTAAAGAGACAGCAGACAGAACTACCTGCTGCTTCCTGTGCGGCTCTCCCTGTGTTTCTCTCCTTTTTCCTACTTCACTGGGGCTTTTTAAAATCAGCTGGCAGGGAGCCAGGAGCTCATCATTTTAATGCAGTGTAAAATGGAATATGCATAATTATATGCAAGCCATATGTGAGGGAGACAGCTCAGCTGTGAATTTCAGGAGGCCAGGAAAGAGAGAGCAGTTAGGGCTAAGATGAGATGAGAGCAGAGCGGAGTGCAAGTGTCACCCAAATGAATGGTTTAATGAGTGTGCTGCAGACACGCCCCCTTTCACCTACCTCTCCCTTCTCTCCAGCTCCAAACCAGAACCTGATGGAGATTAGAAAGAGAAGACTGTATGCGAGCGGTATTGCTAATGGGTTCTGTTAATGTCTCCATTTAAACTTCAGCTTTCTTAATTAACAGTGTAGATCAAAATAACCAGTAACTTTTAATGCAGCTTCTTAATTAAATCTATTTTTTTTTACTACGTTTGATTGAAGAATCATTGTTCTTAGTAGATCATCGCTCCTTTCAGATCATTATTTAAAAATGGAGGGGGATCAGTTTATCTCTAATAGTATTACAATGCAAAATATCACTATGCAAATTGCTTTTCTTATGGCCTTGCTATTAGAATTTTTTTAAAGTGCGTTATCTAGAGATTGCTTAAGCATGCCAAAAAGTTTAAACATGTATGTATGTCATATAATCCTAAATGTGCAATGAACAATGTGCACTAGAAGACTAAAGTGGTGATAATTTCCGGCAAAATTATTGGATTTTGATTTGCTTCATATTGTTTTAAATATTACACCACAATGAATTTGCATGTTCAAACTAAACAATGTAAAGAAAAATAAATCCCAGATTTTGATATCTAAAAGGTGTACTGCGTATTTAAACAAACTTCTTAATAATGTTGTTATATCTGGATTCCCGTTTGTTTAATGATCTGAGCTGTTATGCTTTTAGCTTTTTCTTTTCTTCCATTATTTGTAAGTCCCTAAATAGGCCATTATATTTCCCTTCAGGCTAGAGATGAAGATGGACATGCTGAAAATTTTCCCCAGCAGCACTATGCTAAGGAAACTCCAAGGCTTGCCTTCAAGAATAACTGCGAACTACTTGTAAGAATAACATACTTACAACAAGTCTAGAATGTTACTTTAGCACAGTGAAAACAGTTTTTGAAGGGGTTTGTTCATTATTACATAATTTATGAAATATTATAGTTTTTCTGTATAGAGTTCTAAATGCTAATTCTGATATCACTGAATATTCATTATAAGATCTCAAATTGTTTGCACATCTTTTATATCTGATTATAGAGCTTGAATGGCCCTGTCTTTATTAGCTTGTTTTGTATGGTAGTTTATAAGCAGCCACTTGGAGAATGGCTAGTAATGTTAAAAATATAGAGAAAGACAGTTGATATATGTAGCTTGGAAAAAACCCAACCCCACCCTTACCCCTCCTCCTGCGTCCTAATTGTACGCTATTTTAGGAGACAACATTGTAATATTTTGTTCTGCTAGGAAAGATAGCAGAGTTGACACGCAGTACTCCCTTTAGAATTCAAGTATTCCTTCACTCTCTTGCCAAACTCAACCGTCTCTCCTATGTAGAAGGAGTCAAAGCAGTGACAGGGTGCGGGGATGTTTATAAGTCGTGAGAGAGAGGATATCAGCTGTGACAGAAACTCTGTTCCAATGCAGGGTTAATTTGCTGTTCATTTTAGCATTTACAGCGAGACAAGATGAAAAGCAAGCAGGAATGCCTATTATATTTCTATTAAATGAATCTGTTGGGACCTAATGTTCTTGATTAGCTTTTGAAAATGAGTGCTCTGCAATGCATTTTCTGTTTACCTAAAGTAAACAGAGAATGAATTGTCATTTATTTAGAGATTCAAACACTGCTTTTGAAAATGAAGCTTTATGAGGGATCTAGCTATGTTGTCCCTAAACGTTCTTTTCTTTTCAATTGCATTAAAGCAAAACATTTGCTCCAACTAAATGAAAACACTGAAAGAGAATGAGGTTGCTCAGTTGTTACATTTCGAGGTAGTCTAATTTCTGTTTAGTTTTTTTGGCCGCATACAGTACAGCTCTGCCAGGTCTCTGCATTAGGAAATCCCACATGTAACAGTCTTTGGATTTAGCTCCGATACCAACTGTTCATTAAAAACAGTGTCCAAAGAGCAGGAGAGGAGAGAAAAATACAGTTCTTATGCATTCTAGCTAGCTACGTGTTGACAGCAAGAACCTCCTTTTCCCCATCAAACTGCACAGTTACAATAGCACTACTCATTCTGTGTGTGTAGTCCCTTGACCAACCAATCCACAGGCAAATATGCTGCTTATAAATGCATTTTTTTCCTGAAAATTTAACTTACCTTATATTTTACCTTAGGACTCTTAAACTTCCAGACCTGCTAGCATTACCTATTCTGGGGCAACACTTTTTGCTCGTTTCAGTTTAAATGTTTCTCTCTATAGCTATTGTTATGCAGCATAGGGGCCATTTAGGCTATGTTTTGGTATCAGAATGCTTTTGGGAGTAACTTACTTCTTTTCAGAGAAATTGTTCAAAGTAATGTGCGATGTTTAATTTTTTTATATTTATTGGAAAAATGAACATGCTTGAGTCCTGGTTGTGGTCAGTTTATACTGGAGGAAGTAAAACATATATGCAAACATCTTTTACAGCTATCTTTAGAGAAAATAGATATTTCATCATTGATGTGCTTAAGCACAATATTGTGTTGGCAGTGGTCTTGAGAGATTTGGTACAATCTTTGTCCTTCTAGTTACTGTTAGAAATGCTTTATTTTGGTCAGCATACTTTCCTGTGATCAAAGAAATAGGAGAATAAAGAGAAAACACGAGCTTATTTCTCCAAGGAGAAATTTTATTTTTTTCAGCTGTAAGAAATGGGATGGTGTTTGGCTGATTGTGAAGCCTTGGGAAGTTATGCTTCTATATGAAAAAGCCTTGTTCATTCATAAGAGAGAAATAGGAAGTCCTTGGAGTTTTCTTAGTGCAGCTTAGAACAGATTTTTAAAGAATCTGTCAGAGAAGATTGCAAGCTCTGCTCCAAAGTGCTTTTTTAGCTTGAGGGTGGCTCTGCCATCTTCTTGCATGGTTTGCTGCAGCAAGAGCAGCAGCCAGTATAGAAAGTATGGGAGCCCTGTGGGGGGAAACACGGAGGGCGCAGGTTAATTCCGGGCTCCCGCATGATCAGGAGCACATGGCTGGAAGGCTAGTCCTCTGGGCCACAGGCACTGGCAGAAAGTGCCCTGGCCAGGTGGAGGGGACATTGCATTGACTTTATTACTCTAATGTCTCTGCCTGCAGCCCCATCGTCCTGCCCCACCCGCCTCTGCTTCTTGGAAGAGGGAGGAATATTAAGTAACCCAAACAAAAGCAAAGTAAAATCAATGCCTGGAATACACAAGTATGTGTAATTAGAAGGCACTGACAAAGAAAGCATTGGCTGATAGAAAAATCTGCTATGCAACTGTAGATTTCCTGTAGGGTATTGATTTTTCCGTTTAAATCCCAAACTGTGATATGTGCCTTCACACTTAATGTACAACACAGATGACTAGATATTTAGTTTGGTGGCCAAGATTTTTTAGTTGGTAGTAGTGTAGCAGTTTCCTTATGCTTTTTATTAATTTTGAAAATGCAAGGCTGTCAAGATGAGTGACATTAGATAAAACGAGTACTATCTGATGTATCACAATTCAGTTTGGCCCTACCTACCCCTTTGTAGATAGGTGCATACACGCACATACACGCATGCACACACACTCTCACCAGGGTATTTTGCTGGTATTTCTAGCTTATGACCAAAGGAAACAACTTTGAATAAAAGAAAAGGTAGGAAATTTATATTGTATTAACACTATAGCAACATGGTTTACAAGAGCCCAGCAAAGAGAATATTTAGAGCCAGCCATGGGTTAGACTAGCCTTTGCCCCAAATTCCAACTCCATTGCTGGTCCCTTTATCATTATTAGCCTTATTCTTTGGGGACTGAAAGTCTTCTCCTTTTCCCTATTAAAATGCTCATATCACTGGTGGAAGTTGGGTTAAAAGCTAGAGTGAGGAGGACCTTAAACATGTTGTAAGCTCACACCTTCTTGTCAGCCAGTACTTTCTCAGTTCTCAAAAGCCCACTGAATAAGACCTTGCAGAAATATGGAATAAGCTCAGTCATGGGAGGGGAAGGACCTATGGCTAGAAGAAGAGGAATGTGGAGAGGGTTTTGAGAAGGAACTGAAGACTGCTGAGCCTACTCCCCAAGTTTTCTTAGGACCAGTTCAGAGAACATTGCTATATTCAGGAAGAAGGTCAAAATATAATCAAAGAATAGCAGCAACTGATGTAGCATTATTTGGCTGGAAAAAAAAAAAAACAGGTTTGGGAAATCTGAAAGGGAAAATAAGAGAAAGGAAACTAGCGGGGGGAATGGGGGGAGCAGTGGCGAAGCAGCCTGCCTTCCTCAGTTCCAGACTCCTGAGTCATCACCTAGATGAAGTCTGAATCCCTTCGGCGTTTCCTCAGGCTGTCAGGGGTGAGGGTTTTGCAGAGGGAGAGGAGGGAGCCCACAGCTGGGAGGCTGAATAAAAATAGCATCAAGGAAGAATTCTTTCTGGTCATTTACAATGCCAGGCTAGGGAGACGATGAAAACTATTTTAGTTTTGTGGCCTTGTGAACAGAGATGATGGGGAGAAGAGATGCTTAGGTTATTCTTCTGTGGGCTGGTTTTTCTGTCTCATTTCCTTGTGGAGTCAGACAGGTGGATTGTAAGAGTTGAAGGTAGTCCTTCGGCAGTAGAAATGCCCCATGTTGATGCAGTGTTCAAATAACAAGACATTTTTGGACATCTTCTGTGTACAAGGCATCCTACTCAACAGTGCAGGTAGGGACACAAAACAGAGTGCTTTCCCTGAAGGAGTTTGCAGTTCAGTAGGAGAAATGAGGCATGTACAATATCATGGTCGTCAAGAACGTGGGCTGTCAGGTCTTCCTGAAAGTCAGAAGTTTGCCGCAGCCAGACTCTAGTTTATACCGTATCACTCTGGTGGTATAGCTAAGGATCATAGGCACAAAGGCTTAAAATTTATTGTGCTATTTCTGCCATCACATTACATCACATTGGATCTCTGTTTCACCTCTGAAACCTATCTGAGCTTCAGATCTTCATCTGTAAATTGTGCTAACAAAAGGCAATAACCTCAGAGCATATTGCAAGGATCAAAAGTGATGACTTATTTAGAGAGCCTGGTACATAGTAAGCATGCAGTATGTATTAGCTGCTGTTATTATGATTATTCACATAATCATGATTGTTACCATTACACGGTGAGCTGTGCCCCAACAGAGTACTAGCAAAGTTCTGGAGTACAAAGGAAGAAGAGATCATTTCCATATGCGATCATTAAAGACTTAACAAGGGAGGCTACCTTTGATCTAGGCCTTACGTGGGTTGGATTTGGACAGCTGGAGCTGGCATGTTCCAAGCAGAGGGAAAAGCATGAGCAAAGGCATGGAGCCGAGAAGTACAGGCCAGGTGCCCCGTGCCCTGGTTAGTATCTACGCTGACCAAGTGTAGAGTGCCCAGAGGCTAAGGGATGAACAGTCAGGCAGGCCAATTTGCAGGGGTCTCAATAACTGACACCATCCTCTCGAGTCTGGAAATTCCTAGTACTTCTGTGGATTAAAAAATATATATTATGGAAAATTTCTAACATGTATAAAATTAGAGTAGTGAGAGCCACATAATGAACCACGTGCACCTTTCACCCAGCTTCAGCAATTATCAACTCAGGGTAGTCCTGCTTCATCTGTCCCCTTTCCCCCCACCCCTTTTTCGCTATGAAGTATGTATGCTTTTGAGGTGGGCAGGTTGGGGTATTTTTGTTTGGTTTGGTTTGGTAAAGACTGTAGCATCCCTCTTCCCTGTCTAGAAAGAATCCATTGACAATGATTAAATTGGGAATTGGAGCTTTGGGACTATGCATGTATAAAACTTACGCACTGTGCTCTTCCCTGCCTCCTCAGCACAACCTCGTAAGGCTTGGGCACTCAGACTGAGTTTAAAAAGACACACCACAGTACCAGTGATGACTTGATTCTTCTTTACTCTCAGGCCTCTGATTCTAAGTGTATTTATGTTAAAATAATGCAGAACTCTTTGCAGCCCATCCCAGCTCACCAGTACGTGGTAGCCTCCTCACAATGGGGAGGGGAAATTCTGGATTGCTACCATACATTAGCCATTGCGAGGACTTTCTTGCTAGATCCTGGAGATATAAGGAGAACTCCCAAAAGCTTAAATTGCCACATTTCATTGAAACTTGATATGCTTTTCAAAATACATATAATTGACCAAAGACCCTCCCCTTAATGCTATTGGTCTAGGAAGCCAGATTTATGCCCCAGGTCAATATGAATTTACGTACTATTGCTTTGATACTACAGCTGGGCAGCAGATGCACTGAAAATTAAAATCATGGTGACACATTTGAATTCACATCACATGAAATAAAACATCATATGACATATGTGTATGTAGTATACTGTACACCAATTTCCTGAAATAGTAGTTGTAGTAGCTCCAAAAGTATAAAAGTGACCCAGAAAACCCCAGGGACTGGTTGCTGTCCTAGAGAGAGTTGGCCTGTGTCACCATTTTTTTCCCACCCATCTTCTAGATCCCTTTAATCTGGGGCTATTCCTGTGATCCTATAGTGTTCTAAACTATCTTTTAGAACAATAGAACTTTCTGGAAATAAAGATAATAACCTTAGGCTAAGCAAGAGTCAGTTTCAATAGAGGTGACACAATTATGCTCTCTGGCAAGATCATCTAGACTTTGATACAAGCAGCAGGGATGGATTCCACTTGAGTAGTATTTTACCTGCACATCCCTCTGTTCCCATCTGTGCTGTTGTTTAAATTTCTTCTCCAGCTATGTCTGCTGCTTCTCTTCTCACTCTTTTCAGCCTCTTGGCTCCCATTTCTGCCATGGTCTTATGGTTCAGGTTCTTTCACTTTTCCTGTACCAAGACCCTCTGGACTACAGTGGACAACTTCCCCTCCTTTCCCGCCCATGCAAGCCCTATTTTAACTCTCCTTTGTAGCTTCTTCATCTGGGAGAGAAACCACCTAGGGGAGGGCTAGAGTTCCCTAGCTTCTGCTGTGATATAAGGGCTCTTCGGGGAGTGAAGGATCTTGATTTGATCAGAGACCCTTGGTCCCCAGTAGGCTCCCTTTTCCAAGACATGGGGGATCTTTGCTTTTCCAGTTTCAGGGCCATTGCACAAAAAGATCAGAGGCATAATGGTTTGGTTTTCATGCTGGCTTCTCACACAGTACATCGCAGTGGTTCTTGGGGCCAGAGAGAGCTATGGAAGACCATGTGCCCTCCAAGGAAGACACTGTGGCCTGGTGGGTAACAGTGGGAGTTCCAATCCCTGCTCTGCAGACATGCCAGCAGTGCAACCTGGGCAATTTTCTTACCGTCCCAAACCTCAGTGTCTTTATCAATATAATGAGGATAAATACAGTACCTACCTACCTCACAGGGTTGTCCCGAGGAGTAAATGAGATCGTGTATATGAAGCACTTAGTATGTCTGGCACATAGTAAAAGCTCAACAACCAATCTTCTTACTAATAAAGTGGAGCTATTACAGAAAGATGCATTAGCTTAAACAACATCTTGAGGCAGATGCTGGGAGTACCTGTTTTTATTCTCTAACTTGAGTCTCTTCCCAGTTGGTTTGGATAAGAGTCCAAATGTAGCATTTTAATTTAGGTAAAAGAACTTCAGAGAAATGCTTGAACATCCATCCACTTGCTTTTTGTGTCCAGGGAACTAGAGATGCCTGTTGGCTGCATAGCAAATGTTACTGACTTATGCAATGTCTGAATACTTTTTTGAAGAAGAATCTAGAACTTCCAAAAAATAGTATGGCATTGTGGTGAAGAACATGGACTCTTGAGCCAGATTGTTTTGTTCAGATTCAGGAATCTTCTCCACCCCACCCACTGGCTGTGTAGCCTTGGGCAAATCACTGAATCTCTCTGTGTATGTCCTTGTCTGTTAAATGAGGATGACACTAACTATCTGGTAGGGTTGGCATGAGGTCTGAATGAAGGAATACCCATAAGGTGCTTAGAATAGTATTTGGTAAACAATTGGCACTCAATCAATGTTGCTGTGATTATGATTATTTATTTCAAGGTCACTTGCTTTCAAGTACATCATGGATTAGCCCTTGACAAAATTTTCTAACAATAGATTATCTGAAAGTTTTGCACATGCACATTTGCATGCAAAAGCCACAAAATTTCCTTGTGAACAATGAATGAGAGGGACAGAGTACAAAGTATATTATGCAGATAATTCTTAGAGATAAGCTTTTTTTAAAATAAAAATGTGACTCTTAAGGAATATTCTCTACATCTACAGTCCCCAAGCCCTGGGCTATGGACCAGTACTGGTCTGTGGCCTATTTGGAACCGAGCCGCATAGGGGGAAGTGAGCAGTGGGCGAGCGAGGGAAGCTTCATCTGTATTTACAGCTGCTCCCCATCACTCGCATCACTGCATAAGCTCCACCTCCTGTCAGATCAGCAGCGGCACTAGATTCTCATAGGAGCGTGAACCCTACTGTAAACTGTGCATGTGAGGGATCTAGGTTGCGTCTCCTTATGAGAATCTAATATCTGATGATCTGAAGTGGAGCTGAGGCAGTGATGCTAGTGCTGGGGAGCAGCTGCCAATACAGATTATCATTGGCAGAGAGGTTTGACTGCACAATAAATGTGATGTGCTTGAATCATCCTGAAACCAATCCCCATCCCCCAGCCATGAAAAAATTGTCTTCCATGAAACCAGTCCGTGGTGCCAAAAAGGTTAGGGACTGCTGCTCTACATGATCCAAGACCTCTTTATCCTGCCCAACCATTTAATAGTAAAATTGTTACTCTTAGAAATATACAACTAAGAAAATAAATGCAAAGCAAAGGAAAAAATGTAATTTACACAGGGCCTTATCTGTAGTAGCAAATGGATGTGCCTCTGATTGTGTTAAGGAAGGGAAGGAGACAAGAAACTCCCCTTTGTGGGTGTCTCCAATGAGCCAGTAGTGTGCTTGGTTTTCATAGACCCCTCTTTTAGACCCTGTATTCTCACCATAACTTTGCTAAATAGATATTGTTGTTTCCATTTTATAGGTGGGGAAGTTAAAATGTAGAGATGTTACATTCCTTGCCCTGGGGGATTGGAGGGGATCCAGTGAGCAGGTTCAGAACTGGAGTTTGACCCACGTCTCTCCTACCACACGCCCAAACCAGTGCTCAGGCCAACATATGCTGCTGCAATCCTAGGGTAGGGGCCGGGTCTTATACATTTTTTTCATTCCAGAGCCAGAGAAGGAGGTCAGTCTATGGTTGTGGAATGAAGGAATTAAGAAATTAATTCAGAATCACTCTTTCTAGCTTCTTTATAGTAACAATTCTTTGGTAGAAATCTGAAGCCCAAAAGAACATCTGTGGGGAATGTTAGGAAGGGCAACTTATTCAGAAAGTCATGTCAATGTTTGAGGATTCCCAGTGCATAATAAATTGTGGGGAACAGAGCCAAATGTATAGTTTTTAATTTGGTAGACTTGGGGACATTTACAGAACAGCTGTAGACTACAGAAAATATATTTTTTCAGTGTGATATAAGCATTCGAGTGTCTTTTTAAAAATATCTGACTGCTATAGATTATGTATAAGTGCTAAGTTTTTGTTGGAAAATTTTGAGCCTCTTTTATGATCACTGAGGCCATTTTTAAAAGGCTGGAACTATTTTGATTTAGTAGCATTGCATTCCTCAGAGTGAACAAATCTACTTCCTTTGAGACGTCCGGCTGTAAAGTAGCATTCGGGAGTCAGGTGTCAGGCACATTCTCTCTCATTGTTTTAGTTGCTAGAACTGAACAATCACCTAAAATACCACAGAGAATGCACCTCCGATGGCTTCAAGGAATCTGTAGGTCATATGTCAAGCAACCAGGAAATCAGATAGGATATCAATTATCAATATAAACGTGCAGAAGTAACCAGCCAGAACTAATATTAATCCTATTCAGTCGTGTGCTCAGTTGATGGTTAGAAGAACAAGCTAATGAAAGTCTCTTGGGAGAAAAAGGGAAAGAGTATAAAAAATATTTGGAGTGGAGAATAATGACAAATGTGAGTAATAAGAGAGGCAAGAAATTGGAGATGGGGATGTGGGGGTAGTGGAGGACTGGTGAGAGGGAATTTTTAAAGGGAAGAAGGAAGATAGAAGCCCATGATTAAACTGTAAATGTTTTCCTTGTCCAGGAAGACAAGAGCCTTTAAAGTAATGTGCTTCATTGCATTTTGGTTTGAAATATCTTTCCTAATTGTGTTTTTTGGATACTTCCTGCTCTTCTGCTCTGAGGCATCAGGCTTTCCCGGAGAGCTCCCTTTCCAGTTCCTCCTCCCTGCTGCATGGCTAAAGCAACCAGGAATTGAGACCTTTGCCAGAGGACAGCACTCATTCTCCTTTAAGTCCAGATGAGGCATCTCTGGCTGAGAGCTCTGTGAGAAAGGAGTCTCGTCTATCTTGTGCATTGCTGGACCCCTGAGACCCATGCTTGGCCCACACCATTTTTCATGGATTCTAAGATGCACTTTTCCTCCTAACATTTTAACATCTCAGAAATGAGAGTCATCACATTGATGACCTGTCATTGTTTGATTGGCAGTGTTTTTTCCCTCGTGCTATTAAAATAAGGGCATCTTAACAACCAATGGTGATATATTAATAGATTCAATGAACCGTGGAGGTGGATGCTCAATAATTATTTGTTGAATGAATGCATGCAATAACATATCTCCCTGGTTCTAGTTCAGGTAAAAATGAAAGTTGGTACTGGATTGTGTGTCTGCCGCTGGCAAGGTGGAGTGGAGGGTGGCCTCTGGCTGTCTTGGCTGAATACTCTACCTCTGTACACTTTCTCTTCAGTGGAGCTGATAGATGACGTGTTCATTCCTGCAAGTGAAATGTTGAACCAGTTAAGACATACCCCAGATAAGCAGAGCTTAAAAATAATAAACAGAACTTTTGCCTTAATTATGCAGAAAATTGCTTAATGTTCTACTTTGGGTTGCATATCCTTCAATATTTCTCTTAAAAATTCATAAAGATACATTGATAGAAGAGCGATGATCACTTTGTTTTTCTCCATAGAACAAGCTGTAGATCTCATTAGGATAAAGTATATTTTTATAAATTAGGATGCTCTTATCCATCATCATCATCACCACCACCACTATCATCTCTTAGGTTCCCAACCTACAGAAGGCTAAAAATATACCTAGATATATTTCCTATACTTCAGAATTTTATAGTGCACATTCAAGATATCAAATTGTGTAGGTAAACTTACACCTTAAACTTAACTGTGTGAAATACTTTGCTGCTTTTCTGTGTTATGATCTCAATGTAGTTTGGTTTCCTTTGAATGGAAAATTTGAATCTGATTCTGACATTGTAACAGGATGTGCTATATACACCTTTGTGTAAACAAGGAGGGGGAAAATCGCATAAACATTTTTGAGCAGCAAAGTCTGAGATGGAAGGGAGGCAAAGTTTAAATATTTAACATGTGCTGGGATAAAGCCTTCGTGTGACAAGTGTCCAGGTTAATTTAAGGTATGTGAAATATTTGGGGGCCTCCATCATACAGCCATTTCAGTCAGTGGTACTATTAATTTCTAAATTGTCAATAAATGCGTAAAGACACTTCCAGTGAACTAAACACCATTTTTGGCTTAGAGAAATATTTGTGTGTTTACCAGATAGCTTGAATTTTGAAAATATGCAACATCATTGCATATATACATATATAAAATATAATATAGGAAGGCAAATTTATATATCCTATGTAGAAATGTGGGTATGTATATAAAGGAAAATGAAAATAAACTAAAGCATTATTAAAGTATTTATGAATCTATGGCATTTAACTCATCTCAAACATTTATGTAGTATTTTTTATATACCAATTTGATGTTTACATATGAATACATAAAAATAAATAACATGGAAAAATCAAGTTGTAATGAAATTTTTATTTTCATTTTTCCTTAGCCTTCATGCATTTTGATTTTTAAACAATGTTCTGACTGTCATCAAATCAGCCAAGTTGAAAATTGAGCTGCATCAATGGAGACAGCCGGTCTTGATAATTCAAACCAAAAAGACCTTTTCTCGAGGGATATATTCTCCCTGGTTTATCTGGTCTGAATAGTTTCTTAAATCTCTAATTTATTCTTTTGTATACACTGCACAAAGACAATGTGTGTAAAGATTTTAAACCTTTAAAAAATCTGGGTATTTAGTGTTATAGATACATCTCAAAAAGTGGAATTAACATGAGAACAGGTAGTTATGGGGTGTGTGTGTTACCCAGATTTTGAAGACTGTTGTCTTACAATTGACAGGCATTTATCACGTACCTACTCTCTCCCCACTGTTGTGCTTAAAAGTCATGTGTTAACAATGTAACAAAGTATAAAATGTGGATCCTTCTCAAAAGAAATTTATAAACAAGCTATGCTCATATGAACAATGTACCTCCAGTGTATAGCAAAGTGCCAGATGGAGTGGTATGGTGATTAGAGAATAGAAATGTATATTAAAATACTCATGTGTGTAATAGGAAAGTGAAGGTCATTTAACGAGGAAGAAATGATGGTCTGGAGTCATCAGGATAGGTCCTCAGAGGACATGAGGCTTGGGCTGGTCCTTGGAAGGTGGGTGGCAACAGAAGGGCTTCCTAGAGAAAGAAGAGGAGGCGTGGAACCATGGTGAGGCAGGTGCACGTCATGTACATGGGGGCCACATGGGAGACTGCCTGGGCTAGTATCACTTCGTGAGTGGTAACAGAATTAACTCAGTAAGCTGTGGTCAGATGATAAAAACAGTGAGAGCCAAGCAGCTAATTGTGCAATTGGTGTTTTAGGCTATAGGGCTCTGTATTATGTACCTGAGCCAGGAAGTACCATTATGAAAGCAGTGCTTTCACAGATCAGAGGAGGGGAGTGGGGAGACTTCTAGAAGGCGGTTAGAGCAGTCTAGGCACACTGCGATGAGGACAAAGACTTCTGACAGCTGGAAAGGCAAGAAAGAAGCCCTGAAAATGATTGTCCCGAAGTATTAGTCATCAAGTTTTTATGACCATCGTAGTATAAATAACTGGCAAAGATTTCATCTCAAGCCAGTTTTCCTGTAAGTTTAGATTTTGGATAGCAGTCTTAAGTTACTAGTTCTATGTAGTAGGAAAAACGAGATCAACGTAGAAGCAAGACACTGACGTTTAAAAATATTTGTGATCCAGAATGATTCAAGGATCAGTGTGATTTAAACTATAAAAATACAAAGTAGGCAAAAAAGGTTCTTAAATTTGGATCATTTAAAGATGGATAGAATCGCCATTCACAGGAATCACTTCCTGGCTATGTATGTTCCTGGCTTTGTGGCCTTGGGAAGGTGAGTTTCTGTACTTGTAAAACAGGAATAACTGTATATGCCATTTAGTGTTGCTATAAAAGCTAAATGAGATAATACATATAATGTGCTTGGCATATAATAAGTGTTCAATAAAAGGTAACTAATAAAGGGAAATAAATCCCTCTTTTGTACTCAACTTTTAAGAGAAAAAAGGAAATGCTAATAAGTAAAACTCAAATGAGTGGTTAGAATCCTTGTTTTTTAAAAATAAAGGGAGAATCTTATGATACATAGCTTTTGACCATATGGATTTAGCCTATTCTTTACACATGTACATGACTCTAGACAGAGAACTGATGTTTATCTGATAAATATTACTAAAGATTTTCAAAATCTTCATCAAAGAAAAAACATTTGATTGAATTTACTGGGTTTACTAAGGTAGAACATTAGACTAACATAAAATGATTATTGAGGAAAAAAAATCTCACACAAAAAGTGTTTGCTAGTTAGTCCCCCAAAATAAATTTCTTATAATCCCACATTCCCTGATTATTCTAATAATATGACCACTTAAAATGCCATTTTTCTTTTGGAAATGAACACGATCACCTACTTTTATGGCCATCTTCTTTATTCATATGCTGATAAACTTCACCATATATCAGTTAGGTACTTAATGGTTGATTTGATAAATCAGGTTTTCTTTGGTCTGGCTTAGCTGTCTAGAATGTATTTGGAACTTGTTATAGTTGTAAAAAATGAAAAACAAAGAAACAAAAATCCAGAATCTCAGCAAAATGTCATTTAGTGGACTTGTTAAAACTCAAGAGCATCTCCCTTGATTAGAGCTCCTCTTTGAAATAGTTGGGCTGCCCATACACAGATTATCAAGGTCATATTCGAGATTAAAATGAGTTACGGGACAATAAGGTGCCTATTATGGCAGGAAAACATGCAAACAGAAAATGAGACCTAATGTCTTTCCTTTGCCCTGGCTTTTTTCTTTCTGAGCTTAATATACCTATTTGGTCTAATTTAGTTTTAGCTTTAGTTATGCTTTCTAAAATTACAATGTGTGTGAGGATTGGATTTTTTTTCTTCCAGTAGAAATTAGAGTGTACATAAAATGCCTGTCTCTCCTCCTGCTGGAATGGTAAGAGCCACATGCCTCCTTGCTCTCTGTGTCTAGTCAGGGCTGTGGTGTGGAGCCTCTAATAGGGCCCGCTGAGTGAATGGAGCCTCCTAGAAGCAGTGGCCCTGCAGCCGTGTGTCTGGTAGACTGGCTCTCACTTCATCTAAGCGTTAGCCCCAGCAAACAATGAAAATACAATGATTACCATTCAGATTGTGAAAATAACCATGCAAAGTTATGTTTAGATTTGGAAGTATGAGTTTAAAAAAATACGTGATTCAATCTACTGTTTAAAAAAAAAAAATGACCAAAGTTTGTGGGTTTACATTTTAAGTTTTCTATTGCGAGAAAGAAATGACAGGACTATTAAGGATGCTGATGTTTGGGGTTGAATCCTGGGGATAAGGGCTCTGGAATCAGTTCTCCTTCACTGTCAGCTGCCATTATCACCATCTCTTTGGCTTATCCTGGCCAAGACATTAACATTTCTAACCTTCACTGTCTGCATAATTAAATAGAGAACTTTATGCAAGTGCCACACACCATCATGCTTTCCTCAGAATCCACATCATCAATTCTATTATCTAGTTGGCAAGCTTTTAATGAGTGGCTACTATGTGCGGGGCACAAGATCATCTTGGCTGGGTACAAAATGGACTAGATTTTTTACAGAATTCCACCCCTAGTTTTTATAAGATCATTGTACATTTACTTTATATTATTAAACTGTGTATAGTTCTGTTGTTAAACTAGATATGTGTATAAATCATCTTAATAAAGGCTTTGAGTAAATGCTCCAGAAACACTTACTGTATGAATGAATGAACAGACCATACTGGTGTGGCTCTCCATTGGCAGTTTTCCACAATCAGCTCAGACGCCAAGGTCTCTCCTGTGTCTAGGGAGTTGTCAGGAATGTCTGGAATGTGGCAGCTTCGGCTGAGTTGAGTTCTTCTCCAACACATTTCTGAGTTGTCCAATGTCTTGAGCAGGATGAATAGTGGCAGAAGCTGTGTGAGCCACGTATGTGCTCTGATAGGTCTCTATGGACCCATCCCCAAACTACAGCACCCCTCATCTTCTCCCCCTACCCCAGTAGGTTTGTTCCCAAATGAGAGTAGTAGGGCCTGGGATTTTCTCCAAATTGCACTCAACTTCCCATATTCATGTTTATGTTTCAATTTAGCTACTATAGAGAAGGTATCAACTATTGTAGTCAAGACATTAGATTTAAAAATAGGTATTGTTTCATTCTTTTTGATCTATTTAGATTAAGATTTTAAATGAAAGAATTACTTTGGAGACACTACTACATTCCTGGGCTTAAGTGACACACACTCCTTTGGTTGGTCTCAGGTGGCAGGCAGTGCTTCCGGAACCTTCTCCCCTTGTATCTCTTTCTCTCTCTCTGGTGATTTCCACACAGAATGTCAGTGGATCCAAGATGTAGTTTTCTCTGGAACCCTCATTCTGCTAAATTGGCCCCATAGAATCATCATACTTCTTTTTGCAATGGAACTATGCAAAGTCTTGAATTTTATTACAGAATTTAATACCAATAATTACTTAAAATTTAATGAATTTCACTACTGACTTAATTGCTTTTGAGTAGTTCCACTTAACTTATTAAAGAGAAGCAAGGACATATTCATTTAATGAGCAGCAGAAGTCTTGCCCTCACATCTGCCTACATTCTCTTTTCAATTAATCAATTATAGTCCGATGGTGTGTAATTACACATTAAGAAAGTTATTGGATATCTCAGCATGCCTGTCCCAGGGGGCTCATGAATACACTAATATAACACACCTGTAATGACCTGTGCTCAGCTTTGCAAATTATACTCATTTCTCTCTCTCTCTCTCTGTCTCTCTCTGTCTCTCTGCTAAATTAAGATGAGAGCAATTACCATTAACTTTTGGAGTCACATCTAGTCAATGTGATGTGGAGAGAGAAAGTAAAAAAGAAAGATTGAAAGAAAGTAAAAATGGAAGAAAGAGACTTTATCTGCAATTATAAGTAATCTGCCTTTTGAAATTAGCTTTCTGAGATTCAGTTCTTACTGGGGAGCTATTGCAGTGTTCCAGAGGAACAGGGTTTGTCCATCTGAGCTGTGTCTACTGAATCATACCAAATACTTGAGAAAATCAGGCCAGCTTTATTTGAACTCAAATAGTGACTTGCTTCTCAGCTTCCTTCAATCTCCTGATGAGAGAAATAGGAAAACAGGAAAACCTTTTGAAATCACATTCAGGCAAATTTGCTTGGCTTGTTTCAAATCAAACCAAAGTCTGGAACTGATCCGCACACAGGAGCGCTAAGCCTCTGCATAGCAACTAAGCTGCGTTAAAAAAAAAGTGGGGGGGGAGGAAAAAGAAAGAAGGACCCACTAAAAATGCAATACAAACAAAGAGCAAATTTTGCTTCGTTAATGGCCTGAAGGCTCTGGTTATGTGAAGGGGTCCATTCCAGTTATGTCCTGATTTATGCTAAACCGGTAAAACCCAACAAGAACCTCTTAATCCAAATTACATAGTCAGAGACATTCTAAATGCCTGAACAAACCAAGTGATTTTAAGCAAAATGCCCTGTTAAAATAAGCTTTGATGTCTGCACAACTCAAACTCAAGCAGCAATCTGTTGACATTTTCAGCAAATGCTAACTTAGTCTAAGACAGAGGCAGCAGTGGCTTCTTCACAGTGTTCTTCTGGGTAAAGTGTTTCTTCTCCCTTCCCCCTCTCCTCCCCTCCACCCAAAACACCCTGCTTCCTTTATCCATTTATTGAGGTACTGACAAGGTCAAATCTACTGTGATTAGTGGCTGTCCATCAGAATAGAAAGAAGGATGCATTGATACTCAGCTAGCAGATGCTCATGAACATGCAAATGAATGTGGTAAGCCTTCTTGGTCGAGAAGGATTTGCTTTGTTGATGTTTTAAACTCTATAGCCAATTTTGGGCATTTTGTGTGCTGTTTTCCCTGCTTACGGCCACTGGCCATGCACATTCCACCGTCACTTGGGCAAAGCCTGCCGCCCAGTGTGCCTTCTGGAGATGCTCGAGACCCTGCTGGCCCTGAGAGGAGGACGGGTGGCAGCAGCAGGGGCACCCTGTGTACTTTCAGGGCGTGTCCCTTCCTGGCACTCCTGGCCTGTCGGGACAAATGTCTCTGCCCGAGGGGCTGTCTTCCTGTGTGGGCTACATTTGTGGCATCTCATAGGCCTCCATGGGGTTGAATTGTAAATAGTGGCTGCCACATAAAACATGCCATCTGTACCCCTGTGGGTAGTAGGATGGAACACAAAAAAGATTTATTCCAGGAATATGAACTGATGTTTACAGACATGCCAGGACTGGCTTTTAAAACACAGTGGAAAACTGTCTCAAAAGCAGTTTGAGTACCACGTAATAAAAGCCCCCAAAAAGTGCTCTAGGGGCATGAAGGAAGACTCTATGCTCAGAGAGATGCACCAAGCTGGCATACCCACACCAGACCTCTGCCCAGAGATGTGAGATAGCGTGAGGTCTCGTCCCCAGTTTCTGGGAAAGCAGGGCCAGAGGCAGAGGGTACCTGTGGCTGTCACGCTTTGGGGGCCTAGAGTTTCCCCACCCCCTGGAATAATTCTAAGAAAGTGAAAGGGAAGGAGATAAGTTTGCATTGAGCAAATTGGATCTCCAGGGAAAGTTTTCTTAATTTGCTGGGCTGGGACCCCGCACTGTGTTTGGGGAAGCCTTTGCTGAGGGCATCATACCCACAGGCAGACACAGGCACCTTGGCTCTAGTGTAATGGCCACATGTCCCAAGGTTTCCACAACCTTTCCTGTTTCACCTATTTTGTTATTTTGTCTGTTTTCATAAATCAGTGGTCTTCAGATGAGTTCGGATGGCCTGGCATTTGGAAGTGGTGTCACTCTTTTGGAAAAACCATGAATTATTGGCATATTTAATTCTCAATTATGTGAACTGGTAGTAAATTTTGCCATCTGTAATATATATATGAAATATAAAGTCATAAAGAAGAGGCAACAGGTCACAAATATATAATGAAGCTGTGTAAGCAGGGTTGACAGATTAGTATTCCTTTGCCACTTGCTTGTTGCTTTTGTCATCTTTGAATGCTTGTTAGCAGCCACAGCAGCCTTGGTCTGTGAGATAAGTCCTTTCCTACGGATTTGGGTAATTCTTGTTTATGCATGCTGTGGTTTTTGTCTTGTGATACAATTTAGCTTTCACTGCTCATCCTGTTCTAGAGACCTGGCTGCTTCTTCTGTGAAGAGAGTGGGTCTCATCTGAAGGAAGTAGTGCCTCCTATTTCTACACCAACTTCATCCCCTGCCCCCAACCCTCAGCCTCCATCTCCTCTACCCCATACCCCACCCCATCCCTGTGGAAATGAAGACGGTGAGGCCAGGGGAGACCAAGGCTGTCTTGGCCTTTACTGCAGCCTGCCCATGACGGCGCCCCCTAGTGACGTGTGGTATCATAGCACCCTCCAGGTTGGCCCGGAAGCGAGGTGAGGTGTGCCAGCACCTGGGAGCCTGTGAGTTGGGAGCCTCTGAGTCTGTAAGCCAGACAGTGGAGTGTGTGTGTCCTCATGTGTGTGCACATGTACATGCAGAAACTTTCGCTGAAGATTCAAGTTAGTGAGGGGCTTTTATGTCACAGCACTGTGAAAAACTTAAAATTAAATACAACATTCCAATTCATAAAAATTCTTTGGCCACTTGGCCCTAGGAATTTCTCCCTGGCCACATTTCCCTGCAAGTCTCAGTCCCTGTCATCTGCTCAGAGGCTCCTCCCCTCCTCTCTCTGCATGTCTGTCCCCCATGCTCAAATTTCCCTCAGGTTCTTATGCCGAACAGATCAGCCATCAGCCAGACAGCCCGTGTGCTTCCTGTATTCTCCGTGTACATTTCCCTTTTGTTCTCACATACTATGTACATATTACGATATCTCCTTTTCAGAGTCCCACTGGGATATGGCAAGTCAAAGGAGGGTGCACTTGCACCAGTGTTAAAGACGCACGTGGGGCCAGCAAGCTGAAGCAGGGGACCCAAGAGGTGGTGGAGTTCAGGGGTCACTGCCTCTTGCTCACGAGCTGCCCTTCTCTACCTGCCACAGCTAAATTTTGAAGGCTTTTAATTAAAGGTGAGGAAAATATATAGGCAGAAAAACATAAATTTGCAAAATCAGTGCATTTAGATTTCTCCCCAGTGGTCTGTGAGAAAACAAAAGTGAACTGATTGCAGTAGCAGCTCGACAAACAGTGTGTCCTCAGAAGCCGAGTTGGAGACCCGCTACCCCAATCTCTGAGAATGTCCCCAGAAGCACGAAGCTTCGGCATCCTGGTGTGGCTCCCGGACAATCTCTGGCTCTGGGAAGCAAACCCAAATCCTTCCTCAGAACATGTGCCCTGGGTCCAGATTCAGAAAACATAGTCCCCGAGGCCGTGGGCTGATCTTTCAATCCCAAGTTGTCTATAGCCCCTCACTACTCAAAATGTGGTCCCTCCACTGGCAACGTGGACATCACCAGGGCCCCTGCTAGGAATGCAGACTCTGAGGACCCAGCCAGCCCTCCTGAATTGGAGCAGCATTTTAGCAAGATCCCTCTGGCATTTGTGTGCAAATTGAAGTTGGAGAAGCTCTGGGCTAGGGGATGATGATTGAGTTTTAGCCTCTACATGTGGGACAACTTCAGTGAGCCACTTGTCGTTATGAGACACACACCCACAACACATTCACACACACCCCCATCCCCTTCACAACCATCGAGAAGCTTATTGTGTCTATCAGATAGACTTCCTATCCACAATGGAGAGAATACCTTCCTGCAGTCTCAAGAAGGAGCCCCCTGCTTGCAAAAGGTGAGGCAGCCAATGGGAGACTACATCCCAGACTGCCTTTGTGTGCTTGGAATTTGGGCTCCATTGTTTAATCCCTGGAAGGAGAAGAGAGGGTTCCCCCATGGCAGGGCTGGGTGGCAGATGGGGGAAGCAGTACCTGCACCAGGAACCCCTCTTCCCCCGACCATCTTGCTTTCTGCCTGCAGGAGAGGAGAGGCTGGGCTTGGCAGGCCTCCCTCTGCCCAGGCAGATGAAGTGCTGTGTGGCAAGGGTAGCAATGTTGCCCCACCCCGTGACTCCTACAGGAGCTGCCTGTAGGAATGCCCAGCTTGGAGCTTATCACCTCCCCCATCCTCTCTCCCACCCCTCTGTGCCCACAGACATTGAACAGGTGAGGGAGCTTCTCACCTGTTCCCCTGGCAGACTCTGGGGAGGGAGTCCTGTTGTCCATTCTGAGAAAGGGGCCTGGGGAGGTGTGTGGCAAGGCATTGGGGCTGGCGCACATTTGACCTTAAGCCCAGTCCCAGGGACGTGCTCTGGGTGATGTTATTGATACGGCTCCTGTACATTTTCCAGGACACTTGGTTTTAAATGTTCTGCCTGTTGTCACACTATAAATCATTGCGATGACTTGGGGCTCCAGCTATGCTTCCCAGTTGGCCTTGTGCATCCCACCCACGGCAGAACAAAAATTGGTCAGATAATGTGTCCTGATTCTTTTCAGGCAATTGGTGACAATTTGTTGCACAACAGGAAGTGGACAGTAACTTAAAGGATCATGTCTATGGCCACCTGGAATTTCTGGGACAGGCCCAACATGAAATATTCTGGTCTGTTATCATTCAGCGCCCAAGGAACACTGGTGCGCCTCCAGCTGGCCCCTCGTGCTTTGCTGCTGATGTCAAATGCTGGCATTGTTGTCGAAAAAAATTAAGTTAATGAATATAATTTTTTTCCATTTAAGAGTTTCTCTCCTACTTTTTCTTACGCATTTGGCACCTGGTACATATTGTAGGAAGCATATGCTAGCACTTGTCAAACTGAATAAGCAATAGAAAAAAATGATTGCTGATGAACTCAGAAAGAGCTGATCCTGTGTCGTTCAACAGTCTTATGTGAGCAGTATGTGGCTTGAGGTTGGGTTTTCTTGATTATGTATGTGCAATATAATCAATATAATCATGTTTTGGGGGTATAACATTGTTTTTAGTTCAAATGATAGAATTAGCCATATCAGCATTTCATGGGGTTCTGTCGAGAGCTTTGTTCCCTATCAGGTACGAGACACTCTGTGTCAAGCCAGGATCCTGATGGCTGCTGGAGCTGTGGGCCTCTCTACGGGGCTGGCTCTAGAGAGAGAGGTGTGTCGGTTTGTAGCCATCAATGTGCTGTGATTTGAGGGGCTGCTCAGGTGGAAGGGATAGGCCACCCACTCACATGAAATTCCACAATTAGAGGTTACTTTCTTTGGGTTTTAAATACTATCTAAGGTAAAAACCTTATCAGCATTGACATTTTGGGTTTCATTTGCTTGGGACCAGGAAGGAAGGATGGGTAACTGCAGGAGAGACAGACTGATGGAGGAGCAGGCAGGACAGCCATCTCCCATCTTACACATCATGGTTGTGACTGGGCTCGTCTCTTCCTTGACCACCCAGGGGAACAAAATGCTGGCCGTGATTTGGCTGGAATTTTCATGTTGTTGCTTGCCTTCACCTCAGAGGTTCCTAAATGGTGACGCATGGCCTGGGGCATGATGTGTGAACGAGAAAAATGAAGATGCTGTATATATACTTCACGTGGAGGCTCAGGGTCCTGGCCCTTTCCTGGGAAGGATTATCTTTTCTTTCTGAGATGGTGTCTTTCCTAGTTGTGTGTTATTAAGCTGTCCTTTTTCTTTTCCTTTTTTAAAAAAATGAAACAGAGTGATAATCAACAGTAATTTCAAAAACGCCTTTAGGCAAAAATAATTTAGGGGACTGACATAGGCTGGCAAGCTTCAAAGCTGCTTTTGAGCTTTTGCTGATGATGGAATCTAAAGCCAGGTGAACGCCCAGTGACCTCGCCGTAGAAATGGACATCTCTTTGAAAATGAAAGCTTTGATTATGTTTCCAAGTATTCTCCATCCGATACTACATTCAAGGTCTTCAGGAGACCTTGTTAAGAGACAGATACTGCCCTCAAGGACAGATATGACAAGAAGTCAAGTGACATCAGAAATTACAGTGACCTGTGCTATGAGCAAGGGAAAAAGTGCCAAAGAAGGGTCCCAGGGAGTGACAGATCACAACCTCCTGGGGAGAGGGTATCAGGTAGGTCTGTGAGGTTTGGCATCAGAAAGTTCCCTAGCCTGACACAGAAACAAGGGGCACCGGGCCCTTTCGATCTGTTCTTCAACATCCCCGCCCCACCCTCAAACACCACTACCAAAGAAGAACCAGTGTGTTATGTTCCTTCTTCCCCCAGCTATTCACACTCTAATCTGAGACTTTCGGTAAGTGAAAATGAGGCCAGACTGTGTCACTTAACACCTGTGATCTTGGCAAGTTTTTGATCACACACCCCACCAGTAAAAAAAAAATTGAGCACACACTCACACTATTTATTTGTAAATTATATACATGTACTACTGTTCTAATATCTTTATGTACATTATAAATTCCCACACAATTAGAAATGATTAACAATAACTATAAATAGACCTTCTACTATTTTCTTCCCTTACTTCAGTGGATGACCTTTGCACCCTCTGGGGTATCCCACCCCCTCCTTGAAGACCACCACTCCAGAGAAGTACACATAGGCTGTCGAAGGAGACTGGATTTTGTGATAATAGCTCTTAGAGACAAAAAAAGCCCCAGGTTGTATACTGTCAGGCTACACACTTCCTACTCCTGAGCAAATCCCAAGAATAAGTTGGTATCTACGGATGGTAGAGAGAAATTAGAGAACAACCTATGGAGCACAGTGCAGAGATTCTGTGTTAACTCGTAGTTCTGTAACGACTCATTGTGCGGAATTTGTATTTAACACATCAGTGATTGATATGTTTCCCAGGACCTCCCCAGTTCGATGTTGAGGACTTTTCAGGCTAGGGTAGTAGGGAGTGTTCACAGCCCTGGTGAGTGGGTGGTCTTGCTGTCCAGCTCCATCAGGTATAAGGAGACCCAGGTATCAGGAGGAGGACAGAGGTTCTGGGAGGGACTGTTGGGGGGGTCCTGTCCCCCAGGTCATCGCTGGCTCTAGGGGAGGACTAAACCGGGAGGAAACACTGAGTTGGGACTGGGCAATGGGGACCCGATCTTAACGAGCTGCCCAAACGTTTCCAGCTCTCAGTCATCTGCTGCTCTTTTGACCCATTTCTGATGCAGGATTTCCAGTTCTATGAGGACCCTCTCTTCCTACCACACATACAAATCTCCAGTTGCTATAAGCCAAGTTGGGACCTACGTAGGACTTACTTCATAAGAGCCCATTTATAGCCACCTCCTCTTAGTCATGTCTGCTTTCCCAATTGAAGGCCACTGGTACCACCATGTAGGCTGAGAATTCTGGGGAAACTGAGAAAACACTTAACACTTCAGCAAAACTCTCTCAAGCACATACCCGGTGTCAGGCACTTGGGAGGAGCTGGGAGCAGAGGGGAATGAGACGGATTCTTCCCTTTCTGCAGTGTTATCTGGGGTGTCCCTGAGCAAGACAGCCTGTCCAGGGCTGCAGAGTTGGCTGTCCTCCTTCCCGGACACCTCTCTGGACTGTCTCTAGTGGCTCCTAAAGAGGAGGGTGCATCAGAGGGGACTGGCCCACAGAGTCAGCAGGGAGTTGGGGGGCAGTGGTCTGGGAGAGAAGGGACACAGCAGGCCTGAGCAGCCAAGAGATCCATGTGCTGTGTGGCCTTTGCTCAGGAGGCCCTGGCAGGTGCTACCTGGCTGCCACACGAGCCCTGGGGAGGCCCCGCCCACTGCAGAGGAGCTGAGTCAGAAACCGCAAGAGCGGGGGCCCGAGAAAAAGCTCATCAAGTGATTCTAACGTGTCATGCAGCGCTTGGAGCCTCTCAAAGTGCTCAGGTCTTGTTCCAAACATGATCATCTGGGCTGGTTCTGAGCACACCTGAAGCAATGTTGCCATTTGGCCCAACCCCACGCCCATCCCTCCCCATCTCCTTCTCTCTCTCCACACACAGACGCGCACACACACACCATGGGCAGGAGATAGAATTAATAAGGGCAATTGAATACTTGCCTTGAGAAGGGTCGAACATTTGTTCCACCGGCGAATTTTAAACAAATGCATCATTACTGTAGTTACAATTTGTAGAGTGTGAATTTAATACTTGGAAAATAAAATGATCGCAGCAGGCTGGAGGGAGCAGGCGTCTGCTGGGCCAGTGCTGCCTGGTGGGTCCCAAACGCAGAGCCCTTGGGGTCCAGTTGTGCCGGCCACCCTGCCCAGCCAGCCCCTCCGCCTCCAGTCCTGCACTTCTGCAGGTCGGATGGTTCTGCCCCTTGTAGCTGCCCCAGTTCCCTCTCCACTAAAGACTTCAGAGGCAGAGGCCTGTGCTAATAACTGAGAACCCGTGTGAGGCCTTTGTGGGTCTGTCTGAGCCTGGGGTGTTTATTATCGTTCTGAACGGCGTTCTGAATGGCGTTCTCCCGGGGAGGGAGAGAGGGAGGGGCCCTGGCGGAGCCAAAGAATAGTAATCTTTGGGAAAGAAAGAAAAAGGCCAGCAACAGCAACAAAAACTTCCTGCAGATGTGGAATTTGAAGGAATCCAGAGAAAGCAGGCCTATTTTTAGCAGGAGTAAGAGTGCAAACCGTGATAGACGCCACAGGCTGCTGTCACTGACATTTGGCTATAAGCAACATTTTCATATTTAAACATGACAGCCCTGCAAATTGAAAAGAACCAACACTATCTGCTTGCTGAATAAAAGTTATCAGTTGTCCTCAGCCCATTGGGAGGCTGTCCAGTCTGGCCAGCATTGGGTTCACCTGCGTTGCCGTATTTATATGTCAGCCACTGGCATCAGGCTACTCAATGGTGGTGACAGAGATGTTGTTCCTTCTGGGTGACAAAGCTGTGCAGTGTTACCTCTGTAGCAAAAACGTCCAACACACTTCACTCAATTAAGTGTGCATGTGTAGGAATACAACACTCAAATGAGCAGGAATAAAAATATATTAAATTTGAAGAAGTTAACTAATACCATTGGGAAAACCAGTGAACTTAAGGTGAACCCAAGAATATAAAAAAAGAGACTCCCAGAAACATGAGCTTTGGAGCAGTTAACAAGACCCCGAATGAGACATCTGCATTACATCCTCTATTCCCCTGCACAAATATCTTGCCCAGATGAATATCAGGAGGCCTGGCACACAAGTTCTTTTGAAACTTTAAGCAGCAAGCACTTTTCTAAGTCCTATTAGAAATAGTTTACGGTTGGCGTATTGAGTTTGGATTTTGGGGGCGAGACTTCTAAGGACAAGGCCTGGAGGATGACTTCACTCACCCACTGCCCATTCTGACTTGCACCTGTTCCTACCCCGCTTGAGGGGGTGTTAATTATTGGCATTCCCACTGGTCAACAGTGGCTCAAAGCTGAGTGAGAAGACAAAGCAGAAGAAAACCAAAGGGCAGCACTGATAGCCTCAAGTTGGCCCGAATGCAGAATGACAAACTCAGCTGTATTCATTATTTCCAGCCTGTGTTGACCTTGCTATATATGCACAGAAGTTTGAGCTTTTCTAGACAATCAGCAAAGCAAAGCAAGATGAGAAAGAGAGTTTGAAGGATTTGTTTAGCCTCCCTTTTGTAGGCTTAGAGCAGTGCTTTCAAAATTCTGTTCCAACAGCATCAGCATACCTGGGAACTTATTAGAAATGCAGATTCTTGGGCCCCACCTAGACCTACTGGTGGTGGAGCCCAGGCATCCGTGGGTTTTTTTTCATATTATGGTAAAATACATGCGACACGACATTTGCTCTTCTAAGTGTACAGCTTAGTGGCATTCACAATGTTGTGCAACCATCACCATAATCTGTTTCCCAAACTTTTTCATCAATAACTCCTCACTCCCTCCAACCCCTGATAACCTCTAATTTACTTTCTGTCCCTATGAATTTACCTATTCTAGATATTTCATACAAGTGGAATCATGTGGCTTTTGTGTTTGGCTGATTTCACTTAGTGTAATGTTTTTAAGGTTCATCCATATTGTAGCATGCATCAATACTTCATTCTTTTTTATGGCTGAATAATATTCAATTGTATGGCTATACCATAATTTGTTTATCCATTTACTTGTTGATGGACACTTGGGTTGTTTCCCCCCTTTGGCTGTTGTGAATAATGCTGCAGTGAACATTAGTGTACAAATATCAGCAATCTGTTCTTTAACAAGCCCTCCAGATGACTTCGATGCACACTCCAGCTTGGGAAGCCCTGGCCCAGAGCCCTAGTGCTGTGTTTATGCAGGAACTCAGCACACGAGGGGGAGGCTGTGTGCCCCGCTGCAGCTTCCTCCATCCCAGCCAGGGCTCAATGCTTTGGCCACTTACATTTTATTTCTGCTGCTGAGATCAATATTTAGAGTTTCTTGAAGGTATTTAGACTGGGCCCAGGCAAAAAATGCCTTTCTAGATTAGGGATTCTCTTTGATCTTGTTTCAAGGTGATGTCTCAAAATATTTCAAAGGGATGGCAGAAAAACATTTATTAAACACATAACCGTTTAATTGTTGTTGACTGAACTTTTTGGACCCAAGTTCAGGGGTTTTATGTTACTCCATGACTACCTTGGTAAAAGCTGTAGCAACGACTCACTCTACTCACGTATAGAAATCAGGTCTGTTTTCTGAGAATTGTAGAAGTAGTGAGAAGAAATGGAGAAAGAAAAATGGGTTTGTTGTAAGTTCACAGGTACTTGGCTAATGTTTGATGAATATTATCTTAATTTACAGGCCCAAATACCTTCTTCTTAACTAATGAATTCCTTCATGTTCAGAGAGGTTAACTAAATTGCTTGTGGTTGTACATCTGGGAAATGCCAAAATCAGGATTAGAATCCAGGTCTAAGTCCAAAGTTGCCAAATAAATCACTTCATGCTAGCTGCTGGAGGCTTAAATAGTTCCCCTTTCAGGGATATTTGGAGTTTTGACAGGGGACCCCCAGATATGTCACATTTCAACCTAAAGAAGTAAATCTCTAAAGGTAGACTATCATACCTGAGGAACAGGAAAAAAGACCTTTTGAACAATCACAGAATCACACCACATGGTCTCCTGCAAGCTCAGCTCTAGCGATCCCTGAGATGCAGGTTCAAAAGGGTGTTGTGTTTCATCTTGTGTCACATGCTGCGAACGAAATGGAGGTTGAGACATAGCAGCCGGACCGTGATGGTCTGGATGTCATGCTGCCTGAAGGACAGTAAGAGTGAATGAGAATGTTCCGAAGGGGATGAAAAGGCCAAGCGAGCACATGCCCCTGTCGCCAGGCATATGAAGGGCAGTCTTGTGGAGGAGGATGCTGTCGTGCTCTGAGTACCTCTGAGAGAGCGGGCCAGGCTCATGGGTAGGGGTTGCAGGAAGGCAATTCTCTTCTCAGTGTCATGAAGAGTTTGTACTGAGAGGAGGATGAGCACTTTGTAAAGTAGTGAGTTTCCCATTGGCAGAAGCATCACAGCGGAGTCAGATGAGCAGCCAAGCCTATTGTGGCAGGCTCTCTGCACTGATTGGAAAGTGCGATGAAATGACACCCTGGTGCCAGTTCAACTCCAAGGCGTTATGACTCTGAGCTTCCAAAAATTGCTGAATTGTTATTTGCCGAATGCAAAACCAATATCAAAAGGGAATTTGATATAAATCTATCATGTTAGCTGTTTCATGTGTGCCCCTCCTTTTAAAAAATCACTAAGCATCATCGATGGAAATTTCTGAAATATTTAGAGTTAATTACTGTTTGGGAATTTGTCTCCTTCTGGTTATAAATGCAGTGGGAGCATCAATTTGACTGTTTCCTGCCAACTGTGTACTGCTCTGACCTAGTGGCATTTCCATTTTTATGCTAATAATTAGAAAACTCTCCATGGGTAAGGATCTTGGGCTCCAACAAAGCAGGAAAGACCCAGCTGGAGTCTGAGGCACACGTCAGGACTGTCTGTGTCATCGTTGTTTATATTTCATACAGCTCACATTAGTGAGGTCTGAGGGTTTGGGTGGTTGGCATGATCATGGCGTTCAGACATCTGAAGGATGTAAACACAGAAGAAGGAAGGAATTTATTTAGCTTGGAACAGAGGGTATAATTAGGTAGGAGAAATGGAATAAAATTAAGGAAAGAAAGATTTAGACTGAATATTAGTGGGATATCTCTAAACAATAGATTTATTAAGCTTTTAGCTATTTTCTAGGAATTATTAGTCTACGCTTTCCAAGTCACTTGAAAATCAGAGGGACAAAGGCTGAGATAATCTCTTTGAGGAAACTGCGGGCTTGGAGGATCAGGTGAAACAGAGAGCGCTTAGCTTTCTCTGCCTGCCTCTAGTCTGTCTCATAAATGTGAAAAGCTCAGTGGGCAATCCCTCCTGAATGACTTCCGTCCACCTATAGCATGTGCTGCTTTTTCTTCAAACCAGGAATTATCCAAAGGATGGTGTGTTCCCCAAGGGAAAAATCCAGATGTGAGAATCAGGGGAGATTTTCCGCTTTTCCCACCTGCCCTGGGATGGAGCAGGCTGCCTTCTGCTTGTTAGTCCTGCCTCTGGAGGGGAGGAAGAGGAGGAGAAATTAAATCAATTCCTGTCATTGACAGGAAAGGATGTTGAAACTCCCGGTTAGAAGAAGATGACTGCTTATTGAGGAAGAGGGAGGCCTCAGCCATTGTGGAATCCCTGAAAAAGCCTGGAGCTTTGTTTGCCCTCTGCAGCCTTTCCTCTAAACTCCAGGAATCCATTTGTCCTTTCCAAAGTCTAGTACAGCCAGTTCTTCCACGGGGAAGGAGACACCCAACTTCCTGGGACCGCCAGTCACAGCTTTAGGACTTGCCGCCTTCCTGGACTGGCCCTTCTGGGCACCAAGCTTTGCCTGGATGGTGCGTGGGGACCCAGGCTTCCTTCTGAGGCTAATAACAGAGACGTTTGCATTGAGTTATTTTGCAAATGCCATTCCCTAGCACAGAGAGGTAAAACAGAGAAATATATAGTGACATCTGGGGAAGACTTTTGTGTCGAAGCTCTTGGGAGTTTCAGTACATCTAGCTCCCTCTGTGGTCACGGGATGGGCAGCCGGGGAGACTCTTTCGATGACAGGGGTAGCTCCCATGTAATTTTCCACTTCGAATCCTACATCTTTTTGTATTAAGTAAAATGGTGTTTTGCTCTTTAAAATAGCCTTGTAACATGTCTGGTCTGCACTGATAGCTTTGTCTTAAAAGGGAATAAAATTCGTAAATTGAAACCAAATTGGAGACTGTTCTGCAACGCTCTCTGCGAGGGGCCGAGCGCAGATGTGAGTCTGATGGTTACCTTGACTGTGGAAACAGTGGGGGCCACGATCTTCCAAGCAGTGGATACCCGCAGTGGTGCTTCTCCCTGTCCTTTGATTTAGACAGCCCTTGACCCTCGTGCCTGGCCCAGAATCCCATATTCCACTGAAGTGTGGCCTCGAGCTGTCTTCTTGGGAGCACCGTTTGCATCCAGGCATTGGGGAAGGCCTTGCCTCTGTCCTCGGGATGCTCTGTGTGGAGCGAGGGAGGCTGAACAGGCGGCAGAACCTCAGAGCAGCGGAGGGGGCGCCCGGGGAGCTGCTGAGCCGCCGCTGTGCGCGTGCGGCGGGATGATGAAAGGGGCGGAGGCAGGCACACGCTCACCCGCAGCAGCGGTCACCCAGGAGGGAGTCGCTGCCGAGCACCTGAGGAGAAGTCCCCACGGCGGCGTGAGGGCACTGTGTAAAACAGGGTTAGCCCGTAATGAGGTTTTTATGTGTGCTTTCAGTTTTCAAATTTTATGCTGGAGTCTCATCACAGTGTGGGGCAGTACCCGCGGCAGCCCGCAAATACCCTCCACATCCATTTTCTAACCCTGGCTCTGAAGAGGGCAGAGTGCCCCAGCGATCTTAAGGGACATTACAAAACTCTTGAGAGAAGATTAATTTGGCTGCTTGCTAATTTAAAAAGGAATGAGAGTGTGTTGAAAAAAAAATGGAACAAGCCACCTTCAAAAAGCTGGGGTAGTTATTGTACAGGATTGGGTTGAACAGAGGGTGAGTGTCGCGTTTACTATTAGTGAACATCAAAGGTGTCTTAAGCTAAGAACACAGTAGTCTGTCTCCGTGTGACCCCCATTTACTCTGTGTCTGGCTGCAGGAAGTCCAGCTGATGTAAATAGATTAATATTTAAAAAGTAATACAGAAGAATGAGGTTCCAAACATGTAACGTTTAATTATTAAAAACCCATAATGGAATTCCAATCCAAACTCATCTCTCACGTCTCACTGGTGCTCAGCAAAAAAGCCCAATTAGCTTTGTGGAGCCCACCCACGCCATAGCTCATTCTGATGGTGCCGAGGCCACAGCTACGCTCTCTTACAGTGTCCAGCAACATAGGTGTGGGCAGCTTAGGAAGTTTTATGCTTTCTCATTAGGTAATGGTTACAAACCCTTTGTAGTGTGTACCCATTGCATTGATGGGTAAATGGCCATACAACGTTAACAGGACTTAGACGAGAATTTGAGTTACTTCCAACTGGTAGGACTTGGGAGAGTTAAGTCACCTTCTAGAAATCACAGTTTTAAGGGCATCCATTCTACCTTTGGGTTTATCTGACCATGAAGTGTGTGTTACAGGATGCAGGAGTCCAATCAAAAGAGTTTACTTAGTCTGGGGGTAGTGAATCACCCCTCTTCCTCCTGAGATCATAATTCTTCTGGTCCTTTAGGACCTGTGTGTCGCCCACTCTTGATAAGACTGAATTTGCTCAAAGGCCTACAGCAGAGAATGACCAAAGCAAGAGATAAAAGTATCTGTTTGACTTGGAGTAGAATAAACCCTCATACACCAATCGAATTAATTTCAAAACCAGTGTGTCAGCAAGGCTGATTAAAGTATTTCCTGATCTTATGTTTTTGTTTGGCATGATATATAAGGATAG